>NC_080175.1:88108150-88432814 GCF_950295315.1 Erinaceus europaeus | reverse complement strand
AAAATTTAGAATCAACCTGCCAATCTCTCTGAAGAAGAAAATGTAAAGAAAATACTTGTCATATTTTAACAGAACTGTTTTGGCTCAATAGATAAATATGAAGAATACTGAAATCTATCAAAATTGGAATCTTTGATTCTAAATTTCTAAAATGTAATATAAGATATTCTAATTTTAGATTTTCTGTTTATTTTTAATATGAATACTATATGCTTTCAGAAACGTGGATTTTTTTGTGTTATTCAATTATATCATAGATAATAGAGTCTTACTCCTATTTAAATTAGTATCTTTCAATTTGTCTTACAGCATTTAGAAATATAATTAGATTTTACACAAATGTATCAGTTCTTAAGATCCCTTGTGTTTAAAAAGTTTCTAGAAATTAAAATTTTGACATGCATTTATTTTGTAAGATAATTTTTGAATAATTATTTTTGAATAATTATTATTTTTATTGTCACCAGGATTACCTCTAGGATTCTTTTTTTTCTAATTTATTTTTTATTTAAGAAAGGATAAATTAACAAAACCATAGGATAGAAGGGGTCCAACTCCACACAATTCCCACCACCCAATCTCCATTTCCCATCCCCTTCCCTGATAGCTTTCCCATTCTCTATCCCTCTGGGAGCATGGACCCAGGGTCATTGTGGGTTGCAGAAGGTAGAAGGTCTGGCTTCTGTAATTGCTTCCCCGCTGAACATGGGCATTGACTGGTCGGTCCATACTCCCAGTCTGCCTCTCTCTTTCCCTAGAAGGGTGGGTCTCTGGGGAAGCGGATCTCCAGGACACATTGGTGGGGTCTTCAGTCCAGGGAGGCCTGGCCAGCATCCTGATGGCATCTGGAAGCTGGTGGCTGAAAAGAGAGTTCACATACAAAGCCAAACAAATTGTTGAGCAATAATGGACGCAAAAGTTAAAATAGTGGAGAGGAAGTGTTAGGGGGGTACTCACTGCAAACTCTACTGTACTTCTGCTTTCAGGTATATATTTTGCACTAGTTTATGGATACGTGTGAACCTATGCTCTATCTCACAGAACCTGGTCTATATCTAGGTTTTGGGAGTTAGTTAGAAAGTGAACCACTTGGGATGGAATTAGAATATACTATGAAAGGAAAGGTCTCACCCGAGTAATGAAGCTGAAGGGTTGTCATTCCAAACCTGAAGTCTCTGGACACAGTCTGAGCTGAAGCATGTTGAGGTGGCAATCATTGCGTTGATTAGGTTGCGATTGGCAGATGCAATATTATTTGATATGGATTGGGAGAGGCAGGAAGGAAAGTGGGCCCTATCCTAAGGTTCCAGGACTGGGGGAAATAAAGGCTCTATAGTGGAGATGTAAGGTTCCTGCTGCCTTAGGGTTCAAAAAGACAATGGATAGTTAATGTTATCATCACATTATTTGGTAATTGGGTTAACTTTGGAAAAGTCCTTTTGTTAGGGTTTGCTGTATAGTACCCAGTATCTTGTATATAGCTGTGCCACCAGTTACTTCTAATCTACTTGGTCTAGGCTTTTGAGAGAGTCTGCATTATCAAATACATAGCCTATATGTTAAAAAGACTCAGTCTGTGTTTTAAAAACTTCGAGACATACAATTAATTTTCCCCCTCATATTAATTAACTAGTGATTTATATGACTACACTTTACTAGGAGTGTACATAAACACCATTCCCACCACCAAAAGACTGTGACCCATCCCTCCCACCCACTCCCACCCCACCCCCATGGCCTAGGAAGCCGCATGTCTACCCTTCACCACAGGGTTTTTACTTTGGTGCCCTACTTTCAATTTAGTCAGGTTTTGCTTTTAGTTTTCCTTTCAGATCTTCTTTCTCAACTTCTGTTGATGAGTGGGATCATCCCATACACATCTTTATCTTTCTGACTTAGCTCACTTAACATAATTCCTTCTAGTTCTGTCCAAGACGGGTCAGAGAAGGTGGGTTCATTGTTCTTGATAGCTGCATAGTATTCCATTGTGTATATATACCACAGCTTTCTCAGCCACTCATCTGGTGTTGGGCACCTGGGTTGCTTCCAGGTTTTAGCTATTATGAATTGTGCTGCTATGAACATAGGAGTACACACCTCTTTTTGGTTGGGTGTTATGGAGTCCTTGGGGTATAACTCCAGGAGAAGAATTACTGGATCATAAGGAAGGTCCATGTCTAGCCTTGTGAGAGTTCTCCAGACTGCTGTCTATAGAGGCTGAACCAATTTACATTCCCACCAGCAATGCAAAAGGGTTCCTCTGTCCCCACAGCCTCTCCAGCATTTGTTGCTGCTGTCCTTTTTGATGTATACCATTCTTACAGGAGTGAGGTGGTATCTTAGTGTTGTCTTAATTTGCATTTCTCTGACAATCAGTGACCTAGAGCAGTTTTTCATATGTTTGTTAGCCTTTTGGATCTCCTCTGAGGTGAATGTTTTATTCATATCCTCTGCCCATTTTTGGAAGGGGTCATTTGCTTTTTTGGTACTAAGTTTCCTGAGTTCTTTGTATATTTTGGTTATTAGTTTCTTGTCTGATGTCTGGCATGTGAAGATCTTCTCCCTCTGAGGGGTCTCTTTGTTTTTTTAATAGTTTCTTTGGATGTGCAGAGCTTTTCAATTTGATGTAGTCCCATTGGTTTGTTTTTGCTTTAGTCTTTCTTGCAATTGGGTTTATTTCATCAAAGATGCCCTTGAGGTGTAGGTGGGAAGGTGTTCTACCAATGTTCTCCTCTAAGTATTTGATTGTTTCTGGTCTAACATCCAGGTCTTTGATCTATTTGGAGTTGATTAATGATTTTTAGTCCACAGTAAAATAAAATTGTTTGTACATGTATACCATTCCTTTCTTTCTTTCTTTCTTTCTTTCTTTCCTTCCTTTCTTCTTTCCTTTTTTTCTCCTATTGTATCTCTCTTTATCTTCTCAATTTCTGTTTGTCCCATCAAAAGAAATAAATCTATTAATAAAAAAGGATCAGAGCAAAGGATAATGCAGAGTAAATATTTTCTTATTTGTGTCTTTCATCCTACCATTCAAAATCTTAAGGGTCTGGTGGTGGTGCACCTGGTTGAATGTATGTATTACTGTGTGCAAAGACCTGGGTTCAAGCCCCTGGTCCCCACCTGTATGGGGAAAGCTTTACGAGTGGTGAAGCAGGGCTGCAGGTGTCTCTCTGTCTCTCTCTCTCTCTGTCACTCCCTCCCTCTTTATTTCTGGCTGTTTCTATCCAATAAATAAAGATAATAATAATTTTTTTAAAAAAATCTTAAAACACCCATTTATAAACTGTCATATTTCTAAACTTAGACTGTGAATATATATCCAAATTATTTTAAAGAAATTTTCTGGTTTATCTTTCAAATCAATAGAAGTGTTATTGTTATTAGATAAAATTTTAAACCTATTTAAAGTAATGGGTATTTATATGGTGACTTTTAAGACTAAGAATCTTTTGTGTTATTAGTGCTGGGAGGATATTGTTTGTGTCATAATTGTCATATAGGTAAAAAAAACTTATCTATGCAGTCAATCACATGAACAGAAGCATTCTTCTCTAAACAAGAGTATTTTTATCAGTCTTATCAGTTGCAAAATAAAGAAGGACAATTATAGGATAATGAAGCTTTACTTGCTCACCACTTCCAAGTTTTATTTTAGAATTGTATTCAAATAAAACAAAAAAAAAATGTTTCAGTACATCTCGAATTTTTTAAAGCACACTATTCATGTGAGCTATTTTTTAAAGTATCATCTTTATTTATTTGATAGAGACAGCCAGAAGGGGGATATAGAAAGAGAGAGAGACAGAAAGATACCTGCAGCCCTGCCTCACCACTTGTGAAGCTTTCCCCCAGCATGTGGGGACCAAGAGCTTGAACCTGGTCATTGCGTATTGTAACATTGCGCAATGTAACATTGCGTAATGTAACAAACATTGCGTATTGTAACATTGCGTATTGTAACATTGCGTATTGTAACCCAGCCCTATAATCAGAATTTTTTAAAATATAAAATAGACCCCAAATGGAGTCAGAATAAGTAGTTCCAAGCCTCTACTTCCCTAAAACAGCAAGTAGCAGAGGTATTTAAGAATAGTAGAATAACACATGACACTGGCCTGACTTCCCTGAGCAGTAGACCTCACCAACGTGTCCTGGAACCCCACCTCCTTAGAACCCTGCTGCACTAGGGAAATACAGAAACAAGCTGGTGGTATGCATCCACCTGCCAATGTCCTTGTCCAGAGGTGAAGTGATTACAGAAGCCAGACCTTCCACCTTCTGCACCCCGTAAAGATCTTTAGTCCATACTCTGAGAAGGATAAAGTATGGGGAAGCTTCCAATGGAGTGGATGGGAAGTGGAACTCTGGTGGTGGGAATTGTACCCAAAATCTTGTTGATCATTATTAAATCACCAATAATAAATTTTAGAAAGAAGTTGAAAAATAAGAAAATATAAAGCAGAACCTGGACTGGGTTTGCTGTATTACACAAAAGTAAAGGACTCTTGGAGGGGTGGGGAGAGTTTAGGTTCTGGAAAATGATGTCAGAGGACTTAGAGTGGGTTGAATTGTTATGTGGAAAACTAAGAAATGTTACACAGGGGAGTACGGCGGTAGCACAGTGGGTTACACGCATGTGGCACAAAGCGGAAGGACCAGGTAAGGATCCCGGTTTGAACCCCTGGCTCCTCACCTGCAGGGGAGTGGCTTCACAGGCAGTGAAGCAAGTGGCAGGTGTCTATCTTCCTCTTCCCCTCTCTGTCTTCCCCTCCTCTCTCCATTTCTCTCTGTCCTATCCAACAACGATGACATCAACAACAATAAAATAAACAAGGGCAACAAAAGGGAATAAATAAATAAAATTAAAATTTAATTTAATTTTAAAAAAGAAATGTTACACAGGTACGAACTACTATATTTTTACTTTTGTTACTGTATTTGTTGACTGTAAATAATTAATCCACAATATAAAAAAAGTACAAAGAATGGTAAAGTTACAAAACAATAATACATACATTATAAGAAAAATATTACATCCTATCCTTGCCACTATTCAGCTAAATTAATCTAGAGCTGGCAAGATAGCTCTCTTAGTGTACTTGCTTGGTCATGGTTGACTCTGATTGGAGCCTCACTGAAGAAAATTTCAGTACTGTGGTTTCTCTCTCTCTCTCCCCTCCCCCCATATTTTCTTCCTATCTGGAAAAACAAACAACAACAAAAAAACATTGACCTACAGCAGTTTAGCATTAGTTATAACAACGACAACAAAAAGGAAATACTGATAGTGGTTCCTGAAACTCTGCCATGTTTGTCTTCTTTATATAGTTTTCAGCAAAACAGGAACGTTCAACAAACTCTTCTAAGATATCTGAAAGATACCTTGTGAAGAAATACATAATGATCTAACTCATAGGTGGAACTCAAGAAACAAAGTAAGGGGAAATACAAAGTCAAAAAGACTAGCTATAATCTCTATTACGGCAGATGCAAGGATTCTGAAGAGAACAGGGAGAAAGAGATTGAAAGACACCTGTAGTCTCAATTTGTTCTAGTGGAAGGAGATGTCAGTGAATGGTGATTGTGATGCCGAGACACCTATCACAGTAGATACGTGACTGTCCATACATGTCGACAACTGTGTTAGAACTCATTTCCCCTACTAAAGTGATTATATATATATATGACTTAACTTCATCTAAAGAACAATTTATTACCTGGCAATTAGTTTCAAAAATAATCTTGTTATTAATTGAACACAAAAAGAAATAAACATGTAGAATATAGAAGGAAATACCATATCCTTTCATAATTAAAGCAAATGGGATACACTTCCATTAAAAAGAAAAAAAAAAGTAAAACTAAAGGCAGAGAACAATTTGTCCATCATGGAAGCAGCTGGTATACTAAAAACTGTAAAAGCTCCAGCTGGCACCTCACAACACCAACTAGCCAACTCTTCACATGGAGAAAGTGCTATATGATTTTATGTGAGAAGCAACAAAACAGATATTTGTGAATAAATATTGGTTTGACAGGAAGTCAGACAAACTACATTTTCTACTCAAAGCCATGTACTTGAAGGTACATTAGATGCCAAACACAATGTCTATTTCACAAGAAGAAAAAAAAAAAACAGAGAGAAAATCTGCATTAGAGTGGAACTGAAGCAGATGGTGTAAATTGGTCCTTTGTTAGTCTTAAAAAACTTTAAATATAAATATCCTAAGTTGTATTTTTAAATATTTTTTATCAGACATAAGAGGCTTCCAACACAACACCTACAACTTCTGTATTTTTTTTAATTTTTGCTTCCCTTTCCAATACTCTCAAAAACATATTTCTGACTCAACCCAAACAAAACTCATGTAACTAAACTTTTTAAATATAGAAGCCGGAGAACTCTGATAAATATTTATTGGTTCTAGTATAAGCCCTGAGTAAATGCAAAGGATATAATTTCCATTCTGGTGGGAGCCAAGTGCTTCATTTAAAAATTGTTTGATAAGACACAATTTCCAGATTTCACACCAAAAGTACAAATATTCTTAATTAACTCATTATCACACTTTAGTGCCCTGGAATGTGTTTATGTAATACACTAGCTATTTATGTACCTCTGTCTCTATCTCTGCCTTCCATCTCTTCATATATGCATGTGTATATAAATATATATATATTTAAGTAAATGAGACAACATAAAGGTAATTTGCATGATGAATAACAATTAAGAAACACAAAAAATAGTCAAGAGCAGGCAGATCCAATCACTGTGGGATAGAATGGATACAGTCGGAAGAAAATGTCTTATATAACATATGCAAGCTACTTGCTTGTGTATGGGACTGGTATTATACTATCTTTTCATTATACTATCCTTTACACAGTGACTGTCATTACATGCTTGTCACTACAAGTAGCAAAGTGTGATTTCAGATATGTTATCCGCATTCAAGTCAGAAAGCAAAAGGCTGTCCATATTTCTACCAGTTTTTTGTTTTGTTTTTGTTCTTCTAAAGCTAATCAAACCCAGCAGTGAGGGGACCAGTTTGTTTTTAATAGAAGAACAATCTTTCTTCGACTCTAACATAATACCCTTTGCATTTGCATTTTCCAGAACTGTATCACATAGCCCCCTTACCAGCAACGGTATCTCAAATAAATAGCACTGCTATCTCTAAAAGTAGCAAAAGAGAAGGGAAAGAAGAAGGTTGAGGACAGTTGGTGGCACATCTGGTACAGTCCACACTTTACCATGGCAAAGACACAAGTTCAAATCTCCATCTCCATGTGCTTTTTGTGAATGGCAAAGCACTGCTGTAGGTATTTCTATATATCTCTACCTGCCTACCAACCCATTCCTCTAAAAATTTCTGGATTTATCAGAAAAGAAAAGAAAAGAAAAGAAAAGAAAAGAAAAGAAAAGAAGGAAAAAAAGGGAAGGGGAAAGGGGAAAGGGGAAAGGGGAAAGGGAAGGAAAGGGAAGGAAAGGGAAGGAAAGGGAAGGAAAGGGAAGGAAAGGGAAGGAAAGGGAAGGAAAGGGAAGGAAAGGGAAGGAAAGGGAAGGAAAGGAAAGGAAAGGAAAGGAAAGGAAAGGAAAGGAAAGGAAAGGAAAGGAAAGGAAAGGAAAGGAAAGGAAAGGAAAGGAAAGGAAAGGAAAGGAAAGGGACGTGGGGCTGGGTTAGGCAGGGCGAGGCGAGGCGGGGAAATGGTCATCAGGAGTAGTGAATTCATAAAAATGAAGAAGACACAATGCTCCAAGTCACTGATTTTCAGAGAAATGCAAAACAAAAACTAGCAAAATAACAATGAAATATCACTTTATCCTTATGAGAATGTCATACATTAGAAATGATAGCAATAAATAATGCTGGAAAGATTGTGAGGGTAAAAGGATCTCCTCTTGCACTGCGGACATGAATGTAAATTGGTCCAAACCCTGTGGAGAACAGTCTGAAGAACTCTCAGAAAGCTAGAAGTGGACCTACCCTACTCTAGGACAATTCCTCTCCTAGGGATATATCCTCAGGACCAAACACACATCCAAAAAGATCTGTGCATACCTATGTTCTTAGCAACACAATTTGTAATAGCCAAAACCTGGAAGCAACCCAGATGCCCAGCAACAGATGAGTGGCTGAAAAAATTGTGGTATATATACACTAGAATACTACTCAGCTATTGAAAATGGCGAATTCACCTTCTTCACCTCATCTTGGATGGAGCTTGAAGCAACCATGTTAAGTGAGTTAAGACAGAAAGAAAAGGATGAACATGGGATGATCTCACACACAGACGGAAGCTGAGAAATAAGAAAAGGAAACAAAGTTGAACTTGGACTGGGTTCAGTATATTAGACCGAAGTAAAAAACTCTGGGTGGAGGAGAGGGTTTCAGATCAACCATAGGTAGGGTGATGTGGGGAAACAGACCTTTTAGTGATGGGAGTGGTGTGAAACTTTACTCCTATCAATTTATAATGTTATAAATCACTACTAATTCAACATGTCAGGGGGAAATAGATTGAATATTTCAAGTTCTTTAACTGCCTAGGTTTTAGTTCTGTATATACATTTTGTTAGTCTAAGGATTTAATGTTTCAAATGTGTGAACTAATTGAATTCTTTTTTTTTAAAGATTTTTTTTTTTATTTGTGAGAAAGACAGGAGGAGAGAGAGAAAGAAGCAGACATTACTCCGGTACATGTGCTGCCAGGTATTGAACTCAGACCTCTTGCTTGACAGTCCAATGCTCTATCCACTGCGCCACCTCCCGGCCCACTAAACTAATTGAATTCTGATCAAGTAAGCAGTTAAAAAAATAACTTTTTTTTTTTTTTTAAATACTAGGTTACCTACAACCTTAGATCAGATAGAGCAGCACCATTTGGTCCTGTCAGTATCTAAGGTATAGTTCTCAGTAGATTGCATTAAAGGGCATAAAGTATGGTGAAGTCAAGTATGGTACAATAAGTCCTAACAGTAGGATTTTCAAAGGAAAACAAGCTCCCAGGGATAGACAGTGGTACACCTGGTTAAGTGCACACATTACAGTGTACAGGGACCCAGGTTCAACCCCCAGGTCTCCACCTGTAGGGGGGAAATCTTTACAAGTGATAAAGCAGGGCTGCAGATGTTTCTCTGACTCTTTCCCTATCTCTCCCTCCCCTCTTAATTTCTTTGTCTGTATTCAATAATAAATAAATACATACATGCATACATACATAATTAAAAATAAAAACAAACTCCCAACTAACTTGGTTGTAATAAAAGTTCTATATTGCTCTTTTAAACTTTAAGACTAAAAGGAAACTCCCCATTCTCTTAAAATCCACATTTCTCCCAGTCCTAGAACTTCTAGGACTCTGTATTTCCTGATGCCTCTCCTCTTGAACCTTTACTCTGCAATAGCGCCTCTGTTGGCCTCAACTAAATCAATCAACCAGTGCCACCATGCCATGTTATACTGCACTGCCTTTTCGTTAATTAAGTTTTGGGGATCAGGTCTTGGAGCACTGGTTAAACACACAGGTTGCAATGTCAAAGGACCCAGGTTTGAGCTCCTGGTCCCCACCTGCAGGAGGAAAGCTTTGTAAGTGTTGAAGCTGGGCTGCTGGTCTCTCTCTCTCTCTCTCTCTCTCTCTCTCCCTCTCTATCCTCCCCTCTGAATTTCTGGCTGTCTCTACCCAATAAATAGATATTAAAATTTTAAAGAAAGTTGTGATATATATATATGTATATATATATATATATATATATATATATGTATACTATTCAGCTATCAATACTGCTAAATTCACCTTTTTAAAATTTTTAATCTTTATTTATTTTTAATAGAGTCAGAGGGAAATTGTGAGGGGAGGGGGAAATAGTGCAGGAGAGAGACAGAGAAGATGACACTCATGGACAGAAGTTGAGAAATAAGAATAGAAAAGGGAACACAAGGAAGAACTTGGACTGGGATTGGTATATTGCACCAAATAAAAGACTTGGGGGTGACAAGTGTTGGGAGGAAGGCTTTCAGGTGCTAGTTAGTGCATGAGGGTGGAGAAGCCCTAGGGGAGCAGGGGAGCTCACATAGTAATTATGCAAAGGGACTCTCATGCCTGAGGCTTCAAAGTCCCAGGTATAATCCCCACCATCACCACCATAAACCAGAACTCAACAGTGCTACTGAAAAAGACAGAGGGGGGGGGGAGAGAAAGAGAGAGACAGAGAGACAGAGAAAGAGAACCCTAGGATGGGGTGAGAGTATTTTGCAGAAAACTGAGAAATTTTACACATGTACCAACAATTCCATCTGTAGTAAACCACTGATTTTTCCAATACAAAAAAATTTTTACTGCATAAAAATTAAACCTAGATTGTATACCTGTAGCCCTGAAATCATGGCTTTATTTCTTTTAATTTTCATTTTTTGTTAGAGATTTAACAGTATTTTTCAAAATTATAAGCTTCCAGAGGTGTAATATTAAACTATCATCAGGTATGTCTAAGTTACCACATACTCCACCAAAATTCTAAACATGCCCCACCACCACCACCATCATTTCCACCAACAACAAAAACACATTTTTCACAAAGTTCAAAAGACATTTTGGTTACAATTATTTTTTGCAAGCTCATTTATTACATCCATTTTTAAATCTAGCAGACTAACCATTTTTTTCTAATACAGCTTCAAGTTTTGAATCATTTCAATCATAGCATACCCTCCCTTATTTAGGTAGCAATAATCAAAATTAAAAATATATCTTTCCTTGATACTTCATTCTATTTTTTACTTTAGTTAACATAATCTTTAAACGGTTGCTAATGGCTTTCATTTTCACATAAAGATGTAATATTTACCAAAGGAGAATGAAAATGACCCTGAAATAGTAAAGAAGTATCGCTTTCTTTATTTAATTTTTTAAAATATTTATTTTCACTTTTGTTGCCCTTATTGTTTTACTGTTGTAGTTATTATTGCTGTTATTGATGTTGTTGTAGTTGGATAGGACAGAAAGAAATGGAGAGAGGAGGGGAAGACAGGGGGGAGAACAAGATAGACACAGACCTGCTTCACCGCTTGTGAGCGACTCCCCTGCAGGTGGGGTGCCAGAGGCTCAAACCAAGATCCTCACGTGGGTCCCTGTGCTTTGTGCCACGTGTGCTTAAACCCGCTGTGCTACCGCCGACTCCCAGAAGTATCACTTTCTTCTTCATGGTGTGATAAGCAAAATGAGGATGTCTCGTTTCATACAGTGCATCTGAAATGGACGTGAAGCCAGTTGACATAAATTTAAAATATTGTCTCTCTTTGGGAGTCAGGCGGTAGCACAGCGGATTAAGCGCATGTGGCGCAAAGCACAAAGACCAGCATAAGGATCCCGGTTGGAGCCCAGGCTCCCCACCTGCAGGGGAGTTGCTTCACAAGCAATGAAGTAGATCTGCAGGTGTCTCTCTTTCTTTACTCCTCTCTGCCCTACCTAACAATGACGACATCAATAAGAACAACAATAAAAAAAGGACAACAAAAGGGAAGATAAATAAATATAAAAATATATATATATATTGTCTCTCTTTTTTTACCCAAAGAGCACTTAATTAGCTTGAGTTCAATTACTAATAATAATTTCACATCTTTGTTTTGCATATTTAATTGAAAACATTTTACTTAAGCAACACTTTGTAATTAGAGATGATTCGGTGTTGAACTATCCATTACCATGTCTAGGCAGCTTTCATGATGAGAAAAGTCAAGAATGAAGAGAAGTCAGGTATAAAGAGCAGTTTCCTTGTGGATTTCTAAGATTTGTCTAGGTCACAATGACCTAGAACCTGGGGTTAACTCGTTTTTCTTTCTTTTTATTTAAATTATTCAATGATTATAAATAATAGGAGAATGTCGATTATTACCATTGTAACTCACAATGCCCTAAGTCACATTAAAATTCTAATTCATTTATTTAGCAAACATGCACTATCTACTGAGTACTCTGTGAATAAAGGTTATGAAAGCTAGCTTTCCTTACTGATTTCTATCGTCTAGAAACTCATATTAACAGCTTGACTCACTCCAAGAAAGTAAGAAAAATGGAACGTGATAGTTACAGCTGCAGATATTGAAGGTGTCATCTGAGCCTCAAAGAAAGAGCAATACTTTCTGCTGCTGTAACTTATGAGGCTACATGGGAGGTAATGCTTGACATGGGTTATTGAAAATGTTTCCCTTTATCCTCAGGGAGAACAGAAGAGAGAAGATTCAAATAGCACTGGATGGTGAAGAGGAACTAGGGTTGTGGTGCAAGTGGTGTACTGTACCTACCCCAGGGAGGTCAAAGACTATTCAGGTGTCAACGAGTTTCCTGTCAGTCATTATTTCCCCCAGGAAAAACCACAAAAAAAATTCTTTCATTCTAAACAAACAAACAAACAAACAAAAACCCTCCACACAGCAACAGACCCCAAACATCATTTGAAAACAGTGTAACTAGATGATAGAGAAGGTTATCAAATGCTAAGTGAGACCATTAGAATGCTAGAATGGTAAACTGAGTCAGACTAAGGAAGTACTTACACAAGACGTTGATGTTTAGGAAACTGAAAATTATCGTACAGATACTGGGAACCGTTGATATGTCATGTTTACATGAAAATATTATAATAAAATAAAAAGGCTGTGTTGCACCAAAACAAAGGATTCTGGGAAAAGAGACTAAATGGACGGGCTCTGGGCTACTGGTGTCTGACAGCTGAAATGAATAGGAGAGATTTTATTGCTACTACCTGTTATTAGGAGATGGGAGGTTGGACCTATATATAACAACTGTGTTGGAAACTATGATCCCACATGAAGTGGGAAAAAGGAAATATATAGGTAAATAAATTTCATAAAATAATGTCTATATAGCATTCATAGCAACAAAAGAAGGAAAACTTTGGAAATGTCATGCCTCTTATTAAAGTTATCCAAACAAAAAATATGAAGATGTTTATTAGGAGCGGCAATCAAGAATTCTGAGACTTAAAGATGTGGAGAACTGGGGCTGGAAGTGGTACACTCAGTTAAGTATACAGGGACCTAGACTCAAATCTCTAGTCCCCAGCTTAAGTAGGGGGAGCAGCACAAGCTGCAGGTGTCTCTTTCTGTCTCTATACATCTCTATCTCCATTCCCCTCTTGATCCCTATCCTATAAATAAATAAACACTGGAAGGGTTTGTCACCTAAATTTTCCCAATTTATTCAAAAGCCACATAATAAAATAAATAAACATTGTATCCCTTCTTCCTTTTTAAATTTGACTATGTAAATATGCCCATTTCTTTTTTTTAAAGGTTAACTTTTTTTTTATTGTTGTAGTTATTATTGGTGTCGTTATTGTTGGATAGGACAGAGAGAAATGGAGAGAGGAGGGGAATACAGAGGGGGGAGAGAAAGATAGACACACCTGCAGACCTGCTTCACACTTGTGAAACGATCCCCCTGCAGGTGGGGAGCCGGAGGCTCGAACTGGTGTCCTTACACCGGTCCTTGCACTTGCGCCACCTGCGCTTAACCCGCTGTGCTACCTACTGCCTGACTCCCAATATGCCCATTTCTAAAATAGCTTTTTAAAAAATATTAAATAGATACTTCAACTTGCCTTCTTACATTTTCCCCCTTCTTAATATAGCCTAAGAAACAGTTTTCCCTATCTGCTGGTAACAAGTCAATGAGAGCTAATTTCCTCTGGTAACAAGTCATTGAGAACTAATTTCCTCCCTATATACATGTTTCTCTATTTTTCTAGCCTCTCCTCAAGGAAAATAACAAATTTTTTATAATGATATCAGGAAAGCATTTTTAGTGCACATCATTCACCTACATTGGAGCCACATCACCACATATGCTACCAAATATTTGTACTGACTATGAAAATGTTAGTGAATATTATACCTATATGCCTGAGTTAAGCATGTTTTTATGTTAGGACAACATTAAATTTTTTTTTTTTTTTTTTTTTTTTTACTGAGTAATGCTCAGTTCTGACTTGTGTGACTTACGATGATGCTGAGAAGTGAACCCGGCACTTCAGAGCCTCTGGCCTGAATGTCTTTTGCAGACCTAGTATATAATCTCGCCTACACACCAAATTAAATTTTAAAAGGAGAGAGATAGGAAGAGTAGTGTGTGGGGGAAGCTATGGAAACACAGATGACCAAACTAGGAATAAAATTAGCTTAAACATGCACACACACGTTCATTCCCAGGCAAATTTATATTTCTAATAACTGAAAGTCAAAATTTATGTCTATGTGATAACATTCTCAAGGCATTCTTTCATGCTGTTATTAGAGTTTAAATATCATAATAGAGGGAAAAAAATAAGAAGCAGCTTATGGAGTCACAAATAAACAGTGCCATTTACTGTTTTTATTTTAAATGTATCTACTATTTGTTTTAATCAGAAAGAACCAGACATCACTCAGCCTACATAGTGCTGAGGATCACACTACCCCTGAGTGCTCTCTATTGCACTGCTTTTAACAGGAAAGAGCTGATTTGCCTCCTTGTACTTCAGAATCAGAATTCCAATATCCATGCTGAGAATGGAGCCAGCTTCCTGACTGTGGAGTCAGGCTGATCTCCACCCCAATCGTGGTCAGGCCTGAGGCTGCAGTGACTGGGGATGGCCAGCATGGAATATGCGGCTTTCAGAGTTTAGCTGAAGTCAGAGGAACAAAAGAAATACTTAGGATTTTGATTTTGACTGTGTATTATCTGATCTGAAAAAAAAAAAAAAGCAACCTGTAACCTCACATCCAAAGGAAGAAAAAAAAATATCAGGCTTCTATCAACAGTGAAAAATTTCAAAATTTAAAATGTATGATTTTATGTGTAAAACAAAGCAATGACCTTGATGGGTAATAACAATAGGTTCTCAAACAAGGTTTTTTTTTTATTGTTGTTGTTGTTGTTGATGTCATCATTGTTGGATAGGACAGAGAGAAATAGAGAGAGGAGGGAAAGACAGAGGGGGAGAGAAAGATAAGACACCTGCAGACCTGCTTCACCGCCTATAAAGTGGCTTCCCTGCAGGTGGGGAGCCGGAGCTCGAACTTCAAACAAGGATTTTAAAAGAATGCTTAAATAATAGGTAAAGGTAAATATTATACTAATGCATCTGCTTTAGTAATTTTTTTTTTTTACTCCAAGGTTATCACTGGAGTTCAGTGTATGAAGAATCTGCTGCTCCTGGAGGCCATTTACCCACTTTTTTTTTTTTATTGGATAGGACAGAGAAAAATTTAATGAGGAAGAGAATGACACCTGTAGACCTGCTTCACCCATTACGGAGTGACCCCTCTGCATATGGAGAGCCGGGGCTAGAACCAGGATCCTTGAGCAATCCTTGCAAGGTCCTTGTGCTTCATACTATGTGGGCTTAACCCAGTGTGCTACCACTTGCCCCCTTTTAGAAAATATTTTTGATTTTATTTAAATACATGGGTATTTTTATGTTTTTTTTTATTGCCTCTTCTACTTTTTTTAAAGATTTGACTGAGGGCATGTGTCCAAGCTTTCCAGACTTTTTACAAGTTAGCCACCTATGTGCACATTAAATCTTAGTGTTTGCTGTGTTGGTAGTAACATGCTCTAGTTCTTAGCAAGGCAATACTGATACTTCTTTATTTATCCACTAGTCCAAAATGTTCTGGAAACCTGAAAAAGGCCTCTAATAATTCAGCTAACTACCTTTCACCTTTTATCACATCTGGTGGATTTGATGGCAGGAAAAAAATATATATCAAAGGAGCTCTAGAGACAGAAGATATAGCTAAGAGCATCAACAGGATAGAAATAGATATGGATCCTGGGGGGGCAGGTGGTGGCGCACATGGTTGAATACAGAACACAGGTTGAAGTCCCTGCAGGGGGAAGCTTCATGTGTGGTGAAGCAGGGCGATAGGTGTCTCTCTGCCTCTCTCCTCTATCTTCCCCTTCCCTCTCAATTTCCAGCTGTCTCAATTCAATAAAATAAATATAACAGAAACAAGGTTAAAAAAACAGATATGGATCTGTATTATGGAGTGTACATATGCTCCTAGATACCAAAGTCTCTGAGATTCATTTTATTAGGGCAACTGTTCGTATCACATCTTCCTTCCAATTTGCACTAGGTTAGTTACGTGGGGACACAGTATATTGTATTGTGAATTTAATTTGAAAGCCAGTATTAA
Source organism: Erinaceus europaeus (assembly GCF_950295315.1). Lineage (NCBI taxonomy): Eukaryota > Metazoa > Chordata > Mammalia > Eulipotyphla > Erinaceidae > Erinaceus > Erinaceus europaeus. The sequence goes on along the minus strand of NC_080175.1, from coordinate 88,416,606 downwards.
CTTATTTCACTGTGTTAGAAAACATTACAAATGTCATACAAGTCAAATATTCCATTTATTTGTTTATTATATATAGACAGAGAAAAACCACTAGAGAAGAGAGAGATGGAGAGGGAAAGACAGATACCTGCAGTATGCCCTCACTACTTGTGAAGTATCCCCCATAGACGGGAATTGGAGGCCTAAATCTGAGTAGCAGGTGGACTCAACCAGATGTCCCACTACATGGCCTTTAACTGTTTTATTAAATAAAATTGGCGAAAAGGTCATTGATATTAAGTCAGTCACATCTTTATGATACTTCAAGAATCTGTTCTAAGTGCCTTGAATTCAAGCACATTATCACTTTCCAATTGCTTATAGATAGACAAAACATTGTTATTCTTATTCTCTAGGTGGGGTAAGCTATACTATTTTAGTCAAATAAACTTTGTCACTCGATTCTAACAGACAGTAAACAATTAAGAGTCGACTTGAAACTAAGTAGTCTAGCATTAAATGTCAACATTTAATCAATATCTTATACCACAATTATCTGTTTTGTAATTTAGAATGCATTGCCTGGGTTCTAAGATTTTATGTGATAGGTTATTTACCTGTAATATATTTTATGTTGCTATGAATCAGCTTATAACTCTATTGATAAAGACAGGGCCAAGAGATAGTTCACCTGGTGGTACTATGTATAAAGTCCTGAGTTCTAATCCTGGCATTGCACAGAAGCTCTATAAATAGAGGAGCATTCTGTGACCTCTCTCTCTCTCTCTCTCTCCCTCCCCCATCAGTAACATACCCAGTTGAGTGTACATGTTGCCATGCACCAGTTCCCACCTGCAAGGAGGAAGCTTCATGAGCAGTGAGGCAGTGCTGTAGGTGTGTCTATCTCTACCTTCCCTATTGTTTTCTCTTTGTGTGTCATAAATAAATAAATACATAAATAAATATTTTTAAAAGAATGAGAAAATTTGTCTGGGAGCGGCAACTGTGCTACACATGTTCAAGGCCCAGAGCCACAAGGAAAATTTTAATAAGTTGCTTATTGGACAGTTATTTGCCTCATGAGGAAGGGAAGGCCAACAGAGGTGTAAGTAGTTTCTTTTCTACTACAGATCTCAGCTAATTTTGCTCCTTTTTCTTCCAAGAATAAAAACATATGTTCTACTCCTGTTGGGTTTAAGCAACAGATATGCAATATAACCAACAAAGGTTTAACATTACATCTTAATATTTGATGTAAGAAACACTAAATGTGCCCTCAAATCAACCCTGATTCATGATGTGGCTCACAGATGGATGTTATTAACCATGTGTACCATCTGCTAACTTCCTATTTTAGCTAATTATTCTTGATAAGTAAGTGCTAACTCTTTAAATTATTATTTTCATGTTTGTACTGTCTAAATTTGGTTGAATTTTGATAGAGTACCAATTGACCCTCCCTAACTATAGTTCTACATCCTGGATGTGAAACTCAAAGACAAAAATAATCGATTTATTAGAACAGTGGACAAATTGGGTTGGGGAAATACAAAGTGGTAAATTCTTCATTTTTTAATTTTTTTATTTATAAAATGGAAATATTGACAAGACTATAGGATAAGAGGGGTACAACTCCACACAATTTCCACCACCATAACCCCGCATCCCATCCCCTCCCCTGATAGCTTTCCTATTCTTTATCCCTCTAGGAGTATGGACCCAAGGCCGTTGTGGGATGCAGAAGGTGGAAGGTCTGGCTTCTATAATTGCTTCCCCGCTGAACATGGGCATTGTCAGGTCGATCCATACTCCCAGCCTGCCTCTCTCTTTCTGTAGTAGGGTAGGGGTCTGCGGAGGCTCCAGGATACATTGGTGGGGTTGTCTGCCAAGGGAAGTCCATTTGGCATCATGGTATCATCTGAAACTTGTTGGCTAATCCTGAAGCAACTTCCAACATTAAGTCTACTCTAAATTACAAGAGAAAAACAATTATCTATCTTCTTACTGATGGTTGTATAATAAATGGACATTACAAGTTTCAGTTGCTCAAGAATCTTGTGAAAACATGGTCTGAATTCACTGTTTTATGTGAATGAACATGATGATGATTGCCTTTACTTTTTTTGTTTTTAATTAATGAGACATCTTCATAAAGGCAGGAGAACATTCTGTGGTTCTGATTAATACACTCAAGTATCTGGGTCTCACTAAAGTAATTCTGGTAATAGACAAAAGGTTTATCATCTAAGAGCCTTAGAATATTCCACTGTGCTTTTTGACTTCAAATATCTAAAGGAGTGATGAAATGGCTATCACTACTGTCCATATCCCCACCCACTAAGATGTATCATATGGCTCCAGCTAGATGCCTGTGTGAGAAACATGGGTGTCTGCCCAGAAGTAAAATGTAATGATTTGCTGAAGGCTTAGCACCATCTCCACCACACAATGAGATACCAATATTTATCAATATCTGCCTTTGTCAGCTAACATTCAAAAGAAAAGGAAATAATTTAGTTCAAATGTTTAACTAAACAGCCACTGATTATTAGCTCCTGATCTACATGATTTTTAGTTTATTTTGAATACATACTATACTAATTATTTCAAGTATGAATGGAGGAACCTCAATAAAGAGGCCCTAATAACCATAATCCAGTCACCTCAGAAAAAGTACTTTCTACTTGTACAACAAGCCTCAGGTTTTCTTAGACCTGATTTAATGGTTATAGAATCATTTGATTGAGGCCAGGTGGTGGCGCCCTGGTTGAGCACACATGTTACAGAGCGCAAGGACCCGGGTTCAAGCCCCTGGTCCCCACCTGTAGAGGGAAAGCTTCACAAGTGGTGAAGCAGGGTTGCAGGTATCTTTCTGTCTCTCTCCTTATCCCCGCATTCTTCTCAATTTCTGGCTGTCTCTATCCAATAAAAATAAAGAAAATTTAAAAAATTTTAAATTAAAAAAAAAGAAAATTATTAAAAAAAACATTTGATTCGTGTTCCAGTTGATTCTGAGTTCCAAAGAGGGAGAAAGGAGAAAAAGCAGTGTTTGGTACCCATCCCTTTTCTAAATTGACTAGTAGCCCTAGTAGAATTGTGTTATGTGATAATTATTTTGGACAAGTGCCACAAACAATCTTATTATTAGTTATAATGACTGGAGGAGTCATGGGGTTTTTTGAATTTTGAAATTGTACAGATAAATATTTAGATGTGTACTTTTAATGATATATAATGCGTAGTCAATTTTAATCTAATGTTGTTCTTTCTCCTAGAAGTAAAGGTAGAACTCTAATATTGAGCTGTCTTCTAAAAACAGTATGAAATAAATTTTCAGAAAAAGACTAGTAATTCAGAAGCTAAATAGTTCTTTGTTGTGACTAGAGAATTCAAGAGAGCTCTAAAGAGTTAAACGTCTAACTGTAATAAATTTGATACTATTCACATGATTGGGATATTTAATTACCACAACTGAAGTTTATCACATTTAAGTTGAACTATCAATAGGTATGAATTGAAAGCAGATTAAGTAGCAACAAGTTAAATTTTATCTCTGATGAAACTGTCATTGAATTAATGAGATACACAAAAAATACACCTGTTAAAATGAAGAGAAATAAAATTAAGCATTAAATCCTTCATAGTCTGAGTACAAACTAAGGAGAAAATAGTAGATTGTAAAAAAACAGATAATTTATAAATTTAAGTACTGGCTATTATATCATACCTTCTTGATTGAGGGTCAGAACTGTAGCCAGACCCTGTTGGCTTTATCCTTTCAAGAAACCCAAAAATTAGCACCTTAGGATCTGTTTTGAACATCACACTCCTCAGACCACCAGTATCTCTACACTTATTTTAGTTTCAGGATGCACAGACTGTTAGGATTGACCTGACCAGTCAAAGCAGTCCATCGATTTTCTCAATGCACTCCCTTGACTAGTTTCCTAGACTCCTGCTGCTTCTACTATTTAATTTCAAGTACAAAAGAGGAACATGTAGGAAGAAGAAGCAATAATAATTGTGTGTGGAACCTAACATTTAATGAGTCACATAGATTATTTCATTGATTGAACAAGAAGTAAAAAGGAGATCCTAGACCTGATTATCTTTAACACCAGAGTGGAATATTGTACCCCCTCCCTGTCAACAAATTGAGTTCACCACACCCAGCATCTTACTGTGGCCAATTTATAGTTCACAGTTCTCTTAAGAGTGACCTGAATTATTTACAAGTCCAATGAAGGATACATTAGAAAACATCTAGATTTATATTTCATAGACTTTCTCCTATTCTTTCTCCAGAGTCTGTGAGACCATATCAAGGCATTAGTTATTGAGCTTAGAGCATTAAGCTATAAAGATATCTACAATCCCATGGATGATAAAAATATATTTTTCAAATAAATCTAGTATTGCTACAGATTTCTACAGCAGAAACTAAATTTCTGAATTGTGTATGAGAAGAAGATTAAATCTCAAGATCTTATTTCAGGAAGTAAAAACAAAGGTCATTTCATTGTACTCCTTATCCTAAATGGAAATTTCATATGAAGAAATTAGAACTCAAAGGAATCCTCTTGCACTGCTGGTGGAAATATCAATTGGTCCAACCTCTGTGGAGAGCAGTTTAGAGAACTCTCAGAAGGCTATAAATGGACTTACCCTATGACCCTGCAATTTTACTCCTGGGGATATATCCTAAGGAACAAAACACACCCATCCAAAATGATTTGCGTATACCTATGCTCATAGCAGCACAATTTGTAATATCCAAAATCTGGAAGTAACACAAGTGTCCAACAATAGATGAGTGGCTGAGCAAGTTGTGGTATATATACATAATAGAATACTACTCAGGTATTAAACATGGTGATTTCACCGTCTTCAGCCCATTTTGGATGGAGCTTGAAGAAATTATTTTAAGTGAAATAAGTCAGAAACAGAGATGAATATGGAATGATCTCACTCATAGGTAGATGCCAGGCTAGCTTCTCGGGTGGGAGAGAGATGACCAGGGACTCAAGGCTGAGCTGGGAACGCAGTTCAATCTTTATTGATGAGCAGGAATGCAGTGCAATCAATCTAATCTCTATTCATTAGAAAATCCTGTCCTTTATATCTCCTGAGGCAGAAGTGTCAGGTCGGAAGAGGAAGTACTAGGATAGGGGGTGGGGAGAAGGAAAAAGCACGCTCAGACGTATCAAGCTTGCATTTACCCAGTGGGCATTAAACCAATGCCCTGTAGGCAGAGTGGTTCTCAAGTAAGGCAGTGATTATGTAAATAGACCACAGTGTTAAGCAATGCAAGCAAACCTAATGTGATGATCAACACAGAAGGGGTCTTAGAAGCAGAATTAGAAGCAGACCAACAGGCAGAAGTTGAAAAACAAGATCAGAAGAGAAAACACTAAGCAGAACTTGAACTATTAAGGACTACTTATCAATTTAACTTTGTTAGTCAACAAGGAGGTGATTGATTATTAAGACAAGTAAGTTAGTGACTGTCAAATAGGTACTACTCAATATTACAATCTCAATGTGCAAATTTAAATTCAGAAAATTTAAATTATTGTGTTATCAAAGTAATTAATTTCAGTGCTTTTCTAAGATTATAATATTACTTATGAAACTTTATTTCATTAAACTTATGCAATTATTTGTAAAGACCCCCTGGAAAACAATTAAAGATTATATATATCACTACAAACTTAAATGTGTCCTTATTTGTCTAGCTAGCCTCTTTAGAGTTCTTCTAAGATAGTGAGAGGAAAAAATGTATTGTAACAGAAATGTAATATTCATGCAAAACTATTTAGCTTATGAGGCCGGGTGGTGAGACACCTGGTTGAACACACACACTACAGTGTGCAGAGTCCCATGTTCAAGCCCTTGGTCCCGAACTGCAGAGGGAAAGTTTCACAAGTGGTGGTACAAGGCTTCAGGTCTCTCTCTCTCCCTCTCTCTCTCTCTCTCTCTCTCTCTCCTCTCTCTTATCTCTTCTCTCTTCTCTCTTCTTCTCTCTCTCTCCTCTCTCTTCTCTCTTCTTCTCTTCTCTCTTCTCTTCTCTCTCTCTCCTCTCTCTCTCCTCTCTCTTCTCTTCTCTTCTCTTCTCTCTCTCTCTCCCTTTTCCTTCTTGATTTTTAGCTATCTCTATCCAGTAAATAAAGGTAATTAAAAAAAAAAACTATTTAGCTTTTTCTGCCCATACACTTTCTATATCACGAAAAGTAATCCATCACTTAAAGAGTACATAAAGTCTGTCCTAAGTCCCTTGAACATGAAGATATATATATATACACATATATATATGTATATATATATGTATATATATATATATATGTGTATATATATATATAATTTCTTGACTGAGATAGGACCACTATGTCTATCACAAGTGACACACTTATTCATGAGGCAGTATAAAAACACAATAATTTTATGACTTTATGCAGACTCAGATTAAGAAGTGATATGAAGGTGTCATTGGTAGTCTAAACTCATGAGCTGACAAATGCACTGACAGTTTGATTATTGCAAGAGTATTTTCACTGCTTTAACATCTCTGCAAGTGAAAAAAAAATGAAATTGTGACTAAAACTGAAGAAAAAAGTCTCTGGTCCAGTGATAGCAATTAAGTGTGCTAATTTTTTGACAAGATGAAAAAGTAGAATATAAAATCTTTGACTTAATTTATTCTAGACCTGTTTCAAATTTGGAGAAGGAAGTCAAATTTATAAAGTATACAAATACTTCCAGAAATGTTCTTACTCAGACTTTAAAAAAAATTTTTAATCTTTATTAGATAGGAACAATCAGAATTGAGGGGAATGGAGGGATAGAGAGGGAGACAGACAGAGAGACACCTGCAACCCGGCTTCACCACTGGTTAAGCTTTTACCCTGCAAGTGAGGACTGGGGTCTTGAACCTGGGTCCTTGGGTGTTGGTAAATGTGTGTTCAATCAGGTGCACCACCACCAGGCCACGAATACACAGACTTTTTAATGAAAATCTCAAGGTAATGAATATGGGTACATGTAAACTTTTGTGGTTATAAGCAATAAATAAGTTTTATATTAAAATAATACCTTTTCAACTACTAAAATAATTCAGCTGGTAGTGTACAGAACTTGTTTCTTTAGGGCCCCCACTGATGCAGGTACTGTACTGAAGTGGCACTGTGGCTTTTCTTTCTCTCTCTCTCTCATAAGAAACTATATCATGGGAGTCAGGCGGTAGCGCAGCGGGTTAAACGCATGTAGCGCAAAGCACAAAGACCGGCATAAGGATACCTGTTCGAGCCCCTGGCTCCCTACCTGCAGGGGAGTTCCTTCACAGGCGGTGAAGCAAGTCTGCAGGTGTCTGTCTTTCTCTACCCCTCTCTGTCTTCCCCTCCTTTCTCCATCTCTCTTTGTCCTATCTAACAACGAGGACATCAATAACAACAACAATGAAAAACAACAAGGGCAACAAAAGGAAAAATAAATAAATATTTTTTAAAAAAATAAACTATATCATATGAGAGATATAAAAATATTTAAAGCCATTTTTTCAAAAGTAAATGCTAAAGAAAATTTAATAATTTTATAGTTGTCATATATTTTAGTATCTTATTTATACAAAATATTCAGATTTCCAGATTAGACTCTTCATTTAAATAATTAAGAACATATATTGGATAATCTCACCAGGATCCTGATGTAAATATAGAAACTCTAATTTTTTTTTTTTTAATCAAAACACTGTTTAACCCTGGCTTTGGTAGTGTCCTGGGATTGAATTTGGGACCTGGAAGCCTCAGGCATAAAAAGCTATTTTGCATAACTCTTTTGCTGTCTCCCTGGAGGACTCTAGTGCTCTTCATGGGGAAATTATATGTACATAATTACTATACATTTCAAAAGTCATTGAACAATCACAAAGCTGTTCATTCACTTTTTTCATGGTTTATTTATAAAAGTTTTAAAAGTCACATGCCAAAATCAAAATAAAAAAGGATAAAAATAACAGAATGATGCATTCGTTTCTCCCACTAAAGCCATTATAATTGAATCATTCTGTTCCCCTTCTTTCATTGAGATTTTAATGGCTCTCTACAATGTAAGCAAGTGAGACTAATAATAGCATCCATCCTCATAAGCATGCCATTAAGACAAAAGATGACAGCAGGAGCAAAAGGAGAAACAACACTATGCATAAATCACTCTGACCTAGAAGACTGAAGAAAATACAAAAAGAAACTAAGACTACAACTAGCAGCAGTTTCAAGAGATAGAATTGAAGCAGGTCAGCTACGAGGAATCCACAGTGGCATGGCCCTTAGCTCAATAAAATACAAATATGAAATATCTTTGAAAGACTTCAGATAAAAAAAATAAAAGCTAGACATCGGTCATTAGTAAGACCACTGACTGGAAAACCCCATTTAGTTATCGACTTACGTAACAACTCAGACACTCCGAGATTTCACTCTTACCTCAATTAAGTAGATCTAGGAAATTTCAATTGCCTTTTTTGTTGAAGCAGAAAAAAATGAAATAGTCAACGAGCTCCAATATTCAATGGTATTGATAATGTCAAAAGCTTGGGTGTCAACAATGTGCAAATTGACCAAAGTGGTGCCATTTTAAAATAGTCAACAACTTCAGGTGGAAGTAGATAGCATAATGGTTATGTAAAGATACTCTCATGCCTATGGCTCCAAAGTCCCAGGTTCAATCCCACACACCATCATTAACCACAGCTGAGCAGTGCTCTTGCTAAGAATAAGTAAATAAATAAAAATAAAAATTCAACAGCTCCAGAGCAATGATCTTAATTTATCCAAATCATCATCCTTCCGAAAAGATGTGGAGAACAAGAATATCCTCTTTGAAAGGAACTAATCAGGGAGTCGGGTGGTAGCGCAGTGGGTTAAGCATATGTGGCACAAAGCACAAGGACTGGCTGAGGATCCTGGTTCTTGCCCGGGGCTCCCCACCTGCAGGGGAGTCGCTTCACAAGGGGTGAAGCAGGTCTGCAGGTGTCTGTCTTTCTCTCCCCCTCTCTGTCTTCCCCTCCTCTCTCCATTTCTCTCTATCCTATCCAACAACGATGAAATCAATAACAACAACAATAATAACCATAACAATAAAAACAAGGGCAACAAAAGGGAAAATAAACAAATATTTTTTAAAAAAAAATAAAAAAAGAAAGGAACTAATGAAAATGAACTTTCATCTTCTTTTATCTATGTCCCCTTCACTTAATTTGTGTTACATTCTGTTCTTTGTCTTCTTTTTAGACTATTTATTTATTTATTTGTTTTGATGAGAGCTACATACAGAAAAATATAGAGGCCAGAGTTTTAAGTCAGCCTTGGTTTATGGTGGTTCTGGGATTTGAACCTGGGACCTCAGAATCTTAGACATGAAATAACTTTTCTCAAAGGGGTCAATTATTTTAAAAAAATAGTCAGCTTTATGGATCATGTGATTTATGACTGCTGTAATATGAATGTGTCTCCCTTGAAAATCATTTTCCTTAATGGAGAGGATTCACGGTTTACAGTAGATGCCGTTGTTAGCGCGTATGTAAATTTCCTCAGTTTTCTGCAAAATACTTTCACCTGCATCCTAGGTTCTTTTTCAGCATTAAGCATCAGGACCAGATAGTAATATCCCCCTCCGGACACACACACACCTCCCCCACACACCCCCACACCCCCTCCAGAGTCCTTTACTATGGTGCAACACACCAAACCCAGTCCAAGTTCGAATTTGTTTACCATTTCTGTTCTTATTTCTCAGCTTCTGTCCATATGTATTAATTTTATGTTAAATACAATATTGGAACACTGAGCCTTTTGATCTATTTTCTTATAAGAGAAACCCCGTAACTCCCTAGACCCTTCTATGATCTGAGGACAAAAAAATGTTTGTGAGGGAGACACTCCTGACTGCTGGCATTTTGAGCTCATATAGCTAGCTAGCTTGTTAATCTGTAAGAAATAACGTTTTTTTTTACAAATTCTTTTTAATTTTTATTTATTTATTTATTTCCCTTTTGTTGCCATTGTTGTTTAACATTGTTGTGGATATTGATGTCATTGTTGTTGTTGGATAGGACAGAGAGAAATGGAGAAAGGAGGGGAAGACAGAGAGGGAGAGAGAAAGACAGACACCTGTAGACCTGCTTCACCGCTTGTGAAGCGACTCCCCTGCAGGTGGGGAGCCAGGGGCTCAAACCGGGATCCTTACACTGGTCTTTGCGCTTTGCGTGCACTTAACTCGCTGTGCCACCATCCCACTCCCTATGAAATAACTTCTTCTATTTATAAGTTACCAAGTGCCTAAACATTTGTATTGTTATAGCAGCTCAAAAAACCAAAAAAATAAATACCACTGCTACTCAGTCACCTAACTACTGTATAAATAAGTCACAGACAGATTTAAATGAAGGAGTTTGAGAGTTTTCCAGTAAACTGTCTTTAGAAAAATGGTGGTTGGCTTCGTATGTTAACTCTCTTTTCAATCACCAGGTTCCAGATGCCATCAGCATGCCGCCAGGCTTCCCTGAATTGAAGACCCCACCAATGTGTCCTGGAGCTCAGCTTCCCCAGAGACACACCTTACTAGGGAAAGAGAGAGGCAGACTGGGAGTATGGACCGACCAGTCAACACCCATGTTCAGTGGGGAAGCAATTACAGAAGCCAGACCTTCTACCTTCTGCAACCCTCAACGACCCTGGGTCCATGCTCCCAGAGGGCTAAAGAATGGGAAAGCTAACATGGGAGGCGGTGGGTTATGGGGATTGGGTGGTGGGAATTGTGTGGAGTTGTACCCCTCCTACCTTATGTTTTTGTTCACTAATCCTTTCGTAAATAAAAAATTAAAAAAAAAAAAATGGTGGGCCAGACCTGGCTCACTGCCCTTACGTTTGTCATCGGTAGTTTAGGAAAAGCCAAAAGCAAAGTAATACCTCTACCATAATTTTGGAATCAAATTCATTAAAACTATCTTTACCCTCCAGTGCATATGTAGTGATAATTCCTCTAGCAGGAATATTGTAGTATAAAATCCCCTAAAATATTAGAGTGTTTTTACTTTTTTCTTTATTAGAACACAGATTTATAGCTGCAAGCTCAAAAATCTCCAATATTTTATGAAATGACATTAATGTGAAGTGAAAAATATACAAAAGCTTAAAGTGTTGAGGAATTAAACATACAGTGTAAGTTATATATTATTGCATCCATATATATATATATATATATATATATATATATATATATATATATATATACCATTACCCTAAATGGACACTGATTACATTGAAGGTATCACATTTACGTAAGTCACCACAAGTATATTTATTTATTCTCCACAATATGTGTTAGTTATTTAAACCCCTCTGGCTCTATGAACTGCCTTAGGTTGAGATACTGCCATTCAGTTCATATTGTCTATAAGTATATATCTAGCTGTGATTTTTCCATATCAAGTATATATATATTTATTTTATTTTATTTTATTTTATTTTATTTTATGAGAAACAGAGGTCAAAGCACGGAAGCTTTCTCAGTGTATTGGAGACTGGGCTCAAACTTGATCATGCACATCGTAAAACAACACACTATCAAGTGAACAATTTTGCAGACCTACTACTAACTATTAATGACTCTAAATTTAAAGTATCGAGTGAACTATTATGTAGACCTGCTACTATTAATGACTAAATTTATTTGTAATAACAGGTATCTTGTATTTAATGTTGTTTTCTGAATTTTAAAAACTTTGCTTTTTTTTTTTGCTTTTTTTTTTTCAGGGAAATGTAGTACACTTCATTCTTTTGAGAAGCAGAATATTTCACTGTGTGTCAGAATTTCCTGGTGCTCCACAGTAAATAGAAATTGTCATTCAGTTAAATAAAAAGTTTAAAGAAGCATACAATTGAGTGACCCCCCCCCACAGATTTATTGTTGTTTCATCTTAGAGAATTGAGAATGGTGAGTCCTGTGTTTTTCTCGCATTACTTTGATAGACTTGTGTTGGTATTTTATTCCAAGTAACATTTTTCTTGGTTATTCATTCTGATCAGTTAAAGTTGAATGAAAAATGCTTTCTTTCTCTACTTTCTGGTGATGTACTTCTTGCTTGTGCAGCACTGCCTGTCACTTTTCTTTATGGTGTTTGTAGGTAATGGAAGCAATTTTGTAAATGTATCTCAGGTATTAAGGGTCCTTTACTGAAAGTAGAAAATTTACTTCCGTAATTCTAAGATTTTTTTTTTTTGGATGCTTAGGCCAGTGGAGTTGGGGAATAGTAAGGCAGTTACTTATTGCTCATAACATTTCTTTAAATTCTGTTTTCATGAGTATACCTATACAGGAGATGCATAGATATTAACACATAGAAAACATATTCTAAACGGATTGGTTTTATTATAAAGCATAATCTTTACAAAATTCTATAGTAAAATTGAAGAGGTATTTTAACAAACTGATCTGAAATCAAAAATAATGTCATTATGTCCTGAAAAATCAGATGGATTATACTAAGAAAGTTTTATTTTATTTTTTAATATTTATTTATTCCCTTTTTGTTGCTCTTGTTTTATTGTTGTAGTTATTATTGTTGTCTGTCTTCGTCATTGGATAGGACAGAGAGAAATGGAGAGAGGAGGGGAAGACAGAGAGGGAAACCTGCTTTACCACCTGTGAAGCGACTCCCCTGCAGGTGGGGAGCCAGGGCCTCTAACCAGGATCCTTATGCTGGTCCTTGAGCTTTGCATCACGTGCACTTAACCCACTGCGCTACCCCCAGATTCCCACTAAGAATGTTTTAATTTTAAAGCCACATAGATTGTGAACACAGAATTAGCCGCTGAATTTTTAATTCAAAACACTATTAGTAGTTGTTTAAATGGGGTTGCCCTATATCCTATTGGTCAACTCTGATTTACTTTTTTTTTCCTTTTATTTTTTTCCTTCCTCTTTTTTTTTAAAAAAATATTTATTTATTCCCTGTTTGTTGCCCTGTTGTTTTATTGTTGTAGTTTTTACTTGTCTTTGTTGTTGGATAGGACAGAGAGAAATGGAGAGAGGAGGGGAAAACAGAGAGGGGGGAGAAAGATAGACCTACAGTCCTGCTTCACAGCATGTGAAGCGACTCCCCTGCAGATTGGGAGCTGGGGGCTCCAACTGGGATCCTTAAGCTGGTCCTGGTGCTTTGTGTGCTACCGCTGGACTCCCTTCCTTCCTCTTTTTTATCAATAGTTTACAAGATTATAAGATTATGGTGTATAATTGCACACCAAGCCCACAGCAGAGTTCTTAGCCCCTAACCTTCTCCTGCTTGCGAATATCATTTTCTATACTTTACTTTATTTTATTTTATTTCATTATTGTTGTTGTTGCCAGTAGTTTATTACTCTGGGTTGACTTTTTCAGGTAAAAAGAGAGAAGTAAATACAGAAACAGAACAGGAAAGATATATTAACACTTAAATTTCCATCAGTGCTGTGGGAACCCGTCTAGGAGCTAGTCATGCACATAGCAAAGAAGACATTGTCCTAGGCTACTTTGCTGATTTTTTTAAAATATAAAGATATTCTTAACGCTAGCCCCCTGAAACAGCTAACCTAGTAGTGTGCTGCTTTACTGTGTGCATAACCCAGGCTCAAGCCCATCCTTACTGAAGTTAAGGACATTTCAGTGTGTGGTGTCCCTTTATCTTTCTCTCCCTCCCTTTCTCTCTCCTTTCCTGCTCGTATTGAAAAACAAAGTGGGGGAGCTTCTGAAGGTAGCACACTGAGTAGAAGGTAGCACAACGAGCATAGAAGAAATTTGAGGTCCCTAAGTTTAATTTTCAGCATTCCATGTGTCACAGTGACGTTTGAGTTCATCTTATCTATCTATATCATCAATCTACTGGTCATCTATTATCTACTTTCTATCATCTTGTGTTAAGAAATAAAGAAAATCTTTTTAAACAGATATTTTAAGATATATGTACCCTTATGTTTGCTCTGCCACAAGGTATGATCAAGTCACATATAATTACATAGAGTGATTTAGTAATATTTCAAGGTTAGTTTGAAATTTATGGAGATATTCTATTTCAACGATTTATTTATTTATTGCCTCCAGTTGCTGGGGCTCAGTGCCGGCACTACAAAACACCGCTAATGGCAGTCTTTTTATTTATATTATTTTTATTATTATACAGAGAAGTTGAGAGGGGAGGGAAGATAGAGAGAAAGAAAGAAATGACATCTTTAGACCTGCTTCACCGCTTGTGAAGTGTTTCCCCTGTAAGTGGGGATCAGGGCTCTTTGTGCATATATCCTTGCTTATAGTACTATTAATTTAGTGAGCCACTGCTTGGCCCCATTTCAATTATTTCTAATTCCTAATAGATTCCATCAATAGTACCAGCAAAATTAATTCTGCTATTTTGCAAGTGCTTCTGGAAAAAAAAATCAAATGACATATATGTTCTCTCACATTAAAACTGAGGCTGAGAAGTAACCCATAAGAAAGGAAATTAACTAAACATTGATTACCGACTTGAGAATAACACCTGGAACAATGAAATGCCTAGAAGAAAATGTAAGAGATAAGCTCTTTGGCAAATATCTAGGAGATGATGTTTTTTCACAGCTAACACCAAGAGTACACACAACCTAAGCAATAATAAAGGGGGACATGTCATACAAAAAATTCTGCACAGTAAAGACAGCCATCAACAACAGAACTGGAAACCAGATAAAGGGGACAAAATGCCTGCAGATCGTATATCTAATTATTAATTAATTCCAAAATATATTTTTAAGATTCATGTAACCTAAGCCCATCATTACGATGGTGAAAAAAGTAAGCAAAAAATATGAACATGCCTTCTCCATAGACTAGATACCGATGGAAAACAAGTATATCAAAAGATAAACAGCATCACTAATCATCCACAGTGCTTATTAGGATGGTTTCTATGAGAAAGACAAGAAATGAAGCATGCTGGTAAGGAGCGAAAGGAACAATTTGCTTTCTAGAAGGGCAGATATATATATACAGCCACTCTGAAAAACAGTCAGAGGTTTCTCAAAATGCTAAAAATAGAACTGTCATGATACAGCAGTTCAACTTCTAGGTATTTATGTGAGGAGATGAAAACGGTGCTTCAAAAAGATATATGTACCCTTATGTTTGCTCACTATGATATTATTTATGATTATTACAATAACTATGACTTTAAAGTAATCAAGTATCCATTAAGTAAATATAGTCAATATTATAAACAAATATAATAACTATGATGCTATACACAACAAAGGAGTATTCAGTCAGAAATCTTGCCATGCATAGCAATATGGATGAACTTTTAGGGCATTATACTAATTGAAATAAGTCAGAGTAAGAAAAATCTGTGGAAATTTTTAAAAAATTATAAATTCATGGTGCTTGCCAGAGTATGTGTGTAAGTGGTAGAGATGTCTCAGTGTTGTCAAAATAGAAAAAGAAAAAAAATGCCTTAATCTACACTTTACAATGAAGATACTATTGAATACATTGTTTTTACTTTTAGTTAGCAATACGGATTATGGGATATGAACATAATTAGCGTATGGGTGATGTCAGCCTGACTTCAAGAGCATAGGACAGATGTGCACAAACTCACAAAGGACTGTGGGTCTGGGAGTTCGGTTAAAGAGTGTCTGGAGGAAGTAACATTTTCTTGCTTGCCCTTCACCTGGTCAATTCCTTTCCCCAAACCCAATGGCACTGTCTCCCAGGACCTGCACATGTTAAAGATGAATGTTGGTGAACTAAGTTTAAGGACTCATGTTTCCCTGCCACATTTCTAGCTAGCCTTTATCTCCTATTTCCCATCATGGTTTTTATGTTCCTAATAAACCCACATTCTGTTAAACCCCACAGCAAAAACCCAAAAGCAGGGAAGCAATTAACAGAAGCCAGACCTTCCACCTTCTGCACCCCATAATGATCCTGGGTCCATATCCCCACAGAGAGAGTCTGCTATACTAACTCTGTTATATCTTCCAGGCCCATACACTACAATTTCAAATCAATGTAAATGAAATTGTTATACTGAATATTTATATGCATTATTTAAATATACTAATATTTTACAAAATATTGTTCAAAATATTCTGAGGATACAACTGTAACTTTTACTAATTCATCTGCTCAAAAACATGATTGTAAACTTGCAATTATCAGGGTTTTCTGATTCCATTAGAATTTAAACATATAAATATTTAGAATAGATACACATACGCACAGTTATCATACAAATTATAGCATATATGAGGGGAAAGAGATAAATGAATAAACATGCTAAGTAAATAACCTAAGGTGAACGTGACTTCATTCTTAATAGCTGAGTAGTATTCTATTGTATAGATGTACCACCGTTTTTTTTAGCCAGTCATCTGTGGCTAAACTACTAGGTTTCTTCCATATGTATACATAGATCTCTTTGGAAGCATGTGTTTTTTTTCATAGCATATATCTCTAAGAAATGAACTGACAATTCATAGGGTAGGTCCTCTTCTAGCCTTCTGAGAATTCTTCAGACTGCTCTCCACAATGATTGGACCAAATTACATTGCCACCAGAATTGCAAAAAAAAAAAAAGTTCCTTTACCCGTACAACCTCTCCAACATTTGTTGTTATTGTCCTTTCTATTGTTTGACATTCTCAAAGAAGTGAAATGTTGAGTCAGTGTTGCCTTTATTTGCATTTCTCTGATAATCAGTAACTGAACATTTTTTCATGTCTGTTGGCTCTTTGGATCTCCTTTCTGGTGATTATTCTGTTCATGTTCTATGCCCATTTTTCGATGGGGGTCACTTTTTTTTTCTTACTGAGTTTTGTGAGCCTTTTTATATTTTTGTTATTAGCCTTTTGTCTCATGTATGATCTGAAAAAATATTACATGCCCTTACTGATTAGGGTATGTGAAATAGAAGTCTGATTGTCCTCAAGCAGGAATTCTAGTATTTGATCAAATCAAGAAAGAACTTGAAAATCATAAAATTTACCTACACAATTTCCCTATTCTATATGATAAAAAGGTAATCTTGGTTTAAAAAAAAGTTGGATTGGTAACAGTATGTAAGGTAAATTGGAATCCCAAGCAATATTGGAATCAGAAAATCATACCAAGCTTTAGTATTCTAGATGGAAGACTAAGGCTCCAAGTAAAATCTACTGAAAATGGGGTGGAAAAAAGTTGGCATATAACAACTTTAAGGGTCCATTGCTAAGGTTTGGGGTGAATATTTGGGCAATAATTCAAATCTATGAACTTAACATTTGTTTTTTGTTTTTTTTTGTATATTAGATTTATCTCCATTCTTAATCCAAACTTCTAAATTTCTAAATTAAAGGTAACTAACCCCAACACTGTTAGTATTCTGGGCCTTATGCCAATAGCACTTTGGGATTTTGTGATAATGAAATCTCACCAAATAGTAGTAATGTTGCTCTTGGAGCAAAATGTACCCCAATGAAAAATATTTCCTACAAATGAAATCATAAAACACACACACACACACACACACACACACACATTTGTTCTTTCCCAATAAGTGTTCTTATATCCAATAAGTATTCAGTTCAAACACCTAAGTATAAGGGAGTCGGGAGGTAATGCAGCAGGTTAAGTGCACGTGGCGCTAAGCACAAGGACTGGTGTAAGGATTCCGGTTCAAGCCCCCGACTCGACTCCCCACCTGCAGGGAAATCGCTTAACAGGCGGTGAAGCAGATCTGCAGGCATCTTTCTCTCTCCATCTCTTTCCCTCCTTTCTCCATTTCTCTTTCTTTTCTTTTTTTTTTTTGATAGAGCAGAGAGGAATTGAGAGGAGTGGTGAAAATAGAGAAGTAGAGAAAGAGACACTTGTAGCAATAATTCACAGCTGGTGAAGCTTTCCCCTGCAGGTAGAGACAGGTCCTTGCACCTAGTAATGACTTGAGTGTTTCTACTGTGTGCCACTTCTGGGGACTTTACAAATACTATCGATAACATCTATGTTTTGATCATGTCCCCAATAGAATCCAGAGATACAACTGTCAACGTCAATATCAACAACAATAATAACTACAACAATAAAACAAAGGGCAACAAAAGGGAATAAATAAAGAAATATTTAAAAAAAAAACCTAAGTATACTGGTTAGGTCATGATTTTCATTATTTAACTGGCTTTTCTATATGACAGGGGTAAATACCATGGAGTTGGTAGTCAGTAACCAGTAATGAAAGTGCTATATGCTATAGAATAATTTAAAGCATGTGAGGTATTATAGAGAAGAAATTTGTATTCTTTTGAAAAAAACTGATTTACTATAGAAAGTCTAAAATATTGTCACAGTAAGTATGAATATGAACTGTGTCACAGAATTGAAATATGAGGAGTCAGGCGGTAGCGCAGCGGGTTATGCGTATGTGGTGCAAAGCACAAGGACTAGTATAAGGATCCCGGTTCCAGCCCCCGACTCCCAGACTCCCCACCTGCAGGGGAGTTGCTTCACTAGCGGTGAAGCAGGTTTGTCTCTCTTTCTCTCCCCCTCTCTGTCTTCCCTTCCTCTCTCCATTTCTCTCTGTCCTATCCAACAACAATGAAACAAGGGTAACAAAAGGGAAAATAAATAATAAAAAAAATTTTAAAGAAATATGAAAAAAGACAGAGAGAGAAAGATTGATTACTCTTAGGCTACAGTTATGTTATTATCACAAGCATCGCAGCTTTCCAATATCCATATGCACTATGGGTAGTTAAAAGAACACCCTATAACTTACTGACTCTTTAAATACCAAGTGTATTTTTCAAATTATTTTTGTTATTAGTGGTATGTTACAAAATTGTAAGATTAGTATATAGTTCCACACCACACCCACCATCAAAGTTTTGTATCCCAAATTGACCATATTTTTCTTCTGAAACTGATATAGTATTCATAATGACTCTGTGATATGGGTTTCATAATTTTATTCTTGGTTTGTGTGATTAGTCCTATGTAAGAAAAAAACTTTAAAAAGTAAAATGTCTTCTCTCCCAGCCTTAAAGAGTAGATCAAATCTTAGTGTCTTGGTTATCTCCAAAACATAATTTTCTTTTTCTGTGCTATGATTCCTATGTATACACTGCAGCTCAGTTTTTATTTGGAGTTGATTTATATGTAACAATCTCTGTATTTATCTCAAAGATCAACTCCTTCCTGGAATTCCAAATACTTCATTGCTTGCCATTGATATGATTCTTACAAGTATTTTTGTTTGTTTGCTTGCTTGCTTGCTTTTTTTAGCTGTCACCAGATTTATCAACTGTGGCTCAGTACCTGTATGAAGAATACATTGCTCCCAGTAGCACACCAGGTTAAGCGCACACACTTGGAATTGCAAGGACCTCATAAGGATCTGGGTTAGAGCCCCCTGCTCCCCACCTGCAAGGTGGTCACTTCACAAGTAGTGAAGTAGGTCTGAAGGTCTCTCTCCTTCTTCCCTATCAATTTCTCTCTGTCCTATCCAATAATAAAACAATGATAAATGGCTGCCAGGAGCAGTGGGTTCGTAATGCTGGCACCGAGCCTTAGAGATAAGCTTGGAGGAAAAAAGAAAAAAAAATCCATTGTTTCTGACAGAATTGTTTTTTCTTTCTTTCTTCCTTCCTTTCTTTCTTCCTCTCTTTCTTTTTTTGATAAAGCAGAGAGGAATTGAAAGGAGTGGGTAAAGTAGAGAGGTAGAGAAAGAGAGAGACACTTGTAGCAATAATTCACAGCTGGTGAAGTTTTCCCCTGCAGGTAGAGACAGGTCCTTGCACCTAGTAATGACTTAAGTGTTTCTACTGTTTGTGCCATTGCTGGAGACTTTACAAATACTACCACGTCTATGTTTTGATCAGGTCCCCAATAGAATCCAAACAGAGATACAACTGCTTTGTTTTTAGCTATCTTTTCTACAAACTCTAGTATAAGTTTGTAGGAAAAATCATGCCTATGTATTAGGGGCAGAGTTGGGTATGCTCAGTAAAGAAGCAGGCAGGAGTCATATAACACATGTATAGAAAATGTCAGACAGACTGGGAGTATGGATCAACCAGTCAACACCCATGTTCAGCGGGGAAGCAATTACAGAAGCCAGACCTTCCACCCTCTGCAACCCACAAGGACCCTGGATCCATACTCCCAGAGAGATAGAGAATGGGAAGGCTATCAGAGGAGGGAGTGGGATGTGGAGATCGGGTTGTGGGAATTGTGCAGAATTGTACCCCTCTTATTCTATGGTTTTGTTAATGTCTCCTTTCTTAAATGAATCAATAAAAATTAAAAAAAAAGAAACTAGTAAAAAAAAAAAAAAGAAAGAAAATGTCAGAAAAACATCACCAAGAGTAAATACAGAGCATCTCAATAAGGGCACCACTATATAGTGTCAACAACAGCCCTGTCTGGACTTGTGTGTGGAGTGGGGAAAGTGCCCTTATTAGAAAGGTTCTGTTTTGGTCTAATCAGAGCATACAATGTAATTATGTTGCATCTTCCAAGGACAGACTGTCACCACACCATACCAGTCTTGATACAGCTTTTCCTTTTCTTAGCCAGGAAGAGTCCATGTCAGTTTGATTCAAGGAAAAGTAGGACTGTTAAACCGCAAAAACTTTTGACAGGATCAATACACAGAAATGTAATTTCCCTTAATACAATTCTCTGACAAACCAAAGCTCCTACCCCAGAATCTCTCTTTCTGTCCTATATTCTTCAAACCTCAGGCATTAAGTCCCTTGTGTTAATTTCCCCATCATTTTTTTTTTGTTTTACAACAAATAATTCCATTAAAAGTAGAAAACACTTTTCTAATTTTTACAAGTTGCTATATCAATTAGGTTTCCCATTTCTTCCCAGTTAAGTCATAGTTGATGCTCAAAAATTCCAC
Source organism: Erinaceus europaeus (assembly GCF_950295315.1). NCBI lineage: Eukaryota > Metazoa > Chordata > Mammalia > Eulipotyphla > Erinaceidae > Erinaceus > Erinaceus europaeus. Next base: position 88,395,690 of record NC_080175.1, on the reverse strand, counting down.
CACCCCTTTGCATGTGGTCATTTTATCAGACTTGTAAAATTCAGGATTTCTTTGTTATTAATACTATATTATGCAGAAAAATATGCCATAGAGTAAAATTTTTCTCACTTAAAAATCTGGGGAGGAGTTGAAAAATAAACTCTTGACAGGTCTTTCAGAAATGAGTTTCAACAAACTAATGTTCAGAGTTTAACTCAAGAAATATCACTCCAACAGTCTGCAGTGACAGAGCAAGAAATGCCCATCCCAAATACTTACTTGAGGATAGTCTATCTTAGCAGCTCTCTTATGGTGGCTATCTGACAAATTGATCCAAAGATCTTATTTTCATATTGAAGGGCTTGAAGGCAAATATTTTCTCTCTGCTTCATTTGGTTCTGAATTTAATTTGCTTCTCTGCTGCCTGATTGGTGGAAATTGAGCAATATCTCTTTTACCATATACTACAGAAATTGCACATAGAGAAAAAATTGTGGAAAGAAAAAAACATTAAAGAAAATACAGGACAGAACCTTTATATATTTTCAAGATGCAGAGTTGTAGTTTAAAAGAAAAACAAAGTATTAAATAGAAGAGAAAAATTGAAGAATCTGAACAACTTAAAAATTAGGAACTTCAGTTCATTGAAAATATATAGTATACTATAGGACAAAAAGTAGAAGAAATATTTGAAAAATATAAAACTGAAAAGAAAAATTAATCTAGAAAATACACTTTAAAAATACAACCTGTTTGAAATGTAAGCGAAAGACATTTCATAGAAAACACAAAAAGGCCAATATACATATGAAAAGATGCTTAACTCATTTACGAATTATGCAATGCAAATTAAAATCACAGTGAGATACCATTTTACACAAAGTATATCATCCAAACTCACAAAATTTGACAATGCTAAATTGTTGGCAAGGTTATAAAGAAAAGAAAACACTTAAATACTACTGGTAGCATAAAATATTTGCTGGGAGGAAAGTCTGGAAAGAGGAAATAAAAAAGAAAATATACTAAGAGCCACAGTGTGAGAATGGTGTCTATATGCAGTGGGGATCTGAAAATGGGTTGGTTAAGGAAGTCTTTGGAACAAGGGGAAATTGCACTAATGGGAGAGTCCAAACTGTAGTATATCAGTATGCCCTCAGGTACTAGATGAAAAATGAAACCACTTGATAAATTCTTTAAGGATAATTAGAATTCAGAAACTCTGGATGAGAAAAAAAATAAAAGAAGTAAAATGAAACTCTGCAGAGATTTTTTTATACTGTAACACTGAGGAAAATGAACTAAGATGAAGCAAAAGAGATCACCATGCCTTGAAATTACACTGCCACTTCTCAGTGATAAAGATGGGTGACCTTAGAGCAAAAGAAGTTGAAACTATCAGTATACAAAAGTGTTCTGGTAAGAGACTATATTAGTTAGACGTGTGAAAATCAAAATGTAAAGTATTTGATTCATTTATATCTGACTTGGGAGAGGGGTCAAGTTGAGTTTTAAAGCTGGCTAGAGGTAATTTTTCATATTTTTATACCGTTCTAGGTCTGTATTAATCTATCACCAGTGGATTAGAGAAGCAACAAATTATCATTTTTATGCTGAAATTAATGGACTGGATACAAACAGAAAAATGTTCAGTTCTGTCATCAAATAACCCACAAGAACAACTGTTAGAAAAGAAAGGGTTTAGGGAGCCGTGCGCTGGGGCAACGGGTTAAGCACACATGACATAAGAGCACTGACCAGCATTAGGACACCAGTTCTAGCTCTGGCCAACTCCCCATCTGCAGGGGGAGTCTCTTCACAGGCAGTGAAACAGGTCTGCAGGTGTCTGTCTTTCTCTCCCTCTCTCTGTCTTCCCCTCCTCTCTCCATTTCTCCCTGTCTTATCCAACAATGACGACAGCAATAACAACAACAATGACGATAAACAACAAGGGCAATAAAACCCTCTGGAGTATGGACCCAAGGTCATGTTGGGATGCGGAAGGTTGAAGGTCTGTCGTCTGTAATTGCTTCCCCATTTAACATGGGCGTTGACAGGTCTATCCATACTCCCAGCCTGTCTCTTTCCATAGTGGGGAAGGGCTCTGGGGAAGCAGAGCTCCAAAACACCTTAGTGGGGTTGTCTATCCAGGGAAATCTGGTTGGCATCATGCTAGCATCTGGAACCTGGTGATTGCAAAAAGAGTTAACATACAAAGCCAAACAAATTGTTGACCGATCATTGACCTAAGGGCTGGAATATTGCAGATGAAGAGTTGGGGGATCCTCCATTTTGTAGATAGCTAGTAGGCATATTTTAGTTATATTCCAAAGGGCCTGTGGCTAGACTAGTTTTCTTTGTTTGTTAGTTTGTTTCCTTTTTCTTTTTGCCCATTAGCCTAAAATCTGATATTCCATTGGATCCAAGTTATTGTCTAGGGAGATGATGTCATGGTTGGAAAAAAGGCCAGTTAGCTGGATCAGGGAAGAGAGTAGCTCCCCAATATGGGGAAGGGATATAAATATTGTTGACTGTAAACCCCATCGATTTGTTATGATCCAGAGCCCATACTCAGCTCAGGGGCCTATGTGAGCTCTGCATCCTTCTAGATCTGAGCTCACATTCTGGGTCATAAGTAGGAATGATCCAAGCTGCCCCAATTTCAGGACCCATCTTCCTCAGGTGTAGCATTGAGTATGCTGTTGGAACATTCTCTACCACTGTTGATCCAAGCTGAGGGCATGGTCCTATGGGGGCCCAGAAAGGGGTTTATTGTGTTGTTCCTGATAGAAATTACTGGTAACAATGGAGAGAGGGATTTATTCGAGGTCTAGGCCCATCAAGTCTGTTTGGGAATCTCTGGACTCCACGATTAGGGCCCCAGCTGATGGAATGGCCTGATAGTGACTAAAGAGTTACTGTTAAACTATGCATGTCTCTTGCCCTTATTCAGCTTTTGCTAAGCTTGCTTTGCTAAGGTTAGCTTTGGAGTGAGTGAGAGAACTGTAATAGGAAGTAGGTGAGTAGGGTATCTAAGTCTAAGAAGACATTATTTCATTATGAACTTGATACTGACTCACTACAGACTATTGTGTGTTTTTTGCTTTCAGGTATATATTTTGCCTTCATTTATGGATACATGTGAGCATATGCTCTATCTTATGGGATCTGGCCTATATCTAGGTTTTGCAACTTTGTTAGGAAATGAACCTCCTGGAATGGAATTAGAGAATACCATGAAAGGAAAAGTCTCACCTGAGTAATGAGGGTGAAGGGTTGACATTCCATGCCTGACATCTCTGGACACAGTCTGAAGTGAAGCATGCTGAGGTGGTACTCCTTGCATTGATTAGGTTGGGATCGGCCAGCGGATGCAATATCATTTGGTATGAGTTGAGAGAAGTATGCAGGAAAGTGAGCCCCACCCCAGAGGTTCCAGGACTGGGGGAAATACAGGCTCTATAGAGGAAACAGGAGGTTCCTACTATCTTAGTGTGTAAGAAGATAGATAGTTATTGCTATAAATCACATAGTTTGGCAATTGAGTTAACTCTGAAATATCCCTTTGTTATGATTTGCTGTATCATACACAGCATCACCATATTTTATGTCCTTTGACATTATTTGTATATAGCTCTGCCACCTGTTGCTTCTGTTCTCCCTGAACTAAGCTTTTAAAAGAGTCAACATATCAAATACTAAGCCTATGTATTAAAAAGACTCAGTCTGTGCTTTAAAAAGTTTGAGACATTCAGTCAGTTTTTCCCCTCTCATATTACTTAAATAATACTACAAATTAATAGGAGTGTACATAAACTTAAATGACTACAAATTAATAGGAGTCTACATAAACACCATTCCCACCACAAGAAGACTATGTTCCTTCCCAGCCCCCTCCCGTCACCCCCTCTAACCCATGAAGCTGAACATCCACCCTCACCCTCCATCCAGGGTTTTTACTTTGGTGCCCTACTACAAATTCAGTCAGATCCTGCTTTGAGTTTCCCTTTCTGTTCTTCTTTCTCAACTTCTGTTTATGAGTGAGATCATCCATACTCGTCTTTATCTTTCTGACTTAGCTCACTTAACATAATACCTTCAAGCTCCATCCAGATGGGTCAGAGAAAGTGTGTTCATTGTTCTTAATAGCTGTGTAGTATTCCATTGTGTATATATACCACAGCTTTCTCAGCCAATCATCTGTTGTTGGGTACCTGGCTTGCTTCCAGGTTTTAGCTATTATGAATTGTGCTGCTATGAACATAGGAGTACACACCTCTTTTTGGTTAGGTGTTATGGAATCCTTGGGGTATAACCCCAGGAGAGGAATTACTGGGTCATATGGAAGGTCCATGTCTAGCCTTGTGAGAGTTCTCCAGACTGCTCTCCACAGAGGCTGAGTGTGTCACCACCTGGCCTCCTTATTTGCTTGCTTGTTTGTTTGTTTGTTTAAGGTTTAAGTGTTTATGAGAGAGAGGAGAAAACCGGAGCAAATGTCCCACCAGGGACTGACTTGAGGACTTCATGCTAGAGAGCCCAGGGCTTTACCCACTGCACCATCTCTTTAGGTCTTGAAGGCCTCTTTCAAAGCAGCACATGAAGTTAACTGAACACAACTTTGATTTTGATGTCTTTAGAAGGCAACTATAAACTGTATAGTTATACCCCTATAACTTATAATATTGTAGAACTTTCTAGATAGTGTAGGAAGGTCCCGAGCCTGAGTGGTCTTCTGATCTCCTTTGACAGTCTTACTGTGTATGTGTGTCAGGGGGCAGAAGCTAGAGATAGCTCATCCAGTAAGGCAGGCGCCGCACCATGTACAAAGTCCTTAGTGATAGCCTTGGCAAAACTTAGGCTGGATGGATGGAACAGCTTTACAAATGGCAGAGCTGTGCTGTAGGGTCACTCCTTCTCTTTTCCCTTATCTGAAACAGAGAATAAAGCCGTTAACAGAGGAACATGGGAATCCTTCACTGTGAGGTCTTTGTGCTACAAAATAAATAGATTAATAAATAAATAAAATTATCTAATACTGTCTTTGAACTTCTAAATTCCAGTGAGGTAATGGTGTATTAAAGTGAGAAGAAGAATTGTATTAAGTATGTGTACCTACTATTTCTTATGCTTGGAGTTGTATTCATAAAAAAACTTGCGAGCATGGAATTGCATTTAACCTATGCCATGGATTCAGTGAGTCCCCTGAGTCAACCACCATTTGCTTTGAATTAATAAAGACAACTGTATTCTAAGAAATACAAATAAGGGGGCCGGGTGATGGCACACCTGGTTGAGCGCACATGTTACAATGAGCGAGGACCCAGGTTTGAGCCCCCAGTCCCCAGCTGCAGGGGGAAAACTTCACAAGTGGTGAAGCAGGGCTACAGGCATATCTCTGTCTCTCACCCTCTCTATCCCTCCTTCCCCTCTTGATTTCTGTCTCTATTCAATAAATAAATAAAAGTAATAAAAATTTTTAAAAATAAACACAAATAAGTTAAGAAACCTAATTTTATCCTGTTACTTGTATGGATTATCCATATTGATCAATTATAGGAAATAGGAAAGAACAATCAAGAGTTCTTTTTAGTTCTTTATAACCTATGAAAAGCATGATTACTAAGTATGTGGATGAAACAAGAATTGTTAGAAAGTTGAGTTAATTTTGTGCATTTCCACTTTTCTAGCAAGAGTGAAATCCATACACCTGAATAAGTCATAATTTTTAAATTAGATAATTTTAGTGACTGTATAAGACATATTCTAATATTTTTATTCACATCTGCATGGCACAAGGATAGATGTATGATTAAGTTCAAGATAACAGTTTAAATTTTTAATTTTTAATAAAAAATAAAAACTGCTAAGTTGCCGTGAGAACAGATCTAAAAAATGGTCGTCAAGAGGAAAAAGTAAACTCTTGTATGCTCACAGATTTATTAGGTAGGCATTGTCGTGACCATTTCTGCCATTTACTAATAACAATATAATCTTGCTTGTCAATTATACATCAATTTTAAAAATCCAATTACCAAAAATAATTAAGTCAAGAGAAAGATGAAAACTCATTATAGTTTAGTCCATTCAAAAATCCTTTTTGTTCTTTGAACAAAAATATCCATATGGGTACTTTTCACTGGACTGTATGAATTATATTCACATATGGTCATGACCAGAGTTTTCTGAAGAAGGAGCCAGTCATAACCCATTTACTACAGCATACCACTGCACTCACAGTAGCTAGGGAGAAAGGTGTGGCATTATCGATTTCAGTCTTCTTGAGCCATACATGTAAGTAATAGAAAGTTTTTCTTAATTGGCACCAGTGTTATCACCTGAGCTTGGTGCCAGCACTATAAATTCACCGCTCCCAGCAAAGCCCCCCCCCCATTATTTTACTTTCTATTTTATTCTATAGGACAGAGAAAAAATAAGAGGGAATGAGGGAGATGGGAGAGAGAGAGAGAGAGTGGGAGAGGGAGGAGAGACCCACAGACCTGCTTCAATACTTGTGAAGCATCACCCCTTACAGGTGAAGAGTGGGGCTTTGAACCTGGGTCCTTGTGCATGGCAATGTGTGGGCTCAACGTGGTAATAGAATCTTACAGACTATAGTTGAACGAAATCTCTGGCAAAACTAGCTGGAGAATGATTGATAAGGGCAAACAGTAGTCCTGATGTTACAATTGTTTTAGAGGTTTTGCAAGATATTCCTCATCAAGATACATTAAAAGATACCTTTGTTTTGTCATTAATGTCACATTTTTATGCCTAGTTCTGCCTGTTCCTCTATATGCTTTTTCGGTCAACAAACCCTATTTTCATCTATGTTCATTTATGATTATCCTGACCTCTCCACTGCACAAAACACTTTTATTCCATAACAGTTATTATCAACATGTGTATCAATGTAAATATATATATATCACATAGCTGCCTACCTCCCAACTGTTCCCTTGTTCAAAAGGACAGAATTCAATATCAACTAGACCATATATTATCTAATTTTTATCTTGGGCGCATTTAACTCTAATGTTCTATATAGTGGTTGTGGAAAATTACTTATTTTTCTGCATGTCAGTAACATGTTTCCCATTGGCTACCATAATATTACTACCTATACCTTTGGGAAGCAGACATCTGAATTATCTTCAGTGTAGAAATACAATGTGTATAATGTCATACCAGCACAGTCCAGCTTTAGTAATCAGACTGTTAAAATTTACGTATTAAATGTGAATTGAGATCCAGTTTCCATATATGTAACTTTCTCCTACATACCAATAATGTAGATGAAAGATAAGGTAACAGATTGATTTTTGTTTGGGTATAATTTAATCTCACTTGTGACAATCAGTTTAATTGATATATTTTCTTGCAATGAATTTTATGTTGAGTTAATTATAATAGTTCTTAGTATAATTGGCCATCATAAAAAGAAATCCAATGTTATTTAAGTGATACAATAGCACACATTGTAGTTAACTATTACACTAAAATGATCTGTTCCACTGGCTATTTTTTTTTTAGTTCAAATACTTTGCCTCTTCACATTGGAAATACAAAGCCGCTTGAAACTATTGATCTCTTCTTCTATTTTTCATTGTTGATACTCTTTCTCTGCTTTTTATACTTCTAATTGTGCACATAGTTGCATGTCAAAGCAAGGAAAATATCCATTAAAATATAAAATATAAACTGTAAAATAAATGCCTATTGTGCCCTCAAGAATATACTATAATTTTAAGGTCATTAATCAAAACCATAGTTGTGCAGAAGGTGTTTATCTCTCCTTCACTCTCAACTTGAATTTCTCTCTGTTCTTTCAAGTAAAAGTAAAATGAAAGATTAAAAAAAAATGAACACCAGGAGAATGTGGATTAACTCTGCTTAATTTTTATAAGAATGTCTGATGTTGTTTATTTATTTTTTTAAATTTTTAAATATTTATGTATTTATTCCCTTTTGTTGTCCTTGTTTTATTGAGGTAGTTATTATTGATGTTGTCATTGTTGGATAGGACAGAGAGAAATGGAGAGAGGAGGGGAAGACAGAGATGGGGAGAGAAAGATAGACACCTGCAGACCTGCTTCACCACCTGTGAAGCGACTCCCCTGCAGGTAGGGAGCTGGGGGCTCAAACCGGGATCCTTACGCTGGTCCTTGCGCTTTGAGCTTATTTATTTTTCTTATATTTGATAGGACAGAGAGAGATTGAGAGTGGAGGGAGGAATAAAGAGAGAGAGGGAAAGAGTGGTACTGTTTTAACACTCATTAATGCTTCCTCTCTGCAAGTAGGGACCAGGGGCTTGAACTCAGGTCCTTGCACACAGTAATGTGTTCGTTCAAGCAGGTGCCCCAGACAGAGAAAGAGGCAGAGAGAGGACCTTTCTGGGATAAGCAGTGCCGAGATCAAGCCCAGGATAGTCATGCATACAAACAAGTACCTGCTAAACCACGTACTATTCACTTCAATAAATGTCTTCTTAAAGTATTTTCTGTGTCCACAAAAGAAACTAACAGAAAGATCAGGAAGAGAAAGTGAATCATTCAACTATATTTGTCGATAGTAATGATATTAGTCATTTTATTAACTGAAATACAAAGGCATTTTCTTATACTCATATTTGCTATTATATTAATATTTTATATGATTATGCTTTAAGTAGCCAATGAGATATGAGATAAATGAACGATTAATTGGTAAAATAATAATCTAAGAGTAAAAGAAAACTTCAGAGGGCAGGATAATCACAGAAACTAGCTCTCAAATTCTTGAAGAAACTGGAAATCAAGAGAGGTTTAGTAACTGAACAGTTTTCACAGTCAGAGAGTAACAAAATAGAATTAGACTCAAGTTCTTAGGGCCTAGGCAAGTTACCTGTGTAGATTACAAGATACAAATTCTAACTGAAGAGCCTTTTCTATGACTTCCTAGCTCTCTCTTTTCTCAACTTCTAATAAAATAAAAATGCATGAATATAAGTTGACTATAGGAAAAAACAGAATGATAAATTAAAAGACAATCTGAGTTAGTCTCGGCTCTACCAATTTACAATAAAAACATGACACATACAGGTTCTAAGCTTTAGTTCTCTTAGGTGTACAATTAAAACAGTATATAGGTCTCTCAAAGCTCTTGAGAGTTATGTGAAATAGCTTTGAAAATATTTTGTACATTATGAAACTGGCTATATAAATGTAAAAATAATAAATGTTTTATAGTCTACAATTAGAAATGTTATGCTGTATCATTTTGTATTATATATTATAGTATGCATGATATATTCATATATGGTTACATATATAGTTTATAATTTTATTATGTCTATACAATTATAGAGAAATAATATTCTGGAATTTTTCAGTCATTTTATTTAAGCCACTTCACTTTGGATTTTATTTGCCATAACTCAATGTACACTGATCTCATTTAAAGCAGACTCATCATAATAAAATGAACAACCTAATTAAAAAGTGAGCAGTATTTCAGGGACCAAGATAGGAGTGGAGAAGATTCCTTGCTTGACATCTAAAAAGGAACAAGCTGTTAACTGGCAGAACAAGAAATGAGAGGGTCAAACAACTTGTGAAGATGAGGTAGCCTCATATACCTTTAGAAAACAATGCAGACTGCAATAAAAAGAACACAGAGGAGATTCACACTTTATTAAACAGAAAAGTCTCTTGGTAGCTTCAGTCCAAGGTGGGGGATGCAGACTAATTGTTGACTAGGACCTGGGGAAGGCAGACCAGAATTGTAATAGTATGAAGGGACATGCCTTGATCTAGATGATACTTACGCAGATGAGCCAGGGTGGACAAAGACTAAAATCTCCATAAAGAGAGTACGGAAAAATAAATAAATAAGTAAGTAAACCGTTAAGGGGCTGAGCAGTAACTCACAAGGTTAAGAGAACATATAGTACAAAGTGCAAGGGCCCGTTCAAGGATCCTGGTTCAAGCCCCGGCTCCCCACCTGCAGGGGTTGGGGGGGGGGTCGTTTCACAAGTGGTGAAACAGGTAGGTCTGCAGGTGTCTATCTTTCTCTCTCCTTCTCTGTTTCCCCTTTCCTTTCTTAATTTCTCTCTATCCTATCCAATTTTTAAAAAATGGAAAAAAATGGTCTGCAGGAGCAGTGGATTTATAGTGAACACACAAAGCCCTGGTGATAACCCTGGAGGAAATAAATAAATGAATAAATAAATATAAAAAATAGAATACAATAAATAAAACCTCTGTAGACACCATTTACTTTAACCCTCATCTCAACTACTGATTTGTAAACTTCACTGCAGCTGGTCCATTTGCCAAGTCTTAGAGTTGGGTCCACTGAGAAAATGGGTATTGGCAACACCATCAAGACAAAACGGGCTCCTCCAGCATATTCTCACAGCAACCTGACCACTCGGTCTCTCTAATCCTGTTGTCCCAGCAACTGTAAATATGTTTCAGTACTTTTTTTTAAAAAGCCAAATAAAATAAAATAAGATCCAATACAACATCACATAATGAAAAAGTAAAATTTGTTCAATTCTCTAATCAGTGATCCAGATACATGTGAAAATAACCGGAAGAAAACTTTAGGTAGCAAGGAGGCCTGCGTTTAGATGTTTAATACAGCTTTTTTTTTTTTCAGAAGACATGGTTTTTCAGAAGACATGGTTCAAGAAGCAATGAAATGTCACATTCAAAACCTCAAAGGAAAAAAAACGGACATTCAATAATACTATAATACTTGATTTCTTATAGAAGGTAGAGGAAAACCTTCACAAACTAAAGATGAAGGAATTTACCAACACTAGACCACCCCCCCATAAGAAATGCTGGCAGAGGGGCTGGGTTACGGCACACCTGACTGAGAGTGCAGTTCCAAGGCTCAAGGATGCATGTCCACTTACCTCTCTAGAGCTCTACTCCACTAGGGAAAGATAGAAACAGGCTGGGGGTGTGGATAGATCTGTCAACACCCATGTCCAGCAGAAAAGCAATTACAGAAGCCAGAACTCCCATCTTCTGTACCCCATAAAGAATTTTGGTCCAGGGGCTGGGTGCTGGAGTACCTGGTTAAGTGCACATGTTACAATGCGCAAAGACTTGGGTTCAAGCCTCTGGTCCCCACCCACAAGGGGAAAGCTTCACAAATGGTGAAGCGGTACTGCAGGTGTCTCTCTCCCTGTCACCACAGCATCTCTTCATTGCTCTTGAAGCTTCCTTTTGTGAAGGCGCCCCCATATGGTGACCACAGGCTCAAAACTAAGAACTGATATACAGTAAAGTATGTGCTCAGCTGGATGAAATTATATCTGGGCACCTCAGGGTTGTCTTTTTACTCTGCTGCTTAGAATTTTTTCTTGAAATTATCAGTCTCTTTTATAAAGAGTCATTTGTGTTCCTGCATTTCTTTAGTATTATATCTAACCTGATTTTTCTGTTAAGAATTTCTCATTTTTTTATATTTATTTATGTATTTTCCCTTTTGTTGACCTTGTTTTGTTATAGTTATTGTTGTTGTTGTTGTTGATGCCATCATTGTTGGGTAGGACAGAGAGAAATGGAGAGAGGAGGGGAAGACAGACAAGGGGAGAGAAAGACACCTGCAGACCTGCTTCACTGCCTGTGAAGTGACTCCCCTACAGGTGGGAAGCTGGGGGCTGGAACCTGAATTCTTACACTGGTCCTAGCTTTGCACCACCTGCACTTAACCTGCTGCGCTACCGCCCAACCCCCTTATTTTATATTTTATTCTCTGCCAGAGTTATCACTATTCTATCATCATTTACTGGCATTTTTTTTCTCTTTTGTTAGTGGGTGACAGAGAAATTGAAGGTGAAAAAGGAAGTGAGAGGACTAAGAGGAAAAGGGGTTAAGAGAAAGAAACCTGTAACAGTTCTTCACCACTCTTTAAGCTCCCCACTTGCAGTTGGCGACAGGGATTTGAACCCAGGTCTTCACACATAATAGTTTGTGTGCTAAGATCTAGCCTCTGTAATCATGAATTTTAAAAGAAAAAATATAGGAAAATTAAAATTAAAAAAACTATCATCTAAACAAGTTTAAATTTATAACTAATTTGATCTAAAGGGTTCAACCAAACACCATTCTTAAAACATTAATAAAAAACAAAGTGGAGGGTGTTGGGTGGTGGCACACCTAGTTTAGCACACATATTACAATGTGTAAGGACCCGGGTTCAACTTCCTAGTCCCCGCCTGCAGGGGGAAAGCTTTGCAAGTGGTGAAACAGTGTTGTAGTTGTTTCTCTGTCTCTCTCCCTCTCTATCACACTTTCCCTCTTGATTTCTAGCAATCTCGAATAAGTAAATAAAGACAAAAATATAAAAAAGAATAAAAGGAAGGAAAGTACATAGTTATGTCAGTATGGAAAGAATCTTCATCTTGGATAGAAATAACTAATGTCACTGGAGTGGGCAGTAGCACAATGGCTTAAGTTCACGTGGCTCAAAGCGCAAGCACCTGCGTTAAGGGTCCTGGTTCAAGCTCCCAGCTGCCCACCTGCAGGGGAGTCGCTTCACAGACGGTGAAGCAGGTATCTTTCTCTACCCCCCTCAGAGTCTTCCCCTCCTCTCTCTATTTCTCTCTGTCCTATCTAACAACGAAGACATCAACTCCAACAACAATAATGACTACAACAATAAAAAAAATGGCAACAAAAGGGAAAAATAAATATAAATTTTTTAAAAAATAAAAAGAAATAACTAAAGTTTTTATTTTGATACTTATAGTTTGCATAGTAACAATACCTCTTAGGCATAAAAGAAGGAATTTTCAAAAAAAAAAAAGAAGGAAGAATTGTCATATAGAAGATCTCATTCTCTATTTTATAATATTTGTCTGACATATGTGTTTGACATTCTAGTTTCTTTTTCTTTTCTTTCTTTCTTTTTTAATTTTTATTTTTTGCCACCATTGTTATAATTTGTGCTTGGTACAGTTCTACAAATCCACTACTTCCAATGGTATTTTTCCTTTTTTTTTTCTTTCTATTTTATTTCACAGGGCAGAAAGAAAGTGAGAGAGGAAGACAAGATAGAAAGGGAGTAGAAAAGACACTAGACCTGCTTTAGCACCCATGAAGCATCTTCCCTGTGGGAGGGTCCCTGCTTATGGTAACATGAGCTCAATTGGATGTCTCACCACCCGGCAGTGATATTTGCTCATTTACCTGTTCTGTTACTGAACTACAAATTCTAAGTCATCATATGTATGTCTGTCTTACACAAAAGTACTTTTTAATAAGTTTTGTAAATGTAATTAAAAATGTCAAATCATATTGAGATATGTTTTGACTGGAACTAGTAAAATATACTGAAATAAATAAAAAATCTTTGATACAATAAATGGATTGAAAAACACTAGGGAAATATTAAAACCAAACTCTTAATGAAAAATGGACCCAAGATATTTGAGTTAAATAAGAAATAAAAATTGTAAAAACGAAGTCTGCCAAACTATGAAAATTTAATGATAGTTTCTTTTTTTTTTAGATGTTCACTGATTCAATCATATTTATGATGTTTTAAGTCTGTAAGATATGATTTCAGAAATCGGCATGAGTATACTACTCAATCCACCCATCATCAAAATTTCGGTGTCATTACCACCACAGAGGAGCCACTAATGTCCCTGTCCACAGCCCCATCCCTTTATCACAATTAGCCACAGTGTTATTCACAGAATAGAAGAGTACAATTGATGTTTTTTGAAACTGTATTTGTTTAATTATTTTTATTCCCCATGGAATGGAAAGCACCAGATAATTCTTGTCTATATCCTTAATTCACATACCACAGTTTTCTCTAATTTCTACACTTGTTTCCTGAATGACAAAATGTCACCTTCTAGCAATTAAGTAATATGACCTTGATATATTCCAGATATTCTTTATTTAATCATCTGTCAGTGGGAAATTACAATTTATGTACATTCCATATATTGGAAATTGTAACTAAAGAATCTAGGAACAAAGAAATACAGCTAAGACCACTATTTTTTTTCAATTTTTTGTCCAGATATTCTGTTAATATAAGTGGTTTGTTGGGTTTCCTTCTATTAAGAAACTATTCTTTATTCTGTTTTCAATGTTTGGTGACTTGTAAGTAATTATTATGTATCCTTGGTGAAATGTTCATATTTTTCATGTATTGATACACCATTTCACAACATTCAACTCTACCTCTTATTTTTTTCTGGCTAAAATTGTTATATCTGATATGAGAATAGTACTTCCTATCCTTTTCACTGTGTGAATGACTTACATACTTTGTGCCAGTCTTTTCTTATAGCCCTATTTTTGTCTATGTATATTTTATGCATAGTGTACCTGTATTTTTTTCATTATTATCCACCTAGTTACTCTGTATTCTCTACTGAGAGAATGGACTCCCTTCCCATTTTATAGTTCTGTAGTTTGTTGTTGTTCTTCTTTCATTTTTTTCTATTGACTTTTTTTTTTCCTCCAGGGTTATTGCTGGGCGCGGTGCCTGCACCATGAATCCACCACTCCTGGAGGCCATTTTTCCTCCTTTTTGTTGCCCTAGTTGTTGCAGCCTCATTGCGGTTATTATTGCCATTGTTGATGTTGCTTTGTTGTTGGATAGGACAGAGAGAAATGGAGAGAGGAGGGGAAGACAGAGAGAAAGATAGACACCTGCAGACCTGCTTCACCGCCCGTGAAGCGACTCCCCTGCAGGTGAGGAGCCGGGGGCTCGAACCGGGATCCTTACGCCGGTCCCTGCGCTTTGCGCCACGTGTGCTTAACCCACTGCGCCACTGCCTGACTCCCTCTATTGACTTTTTTTGGGGATAGTTGCCCATGGTAATTCTTTCAAGTTCTTAATTTTGATTTATCATCAAGTAATTGTACTGTATCTTTCTCACCCTTTATGTTTTATTATCATATCCTACTAATATTGTTTATATATTTTTATATATTCTTCTGTTCATCAGTGCCTATTAGGCAGGCATTTTTGTTCCTTTGTTTCTTTTTTGTTTTGCTGTGAAACTCAATAATTCTTATAAGGGAGTTGTGGTGGTGAAAATGCCATTAGCTTTTGCAAGTGTAAGAAAGCTTTTTTGATCAACAGAATTATGTTTTCAGGCTATCATATTTTAATTCTCATCTCTTAGCAGTTCAAATATGTCATTCTTCTTTCATCTAGGCTATAAGGTTTCTGCTGAGAAGTCTGATAAGAGTCTATGGGTGTTGCATTAATGTTTTACTTTTTTCTATCACTCTATAAATTATTTTTCTGTCTGTTTTTGACATTTGCTCCTGTTATAATGATGTGTCTTCATGTTGTTTGTTTTGGATTTAAGCATTTGTGTAATTTTCTTCATGCTTTGGTCACTCCAGAGATTTAGAAAATTCTAAGTAACTATTCTCTTGAATATACTCTCTTTTTTACTCTTCTCTCTCTGGAATTTCCACTGCCTGTATATATAATGGAATCTGATATTTCTCCTAGACTTGACTCTTTTTTCTTAAATATTGTTTTGCCATCTAATAGATTATGATAATGCCATCTGTTAATCCTGATATTCTCTTCTCTACATGATTAAATTTACTGCTTATGCTCTTCAAATTGTGAGAATTTCATTCAATGTTCATTTTTTCCAACAGAGTAATCACTAATTTCTGTACCCATATGATCCTGCAAATCCTGCAGGACATGTTTTGTTTTATTCAGATAAAGGCTGAGAGAGGGGGGATAGATAGAGAGCTAGTGACACCATATCATCACTCCATTGCTCTTGAAGCTTCCCTTTGTGAACGTGCCCCATGTGGTAACCATAGGCTCAAAACTGAGTACTGATATAAAGTATGTGCTCAGCTAAATGAAAATATACCCTAGCACCTCAGGGTTGTCTTTATAATCTGTATCACTGCTTAGAATTTGTTCTTTAAATCATCAACTTTTTTATAAGGAGTCATTTGTGTTCCTGCTTTTCTTTAGTATTATATCTAACCTTATTTCTTTGTTGAGAATTTCTCATTTTTATAGTATCATTATTTTAAATCTCCTAAATGATTTCTCTGGTAAGTCCTCTGGTTTCCCATCTTTCAGGATTTCTTCCAGGTATAGTTTATGTAAGGAATCACATATTCTTTTCTTGATTGGTTGCCTATGACTTCTGTTTACTCATTTTGGCCAATTTCTTTCTTTTCTTTTTTTAACTGTAGTCTGTGGGAGGATTCATCCTTTTGTTTATAAGTTGTGGATGAGCGAAGGAGAACTGTGGGGGGAAATTATTCTTTTATGGTTCCTGCTTATTAAACAGTAGTGGTGTGTGCACAGCTTAGAGGAAAGATTCCAAGCTGCATCTTGGATTTTTCCAAATCTACATTCCAGTTAATCTAGTATAGTTCTGCTCTCCATATGCTCAGCAGGACAGTGAAACTGGGTTCTATCTCTGACACCACATATACCAGAGTAGAGCTATGACCTCTCACACTTCCTTTCTAGTAAAATAAAATGAAGATTTTTAATGTCAAAATTAACTGTTCCAATGCTTTTGACAATATCCAACAGTTAACAATAACCCAAGTTATTGAATAGCTATTCAAGATAAAAGCCAAATCTCAGTAGAAACAGTGAACTTTCTGATGTATTGACATCCCCTATTTCTATTCCCTTCCTCTTAGCTCCATGGCAGGCTCTAAAACACAATTACAATGAAAAGCAACAGCCCAGCAGTCACTGGAGGGAAACTACAAAAATTGAAGCTCTTAAAAACAGCATTTTCAGAAAATTGCCATTGATCTATTTTGCAGTTCCATAGAGATCCCCATTGTAGAATTTATTTTTATTTGACCTGACTAAAAAGCTCAATCAGTACAAATAGCTCTTTTAAAGGGATCATGGGAAAGGGTGAAACTTGTCTAAAATAATCAGCAGCAACTGTTGGGGCAAACAAGATGGCCAGAAGCTGTGAATGAGATGTCCATGTTCTCATGTCCAGAACTTTGAATTGCTCTGACATAGTTTGGGGAATTCAGATGAAAAATACAGTGTAAAACATTAATAAATTATGGTCTATCTTAGCAGTTATAAGGATGCAAAGAGTAGAGGAACAGACTGGATATCTTCTGGGCTAGTGTGGAGAAAGAGGGTAGTTGGATGGTAGGTTATTTGTGCTGACACCTGTTTGGAATAATGTGTTCAGACTCCTAGTTTGTGATGAGAACCCAATAAATCAATATTATATCAATAAAATAAATCAATAAAAGTAAATAAATATACTTAAATAAGCTTCACAAAACTCAAAGAATGTTTTAGAATAATATCTCACTAAATAAATCATATCAGTAAAGATGTAAAACATACTAAGAGGAACCACAAAGGAATTTGGAAGTTGAAGCATATAACAGTTGAAATTTAAAAATTACTAGTTTTGTCTAAAGGCATATTTGAGTTGACAGAATAAAGGATTCTCGAATCTTAAGCATAGATCAGTTGAGAATATAATGCCTGAGAAACAAAGAAAAATAAATAAAGTGGAAAAATGAGCATGATCTAAGAAACATGTAGATGCTCATCTAAGACACATATAGATCTTCACAAAGCATAAACATGATGAAAATCACAAAGGGAAAGAAGAAAGAAAAAATAAAAGATGGAAAAGATATTTTAATAAGTGGTTAGGCCATCTAGGAGGTAGCGCAGTGAAAAAAAAACCATTGAACTCTCAAGTATAAGGTTCAGAGTTCTTTCCCTAGCATCATATATGCCAGAGTGATGTGCTGGTTCTTTTTCCTCCCTCTGCTACGAATCAATAAACAATCAAATAAATCAACCATTTAAGAATAACCAGTTCCCTTTTTCGTTCTCTTTTTTAAGTTCTCTTTTAATGACTTCAGGATCCAAGTTGTGACTCATCCAGTTAAGCATACGTATTGTTGCAGGTGTAGTTCCACACTGCACCCATAAGTAAAATTCTGTGTCCCCACCTTCCCAATGATAACCACTAAAATTCCCACAATTTCTTAGAGATAGTCTGTTTACTACTGGGATCTT
Source organism: Erinaceus europaeus (assembly GCF_950295315.1). Classification (NCBI taxonomy): domain Eukaryota; kingdom Metazoa; phylum Chordata; class Mammalia; order Eulipotyphla; family Erinaceidae; genus Erinaceus; species Erinaceus europaeus. The sequence goes on along the minus strand of NC_080175.1, from coordinate 88,377,675 downwards.
TTTCAAGTTTGTGTGTTTTGAGTCTCTGGATTCCATCTATGAGTAAAACCATCCAATAGTTGTCTTTTACTTCCTTACTTATTTTATATTAACCTCCTATTTCACCCCCCCAAAATGGTACAATATCATTGATTTCAGAATAATATTTAATTTAGTATATATATATATATATATATATCATAACTTTTTTAATCTGTCATCTGTCAATGAACATTTAAGTTGTTTCCATTTTTTTTATTATTGCACAGCTATAAACAAAGGGGTGCATATGTCTCTTGAATTTAGTGTTGCATATCCTTTGGATAAATGCTTAAGAATGGTATTGTTGGGTCATAAGGTAATCTGATCTTTATTTGCTTAAAGATTCTCCATCCATTCTTCCAAAAGGGGCTGTTTCAGTTTGCATTTCCACCAGCAGTGTAGTAGAGTTCTTTTTTTCTCCACAACCTCACCAAAATCTGTCATTTCCTGTTTTATTGTTGTAGGTCATTCTCACAGGTTGAGATGGAATCTCAGTGTCATTTTAATTTGCATTTCTATTCTTGTATGATCCTTTGTATCTCCTCACATAAATTGTATTTTCACCTCTCTAATTTCTACTTTTTTTTATCATAACTTGTTCTCTCTATCCCTGTCTCTAGTCCTACTTTCCTCCCTTCCTCTCTAAGAGTCAAGTACAGTGGTTTATCCATTTTACTTATCCTTTCAGAAAGTTATGTCTTGGTTTTATTGATCTTTTGAGTCATTTTTATGGTTTCTTTTTAAATTTTTTTTCCTTTTCTTTTAACTGGGGAATTATTGTTTTACATTCAACAGTAAGTACATTGGTTTGTACATGCATAACATTCCCCAGTTTCTGATATAACAATACAACCCCCACTAGGTCCTCTGAATCCTTCTTGGAGCTGTATTTTCCCCACCCACCCACCCCAGAGTCTTTTACTTTGGTGCGATACACGAATTCCATTTCAGGTTCTACTTGTGTTTTCTTTTCTGATCTTGTTTTTCAACTTCTGCCTGAGAGTGAGATCATCCCATATTCATCCTTCTGTTTCTGACGTATTTCGCTCAACATGATTTTTTCAAGGTCCACCCAAGATCGGCTGAAAATGGTGAAGTCACCATTTTTTACAGCTGAGTAGTATTCCATTGTGTATATATACCACAACTTGCTCAGCCACTCATCTGCTGTTGGACACCTGGGTTGCTTCCAGGTTTTGGCTATTAAAAACTGTGCTGCCAAGAACATATGTGTACACAGATCTTTTTGTATGGGTGTGTTGGGTTCCTTAGGCTCTATCCCCAGGAGAGGAATTGCAGGATCATAGGGGAGGTCCGTTTCTAGCCTTCTGAGAGTTCTCCAGACTGTTCTCCACAGAGGTTGGACCAATTTACATTCCCACCAGCAGTGTAGGAGGGTTCCTTTGACCCCACACCCTCTCCGGCATTTGTTGCTGTTACCTTTTCTGATGTATGACATTCTCACAGGAGTGAAGTGATATCTCATTGTTGTCTTGATTTGCATTTCTCTGACAATCAGAGACTTGGAGCATTTTTTCATGTGTTTCTCAGCCTTTTGGATCTCTTCTGTGGTGAATATTCTGTCCATGTCCTCCCCCCATTTTTGGATGGGGTTATTTGTTGTCTTGTTGTTGAGTTTGGCAAGCTCTTTATATATGTTGGTTATTAACCTTTTGTCTGATGTATGGCATGTAAAGATCTTCTCCCATTCTGTGAGGGGTCTCTTGGTTTGGGTAGTGGTTTCTTTTGCTGTGAAGAAGCTTTTTAATTTGATGTAGTCCCATAGGTTTATACTTGCCTTACTTTTTACGGTTTCTATTTCATTAATTTCTGTCCTCACTTTTAACTATTTTCAGCTCCCATTCACTTTTAAATCTTTGCTGCTACATTTTTCGTTGATTCTGTTGTGGTGTCAGTCTACTTAAGACCTTTCCTCTCTGTTAATGTGGGACTCTGTTGCTATCATGTCCCATAGGGTCTGGTAGTTAATCTCTTCATTGTCGTTGTTCTCCAAGTAATTTTTAAGTTCTCTTTTATGACTTTTAATGACTTTTAATGACTTCAGAGGCTGAGATGTTACTAAAAAGCATATTGATAGGTCTTTATATTTTAGTGGTAGTTTATTTTCTCTTTTTGTGATTGATTTTTAATATCAGATTATAGTCAAAAGATATATTTTTATGATTTGATATTCACATACTTGTTAAGGCTTTCTTTAAATCCAAACATGTGGCTGATCCTTGAGAATATTTTATGTGCCTTTGAGAAGAATGTGTATTTATTTCTTTTGGAATAAATGTTTCATATATATATATATATATATATATATATATATATATATATATATAATTCATTTCATTAGAGTTCATTTAAGGCCAGTATTTCTTTGTCGATTTTTTTGTCTTGATGTCCTATCTCCTGAAATATCCTTCTCCTATTATTATTGTTATTATTAATTAATGTTATTGATATCCCCGTTGAGGTTAGTATTTGTTTTACATATCTGGGTTCACCCATGCTGTAAATATTTGTATTGATAATGGCTATGTCTTTTTATATTGATCCTCTGATGAACATGAAATGTCCACCTTTCATATCTTCTTTATTTAAAAGTCTGTTTTAGACAAGTGTATTTTATTTTATTTTATTTTATTTTATTTTATTTTATTTTTCTGTTTTAGAAATATGCTGAGGGTATGGACAAACCTGCCACCATCTATTTTATTCTATTTTCAGCATAATAATGATCCCCCAAATTATTGGCCTAGAACACCTATCTCTAAACTGTCACTTTCAGCTTCTGCTTGTCTTTCATTCAGAGATATGTTTCCTGGAGACTCAGAACAGATGGATGTTGCATTCTAATCCACTCAGTCACTCAGACTCTTTTGCAAGGTGAATTCAAGTTATTCTCAATTAAGGTTATTATTGATATGTGTAATTTTACTTATACCATTCTGATTGTTTTCCTATTTATTTCTATCATTTTGTGTGAGTTGTTTTGTATAATGGTTTCATCTACTGCACTTTTACTTTTTATGGGTCTTCATTCTATATTTTATTTGTGCTTACACTCAGACTTATATCTAGATAACAATATATACTACAATTTTTTTTAATTTTTACTAGTGATTTAACAATGATTAACAAGATTGTAAGATAACAAGGGTACAATTCCATATAGTTCCCACCACCAGAGTTCTGTGTCCCATCCACTCCATTGGAAGCTTCCCTGTTCTTTATCCTTCTTGGCGTAGGGACCAAAATTCCTTATGGAGAGCAGAAGGTGGAAGATTAGCTTCTTTAATTGCTTCTCTGCTGAACATGTTCTCTATTCCTACCTTTGGATTCCTGTTTATTAAACAACTTGTCCTGTTTTATATCTTACCACCTTTCAGCCACCCAAGTTGCAGATGCTACCATGATATCATCCCGACTTCCCTGAGTAGACAACCTCATATTTGAAACATTTACAAAAAAGTTAAAAGAAATTAAATAAAACCAGTGGTAGGAAGGATAATAGAAAATATGAAGCATAGAAATCAAAAGATAATACAAAACCTTTTAAAATCAAGAACTGATTCTTTAATAGCATGAATAAAACCAATAAGTCACTGACTACAAAAATAAATGAAAGTTGTAATTTAAATGAATCAGGAGTGACAGAGGTAAAAATTTTACAACTGAGACTGCATCAATATAAATATAGATCTGAAGAGACTATTATGAATATCTATGAATGTCAACTGGACTACCTAGAATATATGGAAATATATTCAAATATTACAATTACCCAATACAGAACCAGGAAAAATTATAGCTTATAGCTTGAATAGACCAATCACAAATACAGAGACAATGAGCCATAGCAATTCATGCATGCGGAGCATACCCACAAATAGGTCATAAATGATTCTTGAAGTACACTGTCTTTGTCAAATTTATTAGATAAGCTTTATTACTAGTGTCTACATGCTCCTATCAAATAAATGTCAATCACTAGTTTTACTATTTGGATATTTTCTATTAAATATGACAAATATTAGTAAAACAGTGAGTTATTGAATATATATTAAGTATGAATCAGTCCTTGGAATGGTTGAAGTCTGTCACCCAGAACTTGTGATATTAGTCTTTCTGTCAGATTGCTATAATAAAATAGCATGGCTAGGCTACTTAAACAACAGAAATTTATTTTTTCATCTTTCTGGAGGATAGATGTTCAAGATCAATGTGTGGGCAACTTCGCTTTCTGATGAGAACTGTCTTAAAGGCAACTGCTTTCTTGCTTTGTTCTCATATGTTCTTTCTTCTATGTTTATAGGAGAGATGTCTGGTGTGTCTTTTTGGTTTTTTATAAGGGAGTTTGTCCTATCAGACAAAGGCCCCATCTTTATGACTCCCTGAAGCCTCCATTACCTTCCTAAAAAAGTCTTGGGGGTATGAGTTCGTGCTAAGAATCTGTAGAGGAAGGAGATCAGTTAATTCCATAATATTTGAGTAGCAAATTTCCCATAGAAAGGTATCCTCTCTTAGAGATATCCATGGTAATTTGTGGTATTGTGCAAAGTAGATGAAATAGTAGATGTTTTAGGCAGTTAGACAAAATATAGAAAGGATTTTGCTCTAGTGCAAAAGTATTTAATTTATTAAACAGTCCAAAATAACTTCAAATAAGTTTCATTAAAAACCTAAAAACAAAAACAAACAACAACAACAAATCAGATGCTTCAAATTATATAAAAAAACTTAATAAACAAGTTACTAAATTTTTTAAATTCCTTTTCCATAAGTAATGCTTTTCTTTTTTAAAAGTATTTTATTATCTTTATTTATATTTTGGATAGAGACAGTTGGAAATCAAGAGGGAAGGGGAAGATAGAGAGGAAGAGAAACAAAGAGGTATCTTCAGCACTGCTTCACCACTCTCCAAGCTTTCTCCTTTTAGGTAGCAACTGGGGGCTCAAACCTGGGTCTTTGTAGCATGTGTGCTCAACCAGATATGCCACCATCTGGCCCCACGTAATGATCTTCTCATCAATAAAATTCTCGCTTTCTAAAGAATTTAAGAGCCATTATATCACTTTTCCCAAACACTAATCATAAATTAAAATGCATTAATCTATGAAATTGGAGCATGGAGACATTGTTATACAATGCCTTATAATAATACCCTGATACGTTGAACTGCCTTTTTAAAATATATTCTAATAGTGTACTTATCTATTTGTATTCATTTTTGGAAAGTGATTTTAATTTTTTAATTTTTATTATCTTTATTTATTGGTTAGAGACAGCCAGAAATAGAGATGGAAGGGGGTGGCAGAGAAGGGAGAGAGACAGAAAGAAACTAGTAGCCCTCCTTCACCACTTTCAATGCTTTCCCCCTGCAGCTGGGGACTGGGGGCTCAAACCCTGGTCCTTCCACATTGTGGCATGTGCACTCAACCAGGTGCACCACCACTCGGCCCTGGGAAATTATTTTAAACTATTGTAAAGTTCATGATTTAAAACAAAAATTTGAAATCATAGTATGTAAACCAAAATTAAAAAAAAATAAAAAGAGAATTTTTACTTTGACATTATTTAGTATCTAACTCTGGAATCCTACCACTTGCCAGAAGCAAAAAGGCAATCACATTTCCCCAGGTGAGGTAAATATTGTCAAATCAGATTAACTACTTTTAAGGTAGCAAGAAACCACAGGGATTAAATGAAAACACAATTCCATTACTTACCACAACCTGAAAAAGTGAGTGAAATCATTCGGTTGGTCTTGTATGGACAGTGGGGTTTTAAGCTGTTCATCTGAACTACCAAATTTTTAGCTTTTCATCTAAACTATTTGGTGTCGTGCAGAAAAACCAATCCCAGTCAGGTACAGACCAATATACGAGAGTGGAGAGCTGGCTTTTATCAATTTAAACAGGTAAATTGATTCATTCAAGTAAGAAAAGTAAAGCCAATCTGTGGTCCAAGTTATCCATCCTGGATGATCCAAATAACAGGATAATAGTCACATTTCATTTCACACAGTGTAATATGAGCAAAGGTAATGTACAGGATTTCACAGTCTAAAGTGAAAGTGAGGATGACAATCATCTGAGTAATTTATAACACGGTTAGTCTAGTTGAACAACAGAAAACAAACACGATTATATAGCAAGGTGATTTTTTTTTCACCTAGAATATTTCAGCTGCTATAGTATATACACAAAATATAGATTAATTCATGAATGTGAAGTTTTATTTGTAGAATATAATATTAGTTACTAACCCAAATTATTTCTGTAAGTCCATATAACCATTCTTCAGAAGCTATTGAGAGTTAACCACAAATGGATCTTAACGGCCTCCTTCTCCAGAAAATTATCCACAGCTAATTGATAAAATTTCCTGTGAAGTTTAAGCTTATCCTTTACCTTTCTCAACCAATTTAGTGAAGGTTTGGCTGATAGATTACAAATCTAGCTGCTTTATTTCAAGATGGATTACCTCCATGATACAATTTGCTCTCCAAGACTTTTTTTTTTTAATTGCCACCAGGGTTATCTTCCAGCAGCCATACCCTCTCCAAACCCATTTCATTTGATAGGACAGAGAGAAATCGAGAAAGGAGAGGGAGAGAGAAAGATAGACACCTGCAGACCTGCTTCACAGCTTCTGAAGTAGCTACCCCTGCTGGTGGGGAGCAGGGACTCAAATCCAGGCACTTGCACATGGTGACCAGTGCTCACCCAGGTGAGTCACTGCCCAGTCCCTGCTCTGCAAAATATTTGGATCAAATGCAGCTACTTCTGCAGTGGAAGCAATAATTTTCTTATCTACCCCATCCTTCCTTCCCCCCATTTTTGTTTGTCTGAGGGCACTATCCCACTTATTAATTTAGTGCTGGCTTACTATCCTGGGCTTTACTTTTAGGAAAACTGTTTTAAAGCAGGTGGTGCTAGATATCATTCTAAGAAACCACATTTAAGAAATCTTTACTCAGGAGTTGGGAGGTAGTGCAGCGGGTTAAGCACACGTGGCACAAAACGCAATTACCAGCATAAGGATCCCAGTCCGAGCCCCGGTTCCCCACATTCAGGGGAGTCGCTTCACAGGCAGTGAAGCAGGTCTGCAGGTGTCTGTCTTTTCCCCATCTCTGTCTTCCCCTCCTCTCTCTGTCCTATCCAACAATGACGACAACAATGAAACAACAAGGGCAACAAAATTGAATAAATAAATAAAAACAAAACAAAAAAAGAAATCTTTAGTCAGACCAGTCACGGTTGGGATGATAAAGAGGGCTCTAGTATTTGAGATAGGTGGGTACCAATGATCTCTGGCATGTTGTAATGCAGTTGCTAAAATCGGAAGTGATGATAAAGCAGGATGAGATAGAGTTGGAGGGAAAGTAGCTAGTGAAATGGCTGGTGCACTTAAAAAGTTAAGGAATGGAGTGGGGGGTGGTATATTTGCTGAGTGTTGTTAAAATTCGGCGGCTCTAGCTGGCCGGGCTAGCTTCACGGGCAGGTAACAGAGACGACCAGAGACATACGGCTAGGCAGGGAAGCTGTATTTCTTTATTCAGGAACAACGATTCATAAACTAAGACAAACTAATCACCAAACAGAACTCTGTTGCCTCTTTCCCCCCCGCGACGGCGCCAAGCACTCTCTAACTCTGCAACTCTCCAACTCTGGAACTCTGGAACTCTGTCAGGGTTCCTAGGGGCGGGGCCAAGCAAGCCCGCAAAACTAGCAGGACTGATCCAATTCTCTTGGCGGGGGAGATTAGCAGGACTGATCCAATTTTCTTGGCGGGGGAGAGCTAGAACAACCCAATGTAAAGCATACAACAATTCCCCCTTTTCTTTTTAACTAAATGACCACAGTATCAGGGGTGTGGGGTGAACAGAAACCTATATCGTACAGGCATTTTTTAAAAAAAGAAACTGGCACAAACATGGAGAAACATGTAAGCAAGTAACAAGAACCAGTGTGCTGCCAAGGGAAGGCCTGAGGGGGGCCTTTTTTGCCTCTGTGGGCAAAACTTTATCAGCTTTAAAAAAACATTTCTTGCCTCTGGGGGGCATACTTGTCTTGACGGACATTTGTATGGGGGTGGGGAACGGCCTAGAGTCCCAAAGGCAGCTGGCTGCAATTTACTTACTATGAAACAAAACTTGTTATTAGCATAACCAAGCACAATCTAACATTTTTAATAGAGAAGGAATTTGAGACTTTTACCTATCAACAACGTCTTTTTAACCTTTTGTTACACCCATTCAAGATGGAGACACACCCTAGGTGTGTGCAGGAAAGGAAACCTCAGGCATGAGAATAATTAGCATAGCCATTGTGCGATCTACCATTTCTAATAGAGAAGGTAATGGAGAGTTTTACATATCAACAAGTCTATTTAACCTTTTGTTTAGACCAAATTAGTTAAAATATATTGTTAACTAATTTTTACCTCAGATTTTAAATTTAATTTTATCTTTATGAGAATTACGTTGAAAACCTTTTTCATTTAACTTTGACTAGTAAGAATTTAGCCTTAAAGTTACTGTATACCAAACTTTAAACATACACATAAACATGGTCATTAATGCACAAGGAGAGAAACCTTTGTTACAAAGACATGTCATTTTAAACACAAATTTAAATCTGTACTGTCTTAGTTGTTGGGGGGGTGCGTTGTCCAGTGGTGGTCTCTTGGGCAGCTTCACTTCTAGGAATTGCAGGTTGCGATCTCTGCACAAATCTCTGCGTACTCCAGCTTGTCTGCCTTCAGACCGGACCGGCAGCTGGAGATCTCGTGTGCCCAGTTTCAGCAGAGAGCCCGGGGGTCCGGGAGGTCCGGGATTGTTCCAGAATTCATAGCACGAGGGCGGGCGGGCCAGCCTTGTAGAAGGCATGGGCCTAGGTGCCCAGGGGTGGCAGCCATGATAGGCCACCGCGGCCCTGTTCCATGGCCCTGCCATGTCTGCTGCCCTGCTCGCAGTAGCCGAGCAGCGTGGAGGGATCACACGTCCAGTGCCCTGCGCCACGCGGTGGAGAGCCAGCTCCTGTGGGCTGGCCTGCGTGCTGGCATTGGGCTCCTGTGTGTTGGCGTCGGGCTCCTGCTTGTTGGCATCGGGCTCCAGCGTGTTGGCATCGGGCTCCTGTGTGGTGGCATCGGGCTCCTGCGTGTTGGCGTCGGGCTCCTGCATGGTGGCATTGGGCTCCTGCGGGCTGCGGGGCTGCGGGGCTGCGGGCGTGGTGCGTGGGGTTGTCTGGGCGCAGCCGGCTGGCTGGCTGTTTAACCACGTGGAAACAGCAGCTCCGCGCCTCGCCTCCCGCCCGCTGGCTCTTCCTGCTGGCTGTTCTGAGTTCGCCCGAGCGAGTGGAAACCACAGAGTGGTCCAGAGATAAATGTTCCAGAAACAGCAAAACAGTCTCGTGAAGAAAGAGCAGAGGCCTTTGGAGATCTCTTCACAAGCAGAAGAGAAGGCCAGCATACAACAGCTGAGCACACATTCTTATGCACAGGAACCCAGGTTTGAACCCCTGTTCCCCCACCTGCAGCTGGGACGCTTCACAAACAGTCAATCAGGTGTGCTGTGCAAAGATGTATCTTTCTCTCTCTGTCACCCACTCACCTCTCAATTTCTCTCTGTCCTATCAAATAAAATACAATTTTTAAAAAAGGAAAATATGGGGAGTCAGCCAGTAGCGTAGCGGGTTAAGCGCACGTGGTGCACAGCACAAGGACCGGCATAAGGATCCTGGTTCCAGCCTCAGGCTCCCCACCTGCAAAGGAGTCGCTTTACAAGCAGTGAAGCAGGTCTGCAGGTGTCTTTCTTTCTCTCCCCCTCTCTGTCTTCCCCTCCTCTCTTCATTTCTCTCTGTCTTATCCAACAATGCCAACAACAATAATAACTACTACAATAAAACAAAGGCAACAAAAGGAAATAAATAATTTAAAAAAGTAAAGGAAAATATTGGAGGGTTCAGGTCCTGAAATAGGATGACAGGATGGGGGTTGTATTGCTGTGTGGAAAACTGAGAAATGTTATGTTTGTACAAACTATTCTGTTTACTGTTGACTATAAAACATTAATCCCCCAATAAAGAAATTTTAAAAAAAGGAAAAAAATGCCACTAGCAGTGGTGAATTCCTGATACAGGCAAGACTCCCAGTGGTAGCCCTGCTGGCAATTAAAACTAAAGAAATAAATAGCAGCCTGGCATTAGATGGCTATTGCTGAACCATTTTTAAAAGACAAGGCAGATTCAAATGTGTTCATCAATAAATAAGGGATCAGAAAGATGCCCACACCATAGGACATCTGTCTGTGACGTATGCGGTCCACATGCCTTGACACTGAGAGAAGCTCCAGTATACAATGTTTTCTCTTTCTCTCTTTAAAAATCTCCTGAGAGCGACAACAAGGGCAATAATAATAACCACAACAAAGCTACAACAAGGGCAACAAAAGGGGGGGAAAAATGGCCTCCAGGAGCGGTGGATTCATGGTGCAGGCACCAAGCCCAGCAATAACCCTGGAGGAGGAAAAAAAAAAAATCTCCTGAGAAGCATAAAAATGCATGTGTGAGATCCTACTATGTGTGTGTATGTGTGTGTGCATACACACACTGTTAAGGGGGGAAAAAAAACCCTTCCTTGGCAGCATTTAAAGAGATTTATCTTCTGGGGGGGTCGGGTGGTAGCACAGGGGGTTAAACACACATGGCTTTGAAGCACATGGACCTGAGTCAGCGTCCCGGTCAGCCCCCGGCTCCCCACCTTCACTGGCGGTCACTTCACAGGCGGTGAAGCAAGTCTGCAGGTGTCTATCTTTCCCTCCCTCTCTCTGTCTTCCCCTCTACTCTCCATTTCTCTCTCTCCTAGCCAACAATGACCACATCAATAACAACAATAATAATTACTACAACAATAAAAAAGGGCAACAAAAGGGGAAAAAAGCAAATTTTAAAATACATTTTAAAAGAAAAGAATTAATTAGAAAAAGAAAGAGAGATTCATCTTCTGTCTCTAATGTCAGATACGACTAAGGATGAGGTCAAAACAACAAAGACTTGGCTGTCTCTGTGAGCCCCAAGGTGAAAGGAACTATGTAGAATTCTAAAGTTCTGAAGCGTGGGAATTCTATTTACTAGAAAACTGTCAACTATTCAAAGATAATTTCTATTATGCCACTGACCTCTAAAGTAAATATGGATCATTTTACAGTGGCACACTAAGTGGCCATGAACTATCTTGAATGAGCTCAATACCATTTCTACACAGCAAATCGTCCTGAAACTAAAATTTGAAAATCTGAGTTGAGACGTTATGAAGCACCATGAGTATGAGAGTCACAAGTAACAATCAAGTTCACTTCTCAGCCATCTATCTCAGCTCGAAACAATGACCACATGGGAGAGCGCTCTATGATTAGCTAGTAGGGGAACAAAAAAACGAGAGAAACAGAAATGGTTCTGCTGGACCCTCTGTGGGCCTCAACAGGACCATGTCTTCAATGTGGAACAATGGTAGGGACTTCCCCACTCTCCAAAGGGAGACTGAGTCGACATACTCTACCACTCGAGGAAGATGGGACCTGAAATGAGTGCAGCCTAGAACGTTCCTAACTATGGCCACGGGATGGGAGCTCAGACCCACAGGGATGCAGAGGCTGCACAGGCTCCTGTGCTGAATATGAATAGACACGGGTCCCAGATCCAATCTATGGGGTTTACAGTATTTATATACTTTTTATATATGTATATACAGTATTTATATACTTTCCTATAGTTGGGAGCTACTCTCTTCCCTGATGCAGATTTCTGGTCCTGTTTTCAGCTTCGATACCACCTTACCAGACAATACCTTTAGCCTACCTGCATGTTAGCTGCCAGGCTCAGGCAAAAATTAGTAAAGTCCTGGGCCCATTGGAATATACCTAAGATAGACTTAATAGCTTTATCCAAAGTGGAGACCCAAATCTCATCTGCTACATTCTTACCTTTTGGTTCCTGATTAATAAACTATTTGTTCGGCTTTGTATCTTAAAGCTTGTCAGCTACCAAGTCGCAGATGTTACCTGATGCCGACCTGAATTCCCTATGTAAACAACCTTACCACTGTGTCCTGAAATCCCATCTCCCCTGAGAGCTGTCCCACTAGGGAAAAATAGAAATAGGCTGGGAGTATGGATCAACCTGTCAGTGCCTATGTGTGGATCTTTGGTCCATACTGTTAGAGGGATAAAGAATAGGGAAGTTTCCAATGGAAAGGATGGGATACTGAACTCTAGTGGTGGGTATTGTATGGAATTGTACCCTTCTTGTTCCACAATTTTGTCGATAATTATTAAATCACTAAAATAAAATAAAATAAGTTATCTAGGACAAAATGTTGACTGATTCATCTTCAGAACCTTAAAGATAATGGTTCAAAATCATTTTTATATTATAGCTCCCTATATTTATAACACGATTCAAAATTTAAATGGTGGAATAAGAGAAGTAACCAATCAATAGACTCTAAAATATTTTTGTAAATGAGCACCCACTTATAAAAACTCAAATTACTCTAGTCAATATCTCTTACTTTCTGATCAAGCTTTCTGTGTGAATTTCCTAGCTAGCAAATCAGTGCATACTAGATTAAATTAGGGAAACATCCAAAAGTAAAGTTCAGTATAAGACATTTGATCTCCATGCTAACATTGTCTATTTTATTACAATCAATTTAATGAAGAATATTGTCTTTGTAATTACATTTTTATTTCTTTAGTACTGAATGGAGACAGAAAGAAACTGAGAGGAGGAGATAGAGCAGTCGAGACAGAGAGACACTTGAAGCCCTGCTTCACCACTTTCCCCTGAAGGGGGGTGGGCTACGGCCTTTACCCAGGTCCTTTGTTCATTATAATTTGCGCACTTAACGAGGTGCACCCCCCACCTGGACCCAAGAAAATTATCTTTATTAACCTAACAATTTATAAACTTTTATAAAAGGTGAGCTCCTGAAACTGGTTTATTACAGCCGTGAAGCATTTTTTACATCCAACTCTAAAAATTTAAACCAAAACATACCCACAAAATTTCTCATGCTTAAAGCTTTGGCCTAAGAAAAAGCTCTCTAAAAATATCATGAGTTAAAATAAGTGTGCTTCGCTGCCTCATTTTGAGTTGGATAAAGGAGTAATATCACCAGAATGTCAAAGGCCTTCAAGTAAATGTATTCTAGAAATTAAACCTATATTTATTTGTGTCTTCTGACACATAATAAAGATCTTATCTTTTTCTATTCCAATAAATACGGGTATTCGAAATCATCTGAGATTGACCAGTTGCTTTGTCAAAGATCACTCTAGAAATAATTACTGTTCTTAGCCTTTTGCTCTTTGGTTTCCGCCATAAATATATTCCTCAAACTTCACCCTCAAATTCACTGATAAATTTCTAATCACTTAATCTCATAATTGTTGAGTGTCCAGAAAGTTAACATGTTGAATAAAATTAATATACATTTGTTTTTTGACTACCAACAGTATATAATAAATACTAACACAGAAAAATGTTTTCTTCCAATTGTTACTAAATTCTGTTCAGTAGACAATATGACCAAAGAATAATGAAGTTTATAATATTGAAATGCAAATGTGAATGTATGTTGTGAAAGAACACATATAATCTGACATAAGATAACCAGGGAATTTTCTATGCTTTCAGGTGAAGTTCAAGCATTTGAATTCATAAGATGTACACAGGGCTAAACAAAAAAAAAAAAAAAAAAAAAAAAAAAGAAGGTGAACATTCAAAAATGACTCAATAGGTAAGACTGAAGATCTGGAAACACTACAGGTAAAGACAAATCTTTCCAAGAAAAGTAATATAAGACTTTAAATCCAAAGGCAAGCTGAAAACTAATCCTCTTTGTGGAAGGGGTGAAAAATACGTAAATAAGTAGTAGAGTCTCCTAATGCTTTATTTTAAAAAACTTGACTTGTGTCAATATATATTAAAATCTAGGGCATAGTGATTATTTCTAACTAATAATAATAAGAGAAAGAGATGAGAACTAGAGTACTCACTGAGGTATAAATATAACCTGAGTCTCCTCGAGGTATTGTTCATTTATGCTGCATACAAAATCCATTTGCTAACTTTCTAGGCATTTCCTATAGCTTGCTCACGTCTCACATTTAGTAATGAGAGAGATTGTAGATGCAAAATTGAATAATATGATAAGAAATAAGCCTTGTGATTATACTTATCCTATGTGGTACGCTATATCTGCATCAATAATCATGTACATCAGCATAATACAAATATTACAATATAGCAACAGAAACCATAATAATAATAGGAAATTATCCTAAGCAAGTTTATCCCAATCCAGTTTCTCATAAAAGAGATACTGATGTGGGGCCATGAGGGTAGCTCATCCAGTAGTGCTCACACATTACCATATGTAAGAACTGGGTTCAAATCCTTTGTTTCCACCTAAAGGGAGAAGCTTCATGGGAGGTGGGGCAGTGTTGCAAGTAGCTCTCCTCTCTCTCTCTTTCTCCCTCTCTATTAATCTCTCTCACTTTCTGTAGAAAATAGTCTTCTAGGAGTGGTAGAGTCATACAGGTACTGTGCTCCAGTGATGACTGAAGGAAAAGAGAGAGAGTGAGAAGAGAGGAGGGAGGTCATGATGTGTAAAATGAAGTTTCGAGGCGCAAAGCTCAAGGACCCGCATAAGGGTCCCAGTTCGAGCCCCTGGCTCCCCACCTGCAGGGGAGTCACTTCACAAGTGGTGAAGTAGGTCTTCAGGTGTCTGTCTTTTACTCCCCCTCTCTGTCTCCCCCTCCTCTCTCAATTTCTCTCTGTTCTATCCAACAACAATGACATAAATAACAACAATAATAGCTACAACAATAAAACAACAAGGGCAACAAAAAGGAATAAATACATATTTTTAAAAATTAAAAAAAAAGTTTCAAACAGATACATTCAATGTAAGGGAGACTTAGAAATTTATAAATATTTTTAAAGTGGTTTACTTTAATTTTTTATTAGCTTTGTCTTATTTATAGGATAGAGACCACTGGAAATCAAGAGGGAAGTGGGTGATAGAGAGGGAGAGACAGAGAGACACTGGCAAGACCACTTCACCACTTGCAAAGCATTCCCCCCTGCAGGTGTGAACCAGGGGCTTGAACCAGGGTCCTTGCACATTATAGCAGCATTGTAGCATGTGTGCTCAAGCAGGTGTACTACCACCCTCCATTATAATTTCTGAAGTGCTTAGAGGCAAAGATCTTGATATCCTGTAGTATATATATATATCAGTTTATTTGAGGGTTAATGGTGACAAACACAAAGTAAAACTTGAAATTAGTTTGGTGTATTGCACCAAAGCAAAGGATTCTTGGGAAGGCTGCCTGGGGGCAACCCCTGGTTTCTTGATAGCCAGTAAGAACTTCAGTACTGGGAGTTGGGGTAGTGAAGAAGGTTAAGCACACATTTATAAGAGAAAAATAAATAATGTTATGCAAAGAGACTCTCATGCCTGAGGCTCCGAAGTCCCAGGTTCAATCCCCCCATGCCACAATAAGCCAGAGATGGGCAGTGCTCTGGTGTTTCTCTCTCTCTCGCTCTCTGTCTCTCTCTCTCTGTATCTCTCTCAAAATTAAATAAATAAAATTAAATAAAATAAAAGAGAGAAATAAAACTGCAAAAAAGAATTGCAATTCTAACAATTAAAATCTTTATTTTGTAATCTACAAAATATATTTATTAGACACACTTGGTGTCTCATATGAATAAGCCAAAAATGGTCTCTGTATATTGTCTTCTACTGATATTTTCTTCTTTTTAAACAAACCAAAAATATTTACTTGCTATTTTAATGAGAGAGAGTGTGTGTGTGTGTTACAACCAGAGAGAAACAAAGAGCAGAGAGAGAGCACTGTCCAGCTTTAGCTTATTGTAGTTCTGATTGTTGAACCTGAGACTTCAGTGCCTCAGGCATAAAGTTCTTTTGCATAACCATTATGCTATTTCCCCAGGCTCTGATATTTCCTTCCTCACAATTTGCTAAAACTTGTCAGTTCAAAGACCTCCCAATGACAAATGCAAAATTTTACACACTCCATTGTTTCAAAGATAGCTCAAACAAGATGACTTCACCCACATAGAGACTGCTGCCTTGCCTAACCTCTAATACTAAGCTCAACATCAGTTAACTACATATAAGATTAGCACAAAAACCATTATGTTTTAAATCACTTTTTTTTCTTCAGAATATTCTGACCCCGGCTATGTGCTAAGTGGTATTACCTAGACAAGTAAACTGACTCCTTTTTGATTTCTCTTAGAAAGTTACCTCCACTTTTCTCCTCTTCTGGATAGTGACCTTCTCAGACAGCCTTTACCAATGTGATCCTGTGCTCTGACAGACTTCCCCTGCATGCAAATCTGTCAAAAGCTGCACCCAAATAAAGCTTGTGTGTGTTACTGCCACCTTGTGGTCATATATTTATCCTTGATCAACTCCCAAGTCCCTCAAACCTATTGTAAGGATGTGGGAATAGGAATCCATACTTATCATTGACTTCTAGTAAGATCATTTTAAAATACATTGTGTCACTTCATATGTCAGAACTCTCACTTTAGGGTACAGTACTTCTTAAATATTTACCATCTGAGTAATTCTCTTTTGTGTAGCAAATGTACAGTAGTAAGAAAATTATTATCTATGCAATTTTTTTCTTCACAAAGATATATATGTACAATATATGTATATATTATATTTTAACAATACAAAGCAATATAATCTAAATTTAATATCTCACACTCATATTCCCTATGGTGAACTATTTTATTGCAAACTCCAGTGTATGTAGCTTTATTGAGATTTTTTTTTACCCCAATCTATTGCTTCCTTAGTAAACACGTGTCCAAAGTCTGTTCATTCAGCTTCCTGGCTAGAGTGATGGACAATAAATATGGAGGCACTAGTCATCATCATGTAGGAGAAAAGAAGCTACTCTATACCTTTTGAGACCCTTAAAGACAGCAAATAATCAACCTAGCATAAAATAGATGAATAAGAGAAAAGGTAAACACAAATTTACTAACCTGTGAACTTATGTACCTAAATTTGGCAGATACTCGAAGATACTGAAATACCACACCTAGTTTCAGATATCTCCCCATCAAACCCATTTAACAGAGATTCTTGGGGGGGGCAGGAGACTAGCCAAACTGACACAAGTTCAGACTGTTGTAGGAAAAAGAAGTCATGAAAGGCAGCCTCATCAGACTCTGGAAAATCCCCTAAGATCTGGACTAGATGATTGTGTGAAAGACTCCAGAAAGCAGCAATGATTTGTGCTCTGCACAAGTTCTAATTTCTCCAGAAGCCTTAATTTCAAAGCTAATTTACATTTTACCAAAGGAGGTGTCTCCTCTCAAATCAATGTGTTTACCAAAAATATGTGAGGAAGGAGGGTGGGGATGTTGACAGATTTTTGCTTCCCTTTATGTTCTAAACACTGAATTATTAAAACCTAGTTAAACAAAGAAATTGAGAAAGATGGAAAACAGAAATGATGGTGATAAGGGGAAGCATCTATGATGGCATCATCATAGCATCTGGAACCTGGTGGCCCAGGCAAGACCTAAGCCCTTTAGGTTCCTGATTATTTAACAATTTGTTCTGCTTTATATCTTAATGCTTCTCATCCACCAAGTTCCAGATGCTACCATGATGCTAACCTGACTTCCCTGGGCAGATGACCTCACCAGTATATCCTGGAGCCCTGCCTCCCCAGATCCCTACCCCACTAAGGAAAGAGAGACAGGCTGAGAGTATGGATCAAACTGTGATGCCCAAGTTCAGTGGGGAAGCAATACAGAAGCCAGACATTCCACCTTCTGCACCCAATAATTATCCTGGGTCCATACTCCCAGAGGGATAAAGAATAGGAAGTCTATCAAGGGAGGTAGTGGGATATGGAGCTCTAGTGGTGGGAATTGTGTGGTATTTTACCCCTCTTATCCTATGGCCTTGTCTATATCTTTATTTTATAAATAAAAAAGGAACTTTTATAATCCAGCACTACAGCTCAACAGACTTAGTCAATATTTCCATTTTATAAATTAAAAAAGAAAGAAAAACAATGGCTGATAGATCATAACTGATGAAACTAAAAAAAAAAAAAAAACAAAGAGGATCTTAACACTATCACTTCAACTCTTGGTATAATAATAGAAACATCTCTACTATTACTTTTTTTCATTAAAGTGTGATCTAATTCCCCTCATTTATCTTAGAATAATTTTAGCTGGACTGCTTATATTGCATTGTGAAGATTTCTAACACAGAAATTGGAAATAATAAATGAGTTAGGACAAAAATCAAGGGAATGTGGAGTATTTAGAATTGCTCATTAGGCTAAGTTATAATGAATGAAATAAAATCCCCTTTCACAAGAGAGAACATGTCTAACTATATATAGAACTCAGTAGTAAACCAGTAGATAAACTTATTGCACTTAGTCACCTTGAGCAGTATACTTATTAAGGATGTAACAGTATAACTCTTTATTCTCATAAGTAACAGAAATTCCAATTTATACTGCATTAATAAGATGTCTTTTTTTTTTTTACTTGGAACAAAAAGTGAAGAGGAGGAGGCATGAATATATAACTATAAAGACCAAAAGTAGCAGATGTTTATTATTTGATTGAGATCCAGATGCCAATTATTTGAAATTGTGTTCACTTGGTCCTATACTGTATATTCTCCTTACTCTGGACACTTTGGGGACAACAACAACAAAAACAGACTAGGTCTAATCTCCATTGAATGTATCACTTTCTCAGTGTTCAAAAGTAACTTTGTGTTTAGCTTAAATGGAAAGACAAGATTACAGATACCTCCATGACTTATGTGTAGGAGAATAAAATGTACTGCTTTCCTAAAGAAGACAGTTTTTCTAAAATTGGAATAGAGTAAGCAATAATATAGTATAAAACTACATTATTGGCATAGTTAGGAAATGAAGTATGAAGAGAATGGGTGCTAGAAGAGCAAACAACAATCATATGACACTGGCAACATCAAGATTTCCTTTACTATAAAGAAATGATTCCGTCATAGCTTGGCTAGAGAATTCACAGAGGGACCAGCTGGTGCCATACCTGGTTGGGCACATATGTTATAGTGCACAAGGACCCAGCTTCGAGCCACCGTGCCCACCTCCAAGGAGAAAATTTCAGGAGAGATGAAGTAGGGCTGCAGGTTTCTCTCTGTCTCTGTCCCTCTCTAACCCAATTTCCCTATTTCTGCCTGTCTTTATGCAATAAATAAAGATAATTTTAAAAAGAGAATTTGTAGAGCACTGAATGCATGAAAATAAACAAAAGACAAATCAAACTCCTAAATTCTCTCCTAAGGTGTGAGATACCATTAAGGATTTCATATGACCTTGTGGAATGAGTAAAACAATGCTAAGAACAGAAATTACTGAAGATTAAAAGCCAGATATTGACTTTGCAGCTTGCAAGCCTGGTTGACTTACAGCTTGACCATACTTCTTAAATGGAAGTTATGGTATTGATTGTGACAGATTGAACTCTTGCTAATTACTGTGGTGATACAATACATTAATTGAAAGACAAGAAATAGGCCAATCACCAAAATCCCAGTGAACTATACCACACTGTGTATCTATTTCAGAAGTTCATCATAAAACTGAGCAAATAACTCACCCAACAGAGCATTTGCTCTGCCATATGTGTGACTCTGGTTCTACTCTGCCCCCCCCCCATCACTAGAGAAAGTTGTGATGCTTCTGTGTCTTTCCTTCTCTTATCATGTCTCTAATATTCTTTTGTCTGCACAGAAATATAAATAATATTTATATTTCTTCTGCACAGAAGAAAATAATAGCTCAGATTGATGAAGCCTTGGTGAAAACAAAATAAATAACAAGAAGAAATATGTTATTTTTTAATTGAAGTAAAATGTCCTTATGTAAAAAAGAAAGTCAACATTTTCTTTTTCATAGTGGTTAAATATTGAGGAAAGCAAATATAATAAAAATTCAAAAAGTCTTAGATACAGTAAGAGATTATGGCAAAATTTATAATGAAAGTAAAGAAAATTATACATATAAGTGCTGAAGTATTTTGCCAGTTATCATCCTTCAAATATGGAGCAAGTTGGTAGCATGAGATTTGGAAGATGCATGACAAAGATGAGTAAGACATAATTTTTTTTCTTTTTCAAAACTGTTATTAGCAATTTAATTTTGATTTACAAAATTCCAAGATAACAAGAGAACAGTTCCACATATTTCCCACCAACAGAGTTCTGTCCCATTTCCTCCATAGGAAACTGCAGTGGTTCTCCCAAGGTCACAGACATGGGTTGACTATTATTTCTATAACTACCTGTCGGGAGTCAAGTGGTGGTTTACTAGGTTAAGATCACATAGTATGAAGTACAAGGACCCACACAAGGATCCCGGTTAGAGCTATCTGCAGGAAGAATGGTCACAAGCTGGGAAACAAGTCTGCAGATGTCTTTCTGTCTCTTGCCTTCTCTCTCTCTCCCTCCCCCTCTTAATTTCTTCATGTCCTAGCCAAAAAAAAAAATGACCACAAAGATCCATGGATTCATGTAGGCACAAAGCCCCAGTGATAACCTTGGAGACCAAAAAGAAAAAAATCTATTTTATATAATTTTGCCCTGGCCTTCTTCCTTCCTTTCTTTCTGTCTCTCTTTCATTCTTCCTAGTGATTTAATATTTATTTATACAATCATGGTATAATTCCATACTGTTCCCACCACCAGAGTTCTGTGTCCCTAGTTGGATAGGGTACTGGAGAGCGCCGATCCCTGTTCAGGCGCCAGATGCCGGGCTAGCTTCGCGGGCAGGAAACAGACAACCAGGGACTCATGGCTAAGCTGGGAATGCAGTTAAATCTTTATTGATGAGCAGGAATGCAGTGCAATCTATCTAATCTCTGTTCATTAGAAAATCCAGTCCTTTATATCTCCTGAGGCGGAAGTGTCAGGAAGAGGAAGTACGTAGGATAGGGGGTGGGGAGAAGGAAAAAGCCCGCGAACCAGTGGGGATTAAACGGTGGAAAACAGGATGTGACTAGGAGAGGGGGCGGAGTGGAAAAAGAGCGCCAACCAGTGGGGATTCAACCAGTGCAAGTCTCAAACAAAACAATGATTATGTACATAGACCACAGCATTAAGCAATGCAAGCGAACCTAACATGATGATCAAAACAGAAGGGGTCTTAGAAACAGAATTAGAAGCAGACCAACAGGAAAGGTGAGGTTCCAGGACAAACTGATGAGGTCAGCTGCCCAGAGAAGTTAGGATGGAATCATAATAATGCTTGCAACTTGATGGCTGAAGGCAGTAAGATATAAAACAGGAAAAAACGATTAATGACCAGGGACCAAACAGTAGAAATAGAGCATATGAGAGTAGAGATCTTAGAGTGGAAAGAAGCAAGGAAGTCTACTTTAGGTATTCCTAGAGACCCATAACTTTGTATTTTTTGCTTGAGTTTGATAGCTAACATGGAGGTGGAGAAAAATATTGTCTGGGAATATGATGTCATTTTTGAGAGTAGATAGGCCTAGAAAGTTGAATTAGGGAAGAGAGTAGTTCCCAAAGTTGAAGAAAATCTATGAATAAAATTAACTGTTCACCCCCATCCACCTGACCCAGGGCCCATAGATATTCATATTTAGCACAGGAGACTGTAACCTGTGAGTCCCTGTGGCCTGAACTTGTAGTTCATGGTCACAGCTGGGAACATTGTAGGCTGCACTTATTTCAGGACTAGTGGTATCGTAGGTTAACCCAGCCTCCTTTCATAGAGTGTGGTAGTCCCTAACATTGCTACTTTATGGGGGAGAAAATGCTCCTGTAGATGCCCTCAAAAGACCTTATGATGACATTCCTGATGGAAATGATATTGATGACTGAGAGAGGAACCTATTAGAAGTCTAGGTCCATCATTTCTGTGTGGGAACTCAAGGATTCCCTAACTAGGGCTCCAGCTGATGGGGTGGCCTGGCATTGACAAAAAGGCCATCATTAAGTGAGCCAGTCTTTTTCCATTTTCCAGCTTTTGTAGTCCCTTCTTTATTTGACCAGCTTGGACTTTCTCCCAGCTGTTAAAGCACTGAGTGTCATTTGTTGTATCCAACCTTGTTTAAGGTTTATTAGATCTAGCCTCAAGTTTGGGAGTAAATACACCTTGGATTTTAGTGGGGTCTAAGTTAACCTTGAGTTTTACTGCATTTACTTGTTTGGTGATTCCAATAAAAGTTTTCATAGAGAAAAACTGTATTTTAGCGGATATATATTTTTGCCGGTTGTATACAGTGTTTCTTCTAAAGATTATCAAGGGGTGAAAATAATGCTGACACTACCAGAAGAGATTAAGAGATATATCTTTCTTTCTTTTATGTAGTTAGTTGAGTAGATTGAGGGAAGTGAAGTAGGAGAAGACTTAATTAATAAATAACTTACCAATACTTAAATAATCGTTAAATAAATTAATTAGTAATAAATACTTGATTAAGCAATTTATTTATTCATTTATTTGTTTTTGCCTCCAGGGTTATCACTGGGGCTTGGTGCAAACACCATGAATCCACTGCTACTGGAGTCCAGTTTTTCCATTTTTATTGGATACAACAGAGAAATATTGGTGGAGGTGGCAGAATAGAAAGGAAAAAGTAAGATAGAAACTTGAAGACCTGCTTCAGTGCTTGTGAAGCATTCCCCTGCAGCTGGGGAGTTGGGGGCTCCAACCCAGGACCTTGTGGTTAGTACTATGTGCACTTAACCAGGTTTGCCACAAAACAGTGCCCTGATTAGACAATTTATGGTGTCTTCTTTAGGCCATTCTACTAGATTGCCACGTTTATTAGGTCTAAGTCTAATCATAGAGAACTATTAAACATTTTTACTTTGAGGTATATAGTTGCCCCTAACTTATGGATACACGTATGCATGTACCCAGTCCCCTAGGGCCTAGCCTAGATCTAGAATCTGTAATTTTGTTAGAGACAGTGCCATCTGAGATGGAATTAGGTATTCCCATGTATTAGGAAAGATGAGACATAATTTTATAATATCTGGATTCATTAATATGCAGAGCTTATGAGTCAAAGTACTGTTGACATTTTTTGTGGAGGGGGTAAGACATGGAGGGGTGATGTTGGGGCCTTGCTCAAGAAGAATTTCATCATTCCTAGGCCTGTTTTTTTCACTAATTTTATTTGAGAGAAAGAATGTTGGTAAGGAAAGGAAAGAGTCAGATCAAGACCGCAGTTTACCCAAAGTGCCTTGTTACTCCTATGTGGTACCAGAGCTCAAACCAAGATCACATGCATGGCAAGTAAGAACCACAACAAGGTGAGCTGTCACCTGAACCAAAGTGCTCTTATTGGATAAGAGTTTAAAGACTTTGGTATACCCATTGCTATATTTTGCTAAATGAGACTGAGAAATTTAACCAACTAAAATTAAGCACATGTTCATGATCTACCAAGATTTGTTGCTAAAAACCTAGCCTAAGCGAACAGATCCTGGAAGGAAGCAATAAGTTTGAATAACAGCTAATAAACAGTTGGAATTTGTGGTAGATTATGTGGATATTTTTGGATTGGGTGAAGAACCTGAAAAATTATATCCCACATAGATGCCCACCAAAAGTGTACATTGACACAGTGTTGAGTTCAATGAAATCATGTTGTGCTATCAATCAACTTTTGATCTCAGGTACCCTGAATTTCCTCTATGGCTCATAGACAAATTTGTCATTATTTCATAGGCAAAATGATAGAGTAATTTAACAATGTGGATTTACTCTAAGCAGTATGATTTTGTAAACCCACAACAGAATGCTTAGGCAGCTCACATGCAGACTGATATCGGTACCACATTACTTATGAATGAATCAAGTAATTATATTTTTCTATTTGTTCTTCTCCCCCTATAAGCTTGAAAACAGTCTTATGTTATCTCATATTGTCTCTGAATCTGGAGAAGCTGACTGAAGAAGCTGACATCAGATGCTTTGTTAAGTGTCACACTGCGAATATCATAAGATGAATGAGAACTGTGCTGTGAGGACAGAGCAGCCTAATTGGATGAAGAGATTGCCTTGAACTTGACTAGGATTTTTCAAAACACCAAACTAACCAGAACTGTGCAAGATCTGCACAGGATTATAGAAAAGAGTAAGAAAGAATTATTTGGACCTACTTACAACTTTGATCCTCCAAGTACTATACCCACAGCAGCAGCAGCAACACCCAGGAGTTAGAATTGAAGAAAACTAGAATTTGCACAGAGATCTCTTGAATCAAAGTTCCCAAGTTGGTACACATTGAAATGCATTGGTTTGGGGTCAGATGCTATGCACCTAGTAGAATGCACACACCTTCCAATGGGTAAGGACTCGGCTTCTTACTCCTGGGTCCCATTTGTACAAAGTGAAGCTTCACAAATGGTGAAACAGTGCTTCAGGTCTCTCTCTCTCTCCCTCCCTCTCTCTCTCTCTCATGTGTGCACATGTGTGTGCTATCTCTCTTTCTCTTCCTCCTTCCCTCTTTCCCTTCTTATATCCCCTTTCTTTCTCAATGTCTATGTCTCTACCCCAAATAAATACAGAATATTTGTTTTCATTCTTTTTTAAATTTTGACCAGAGCACTTCTCAGCTCTGGTTTATGGTGGTTCAGGGACTTGAACCTGATATTTCTGAGCCCCAGGCATTAAAGTTTCTTTGCATAAGCATTATGCTATCTACCTCCACCCGCAGAATATTTGTATTATTATTTTTATTTATAAAATCGAAACATTGACAAGTCCATAGGATAAGAGAGGTACATTTCCACACATTGCCCACCCCCAGTACTCCATTTCCAATCCCCTCCCTTCATAGCTTTCCTATTCTTTATCTCTCTAGGAATATGTACCCAGAATCATTGTGGGGTGCAGAAGATGGAAGGTCTGGCTTCTGTAATTGCTTCTCTGTTGAACACGGGCATTGGCAGGTCAATCCATACTCCCAGCCTGTCTCTCTCTTTCCCTAGTGGGGCAGGGACCTGGGAAGGTGGGGCTCCAAGACACATGGTTAGGTCTTCGGCCCAAGAAAATCTGGTTGGCATCATAGTATCATCTGAAACCTGGTGACTGAAAAAGAGTTAAGATATAATGAAGAACAAATTGTTGACTAATCATGAACCTAAAGGCAAGAATATTACAGATGAAGATTGGGGTCTCCATTTTGGAAACAGCTAGTAGGTCTGTTTTAGGTCTATTTCAGAGGGCCCATGACTTTATTAGTTTTTGCCTGAGCCAGACTTCTTTTTTTATTTTTTTAAATTTATTTATTTATTTATTCCTTTTTGTTGCCCTTGTTGTTTTACTGTTGTAGTTGTTGTTGTTATTATTGATGCTATCATTGTTGGATAGGACAGAGAGAAATGGAGAGAAGAGGGGAAGACAGAGAGGAGGAGAAGAGAGAGAGACACCGCCTGTGAAGAGACTCCTCTGCAGGTGGGGAGCCAGGGCTGAGCCTGACTTCTAATATGCAGGTGGACTCTGGTTATTGTCTGGGGAGATGATCTGTGTCATAGTTGGAAAGAGGACGAGAAAGCTGGATCAGGGAAAGTATATAAATATTGTTAACTATAAACCCCATCAGTTTGATCTGGGGCCCATATTCAGCACAGGAGACTAAGTAACCTATGCATCCCTGTAGGTCTGGGCTCACATTCTGTGGTCACGGCTAGGCACATTCCAGTCTGCACTCATTTCGGGACCTGTCTTCCTCAGGTAGTGCCGGGTTAGCTTCACGGGCTGGGGACAGACGACCAGGGACTCATGGCTGAGCTGGGAAGCAGTATCTCGTTTATTAATCAGATACATCGCCTTTTATGCATCTCTTCACCAGAAGTGGCAAGGGAAAGGAAATGACTAGGAGAGGGGGCGGGGCAAAAAGAGCGCAAACAGAACATACAAAACTTCCATCTAACCAGTGGGGATTAAACCAATACCCTGCAGGCAGGGTGGGACCTAGATAAAACAGTGATTATGTAAATAGACCACATTGTAAGTAATACAAGCGAACCTAATGTGATGATCAAAACAGAAGGTCTTATAAGCAGAATTTAGAAGCATACCAACAAGGTAGGAGGTAGAATATATTGTTCAACCTCCCTTCAGAGAATGGAACATTCCCTACCATTGTTGATCCACATTGAAGGCAAGGTCCTATACGGGCCCCCAAAGGGGTCCATTATATTGTTCCTGATGGAGATGACCAGTGACAGTGGTGAGAGGGATCTGTTAGAGGTCTAGCCCCATCATGTCTGTGTGGAACCCGAGGACTCCCTGACTAGGGCCCCAGGAGATTGGGTGGTCTGGTTGTGACTTTTTTTTTTTTTAAATAAAGTGCATTGGTATATAGGACAGTGGTGAGAGAGAGTGGGATTAAATTCCCTATGCAATTTTTTATGCCTACTAAAATATACATTCTAATAAGAAAGGCATCATGTATAAATAGCTTTGAACACCTACTTGGAATTCAATTATTTATCCCTGTCTTTTTTTTTTCCTGGTCTCTCACTCTCTTCCTCTCTATATACAAGTAATCAGATGAAGATAAGTTAAATTCTTATTTAAAAATGATTCAGTGTCAGTAATCATATCTCCTTTCCTTGTTCTCTTTAAAGTTAACACAAGTACAAGATTTTTTAAGTGTGTATAAGTATAAAAAAAAAAGTTTTATAAGAAAGTACAATAGGATTAAAAAAGAGAGAGAGAGACTCTTTTGAGGAAAAAGTAATGAAATTGAAGGAGCAAGGTAGGCGTCTTCCTGGCCAAAAGAATGAAAGAAACTGAGATAGGCAGCTCATGGCTGATCCAGAACAATGAGGGTAGACAGCCTTGCCTGATTAAGGGAGGCAATTTAGTGGTTTGGGATTTTGAGCTTTGACATTTCAGTGTCAATCATAAGCAGAGAGTTTGTACCCCAACAGCTGGGATCCTTATAATACCTTCAGGGAACAAACTTTTTTTTTTTTCCCCTGCAAGAACTTAATCCCTACTCAACTACTTTCTGGGCCAAAGGTTTCTCTAAGGCTTTATAGAAAACTCATTCCTAAAAAAAGGCATTTAACCGTCTTACCCATCCATCCCTGTTCAATTCCCTATGACCTTTAAAAAGTTGGTTGCACGTTCAGTTATTTTGTAAGTCACCATAGGTTCAAATTAATCTTAGCAATAAAATATTTTGTAACTAATTAAAGGCAGAGCAGAGACTCTAAAAATTCTTGTCACCATCTCTATCATAGTAAAAAATATATTATTTTTATAGCTGACTGTATTTACTATTTATAAAAAACCAATTTTATAATTTGTAGAAATCAGGTAGGCAAGACATGAAAAAATGTTTCTGTTCTAATGCACAAATACCAACTAGTTATAGATTAATAAACAGTAGATTTTGCTAACATTTCATTTAAATGCAAGGAAGTATTTTACATGCATTGTAATTAGCATGGACTTTTTTTTATATGTAAGGAATGCTTGCTTTTCAAAATATTTACAATATTACCATTTAAAATCCCCTCTCAATGCTGCCTTCAACATTAATATTAGAATGTTTTAACATACAGGAACACTTCTGTTTGGATAAACACCTTCCAAGTGACTGTGGATTGTTTTGGGCATATTTTTATAAAAGATACAAAATATTTTGGTAATATAAAATAAACTCTTCCCTCCCTGGTATTTTCAACTTTATTTTATTTTTGGTGCCTGGAGAAAATCCAGTTTAACATAAGATAGCTCAAGTCTGTCTGTAGGATAAACATATTTCAAGGTCAAAAAATATAATATCACACATAGGTTTTCCTAGATAAATGAATCAATGACTAAATAACTTATCTGTTCAAAATTACATTTAATCTTTCTTAGAACCTTTTGTTTTTATCAGGTCAAAAAATTAGGTCAGTAATGAGTAATATTCATTAAACACTCTAAACTTTAATATATTTTCCAATATTCTCTATCATTTTCTGACAAAGCATGTGCTTCCTGATTCACATTTTGGATTCCAAAACAGAATGAGAGGTAGGGGTCATAAAACCAGTGTACATTAAGTAGTGAATGAACTCCTAATCTTTATGAGCTAGACTAATTTTTATGAGATAAATGTAGACAAATGGCTCCTTCAATGAAGAAACAGGCAATAACAATTGAAAACTTAAAAAAAACAATTTTTTACAAGCACAGTTTAATTTCTTTTAGTTTTTTTTCTTTTGATAAAAATGGAGAGGTAGAATGATAATGAAAAAGAACATAGCACTGAAGCTTTCTTCAATTCATAGAGGACTAGCCTTGAATCTCCGTGAAGCAAGTGGCAAAGCAGTACATTATCCAAGTGAACTGTTTGCGCAGTCTCAAAATTCCTTTGAGATTTTTATTAAATTTTTAGTTTTTCGGGTTGTTTGTTTGTTTGTTTTGCCAGACCACTGCTCAGCTCTGGTTTATGGTGGTGCTGGGGATTGAATCAGGGACTACAGAGCCTCTGGCATGAGAGTCTTTTTGCATAACCATTATGCTATCTACCCCTGCCCATTTATTGTTCAGTTAATCCCAGGTAAATTAAAGTTACTGGTCATATGCACCAGGAATTTTTAAATGAATAAAATATATGCTTTTTAAACAAAACTTGTTAAATTACCTTAATTTAAAATAATTTCTCTATTTCCTCAAGAAGTCATGCAACTATAATAACTGCACACAAGTAAACAACAATCCAGAGAAACTGAGATTTAACCATTTAAAATATATAGGTTTTGTGTTGGTCAGTCATAATTACTGAGTAATTTGGATTTTGTACATGATGATGAATTGAGCACATTATTAACTGTAAGACACTTCATTTTGGCTTATGACATTTATATAAAGGAGCCCTAAATAATGATCAAACATGGACACTGAGAGGATCTTGGCTCTACATACAATTTCTCAAGAAAATAGAAAGCTCTCCCTAAAATGATTTTCCCAAAAAGAATACTATTCATGTAAACACACACACATACACACACACACACACACACACACACACACGTCAATTATCTTACATTAATTATAGTAGAAACCTGTGTTTCCAAATGAATGAAAACAAAATAGATGATATTGTTGATTGACTATTATCTCATATAAACCAGAAACAAGGAGAGACCAAAGAAAGAGACCAAAGTAGCTCTCTCTGTACATATAGTCAGTTGACATTTATTTTCAATGCAGTCTCAGCAATCAACCCAGAGATGTGTGCATATGCAATACTCCTGAACCATCTCCCATGTCCAACTTTTACTCTGTATTTTAGAAAAAAAGGAAGACGAGAGAGAGAGACCATAGTACAAGTCTATCATTCATGAAGTTTCAATGGACTGAGCTCTGAGCCTAAAACTTCATAAAACACTCCTTTAACTGAGAAGCTATCTTCCTGTCCTGGTTGTCTTATTAAAGTAAGATTGCATTAAAACAGTACATAAGTAGCACAATTTGTATATATTATATATACAAATTGTATATATATACAATTTGTATATATAATACAAATACAAATACAAATATATATATACAATTTGTATATATATACAATATATACAATTGTATATATATATATATCTGTGTATATATATATACATGTATATATAATAATCTGTATATATTATAATCACATTTATCACTAAAAGGCCAATTATGCCCTTTACAATATGGTTGGTTCCTTTTACACGCTTTGCTGACCTTCACTCCTTCTTCTCTTCTGGTAACCATATTGTGGTCTTCTAGACTAAAAGTTTATTTCTTATTTAAATCATCTGCTTATGTTCTCTATATTCCACATATGGTTGAAACCATATAATATTTGTCTTGCTTTGTGAGACATATAACAGTAAGTAAAATACCTTGGTCCATGCAAGTTCTTGAAAATAATAAGATTTCATTTTAATGCCTTCATAGTAGCCTACTGTGCAATATCTATACATCAAATTCTCCTTAGTCAACCATGTGTAAACAGACACCTTGATTTCAGCCATTAGTGATTATATATAATGCTGGGGTGAAAACATTGGTATATACATGCCAAGCTGAGCTTCACTTATGGGAGACAGATGACCAGGGACTCATGGCTGGGTATCTCTTTATTCATGTGGAACACAGCACAATCTAAGCCAAGCTAAGCTAAACTAAAACTAAACTAAACTAAACTCACAATCCTATATATACTTGCCAAGTAGGGCGGGAACAGGATGTGAGGTAGAGAGGGTGGAGCAAAAATTGACTGGTGCAAATCAGGGTGTACTACGAGAGGGGCAGAGCAAAAAGACATCATGAACCAGTGGGGATTAAACCAATGCCCTGCAGGCAGGGTGGTGTTTAGTTAACAGTGGTTATGTAAATAGCATACAGTGTTAAGCAGGGGGGGTTAAACCAATGAAACAGAAGGGGTTTTTAGAAGCAGAATTAGAAGCATACCAACATATATATATATATATATATATATATATATATATATATATATATATATACCTTTTTATTCATCTGTCATAATATTTTTCAGTTGTTGTTTGCCCCTTCTTACTTTTTTTCTTAGTGATTTAATACTGATTTACAAATTATGAGATAATGGGTATAATTTCTCACCATTCCCTTGACCAGAGTTCTGCATACCCACTCCCTTCATTGGAAACTGCAGTAGTTCTCCCAAAGTCACAAGTACAAGCTGACTTGTTTCTGTAAATATATATAGAAATAGATAGATATGTGTATAATAAGTGTGTCTATGTATAAATATACATACACATATATGTAAACATATATATATATGTATTTTCTATGGCCCTGCCTTCTCTTCCTTTCTAAGTCACGCTTATACCTATTACTGCTTCTGAATATCCTTCCTTTCCCCCCTTCTCCCTCCAGGTCCTGATGGAATTGGAGTTCATAGCCTTCTGGTCAACTTCCCCTAACTGTTCACTCTCTCTGGGAATATGGAGAACAAAAAACTTTATGAGGTGCAGAAGGCAACTTCTCTAATTCTTTCTTCACTGGACATGGATGTTGGCAGACTGACCTATAACCCCAGCCTGTTTCTATCTCTCCTTCATAGGGTAGGACTCTAGAGAGGTGAGGTTCCAGGACATATTGGTGAGGTTGTCTGCCCAGGGAGTTCAAGAATCATAGTAGCATCTGCAACTTGGTGACTGAAAGGCAGCATGATATAAGGTAGGACAGAATATTTAATAAACAGGAATCAGAAAGTAGGGGTAGAGCAGATGAGAATAGTGATATTATGGTGTAAAAGAGCTAAGAAGTCTATTTTAGGTATGTTCCTAGGGGCCCATGAGTTTAGTAATTTTTGCTTCAGCTTGATATCTAACATATAGGTGAACTAAAAATATTGTCGAAGATAGTGGTATCAGAGTTGAAAACAGCGCTAGAAAGCTATATTAGGGGAGACATTAACTTCTAAACTTGAAGGAAATCTAAGAATAAAATAAAACTGTTTACCCCATGGATCTTACCCAGGTACTATGTAGATTCATGTTTAGCACAGGAGCCTGTATAACTTCTGAGTCCTTGTCAGTCTGAGCTTGCAGTCCATGGTTACAGCTAGGAGCATTCCTGTCTGTACTCATTTCAAGACCAGTCTTGCAACAGGCTAGGCTGACCCAGCCTCCCTTCTGAGATTAGGGAAATCCCTATCATTGCTACTTTTGTGAGGACAAGGTAGTGGAGAATCCCACAAGAGGGATTATGATGATTTTCCTGATGGAAGTGACCAACGATGGTAGTAGAGTGAGGAATCTCCTGGAGGACTAGGCCCATCACATCAACGTGGGAATCCAAGGACTCCCTGACAAGTGCCCCAGATGATGGGGTGGGCTGGTATTGACCAAAAAGTCCATCACAAAGTGAGCCAGTCTCTTGTCCTTTTCCAGATTTTTTAGTCCTTCCTTTAGCTGATAAGTTTTGATTTTCAGTTGTTAAAGTGATGAGTATCATTTATCATATCCAAAGCAGCTTCAGGTTTATGGAATCTCGCTTCAAATTAGAGAGGAAATACACCTCGGAGTTTAGTGGTGTTTAATAAAAGTTGTCATAGTGACAATAATTGTCCTTTAGTTGGAATATATATATATATATATATATATATATATATATATATATCAGTTGTATACAGTGTTTCTTCTAAAAATTAAAGTTATAAGCTAGGGCCTATGGGACAGGAAAGGTATATATACATATCCATTAGGGGCAACTATGTATCTGTTGGGATATGTATAAGCTTGATATAGCTTAGGGAGAACTCCCCCCATCCTTGGATGGAGGTCTGAGAAGATACCCCCTTATGAGTCTCTCTTGCCAAGGTGAGCAAAGGGGAAAAACCATCTCTCAGACTTAGTTCTTTCCTTCCAGACTCTCAAGCCCACAGAAACCTCACTACCTCTCTCCATTAACTGCAGGTCACATGGCTGCCTACCTTAAGGTTTACTCAAAGTTCATCTCACCTTCTGATCACAGAGGAGAACACACCTTATCACACGTTCCATCATAAACCTCAGACCCCAGACAAGAGAAATTCCAAACTATATGGCCTTTTGATATCCATCTTCTTTCTGTCTCATCCTACAGGTTTAACCCCTATGTTTCTCTCAAATACCTTTGGATAATTAAGTTGCTTGTGTCATGGAGAATAACTGTCTTATATGTCATCAATTCCTGTCATACCAGCCCCCTATCATAGAGGCAAGCTGACCTTTAAGAAACCTTTAATTCCTGACATATTTGAAAAATGTTCTTTATTTGGTTTTCTATTTAAACTCTTGCCTAGCTGCTAATAAACGAGATTTGAGAACACATCATTTCTTCCCGGTGTCTCTGTTTCATGTAGTCCCTTGAACGAGAAAGAGAGAGAGCCGGGTGGTTTTCCCTTCCTGCTGGACGTCACCCAGCGTGAATGCCAACATGTATCTCAAAGTAAAAGTGCTTAATAGTCCTATGTGATTAGACTTAGACATAGTAAGCTCGGCAATCAAGTAGAAAGGCTTAATGAAGGCATCATAAATTGTCTAATAAAATATTTACTACTTAGGCCTATATACCCTCCCCTCATAGTCCCTACTTCACTTCCCTCACTCTATCTACTCAACTAACTACATAAAAGAAAGTAATATATGTCTGTCTCCTAATCTGTTCTGACAGTATCAGCATGACCATCATTCCTTGATAATCCGTCATAATATTAAGAATACAAATAAATATTGCATTGATTGTAGTAGAAACTCACATTTATGAACTTCAGATAAGACTCAAGAACATTTAAGGGGTCAATGAAAGTCTGTTTCAATAAATTATTTTGTAGGGTGGATATAAATTGGCTTATTGTATATAAATAATATATTTGTATTATATATAATAAATAAATTTCCACTTTTTTGGAGGTTAATTGTTGACTGTAAAGTTGTTGGCCCATAGGTACAGCCTCTCATCTCTCCATTAAGAGTCTGCTAGTCACTCTCGCCCACTACTTATGTCTTTTCCCACCATCATGCAACAGTGCCCCAGAACTCTCTATCACATTACTGCTCCTTCCCCAGACTTCATTGTTTTGGTGCAATACACCACCTCCAATCCATTTTTTAAAAAACTTATTTCTTCCTTTACTGTCCTTACTTTATAAGTTCTATCTGTGAGTGAGATCAATGTACTTATCCAAATTGTTTTTGGGTATTCTTTGAGTGAATACTCAGAATTTGAATAATTGGATAAAAATATGATTTCTTTGTTTTCATTTTTTTTAAATTTGTGATTAATAGTGAATTGCAAGATTGAAAGATTGCAAAATATAATTCTACACTGTCTCCACCAGCAAAACTCAGTGTCCTTACCCTCCAGCCACCCAAAGATAACCATCATAGTTCTCACAAAATCTTAGAGTTTCTTCCTTTCTTTCTTTTCTTACTTTCATTGTCCTCCCTTCCTTCCACTTTTTTCTTTCTTTCTCTCTCTTTCTTTCTCCCCTTTCGCATGTTCACATGTATCATTTCTCTAGATTCCACATATGAGTGAAACCATCCCTTAGTTGTATTTCATCTCTTCACTTATTTCACTAAGCGTAATCACCTCCAGTTCCATCCATTTTATCCCAAAGTGTCGGGCATTAAGCCAGCCCCCCCCCCGCCCCCGCCATTGATCTATATGTTCTTTCTACCTGGAGACCCGCCCTGCCTGCAGGGTAACATTAATCCCACCAGTTAAAACCATAGCAACAGTTGCTAAGGAAGTTCTACCTTCCCAGCATGCCTTTTTTCCTTTCTCCACCCCCCTTCCTAGCCATTTCCATTTCCGACTTGCCACTACTGATTTTATCCTATAAAAGCCACTTCTGTTTCTGGTTTTGCTCTCTTCCATGTCTCAACCTAGAGGAGGTCAGGCATGCAGACTGGGAGGCCCATGCCGGCCATTGCTACTGGCTCCATGTGGCTTAACCCACTGCACTCACGCCTGACTCTGGGGCTCCTACATGAATAAATATTTCTATTGTTACTGCCACAAGCTTGATTCCTGCCTGAGACGCTAGCTCGGCACCAAAGGATACAATATCATCTATCATTATTATTATTGTTATTATCATTATTGTTGGTTTTGTTGTTGTTGTTACAGTGTTGGTACTCCTTGAAATATACGTCCCATTACTTCTTTAGCTAGTCATTTGTCACTGGGCATGTAGGCTGTTTGGGTACTGTGTGTAATGCAGTTATGAGCACAGGGTTGCATATTCCTATCATGTTAATGTTTGCATGCTCTAAAATTATTTTGCTGGATCACAAGATGATTCAATTGTTATTTGCTTTCCACACAGCCTTACATAGTCTGCATTCCCACCAACAGAGTAGCAGAGTCTTTTTTTCTCCATAACTTTACCAACACCTGTCCTTGCCTGTCAAGTTCACATAGGACTTTCTCATATGAAATGGAACCTCATTGGAGTATTAATTTCTCTAGTAAGTGAAGTATTTCTTCATATATCTGTGGGCCACATGAAACTTTAGAAAACTGTCTATTTAGTTGCTTGGTCTACTTAATTTTTTTCTTTCATTGATCTGTAGCAATTCTTATAGATGTTTGATATCACTCTCTTTTTAGATGTGCAATGTGCAAATATTTTCTCTCTTCATTGGGTTTCCTAGTTATCCTTATGTAGTTTTCTTCTGATGTGTAGAAGCTTTTGTTTTGTGTAGTTCCATTTATTTGTTTTCATTTCCTATGCCTATGGGGTTGAGTATTCTCAATTTGAAGCACTTGAAATGTTTCATTGATGTTTTCATCTGTAAATTTTAGTGTTTCTGCTTTAATATCTAAATCTTCAATTCATTTTAATTTCATTTTGGTGCATAGTTTTAGGTGTTGCTCTTATTTCACTTTTCCATCTGCCATATAGAATGGTAAAAAGACTTAATTTTAAAAATATTTATTTGTATTTAATTATTGAGAATCAATACAGAGAGAAATTGAGAGGAAAGGGGGTGGTAGAGAGGAAGATAAAGAAATAAAACTGCAGCACTTGTATGTGAGAACTGTAGTCTAAACCCAGGTCCTTGTGCACTGTAATGTGCATGCCTGACAAGGTGTGCCACCAGCCACCTCTCTGAGGAGACATTCTTTATTCTTATTGAATCCTTTTGGCTTCCTTGTCATACATAAGGAAGAAGTATATGTGTGGGCTAATTTCTAGACTCTCAATCCTACTCCATTGATCTAAATCTCTATTGTTATTCTAGTACCATGCTGTTTTAATTACTATTGCTTTGTAATATAAACTGAAGTTGAGGAATATGATACCTCTATTTTTTTTTTCTTTTGCTTCAAAAGTGTCTGAGTGCATGAGCCAGGTTCAAGCCTTGCGCACACCATATTGAAGGGAGCGTCAATACAGTGTATTATCAAAGTGAGATTTTTCTCAGGCCCCCAATAAATTGGCCACCTGACTTAATCTATTTAATTCCAACAGACAAATCACTGTGGATAAAAAAAACTATCTTAGTGAAAATGTATTGGACAATTGAATAGTCACATGTAAGCCACAAAAATCAGACTCTAATCTCATACAAGATTAACTATATCCTTGAAGAACACTGATGCAAAGATTCTCAACCAACTCCTGGAAAATCAAATCCAACAATATATCCAGAGAATAATTCACCAAGATAAAGTGGGGTTCCCCTTGGAAAACAGGAGTGGGTCAACATTACCAACTCAATCAATGTAATACAACATATCAATAAAAAGAAAGATAAAAAACACACTGTCACAATATGAGCCCCAGGTCAAATCAAATCGATGCAGGTCACAGTCAACAATATTATACTCCTTCCCCATATTAGGAAGGTACTCTCTTCCCTGATCCAGCTTTCTGTCCCTTTTCCAGCCATGACATCACCTCCCCAGACAATAACTTGGATCCACCTGCATATCAGATTTCAAGCTCAGAGAAAAAAAAAAAAGAACTAGTATAGCTACAGGCCCCTTGAAATATAACTAAAATATGCCTACTAGCTATATACAAAATGGAGGACCCCCAATACTTCATTTGCACTATTCCAGCTTTTAGGTCCATGATTGATCAACTATTTGTTTGGCTTTGTATGTTAACACTCTTTTCAGGAACCGGGTTCCAGATGCTATCATGATGCTGACTAAACTTCCCTGGACAGACAACCCCACGAATGTGTCCTAGAGCTTCACTTCCTTAGAGCTCTTCCCCACCAAAGAAAGAGAGACAGGCTGGGAGTATGGATCGGCCTGTCAATGCCCATGTTCAGCGGGAAGCAATTATAGAAGCCAGACCTTCCACCTTCTGCATCCCATAATGACCTTGGGTCTATATTCCCAGAGGGATAAAGAATAGGAAAGGTAGCAGGGGAGGGAATGTTATACAGAGATCTGGTGGTGGGAACTGTGTGGAGTTGTACCCTCTTATCCTATGGTTTTGTTAATGTCTCCTTTTTAAAATAAAAAAAAAAAAAACATTGTCATAACATCTTTTTTCTGTAAAAGTATCTGACAAGATTCAACATCCTTTTCTGACAAAGACACTCTAGAAATTGGGAATAGAAGGATAATTTTTTTCTTTATAACATTATAAAGGCTATTTATAACAAACCTACAGATGACATAATTCTCAGTGAGGAAAAGTTGAATACTTTCCTCCTAAAATTGGTAATCAGATAAGCATGTCCACTTTCACCATGATTATTTATTGCAGTCACTGAGGTCCTCACCACTTCAATAAGACAAAAGAGATACAACAAATGTGTACAGAGTGGAGAAGAGGAAATCAAACTATTAATATTGCCAATTATATGATAATATACCTAGGAAACCACAGAGAGACTCCACCAAAAAAAACTAGTGGAAATAATTAATTTAGTAAATTAGCAGAATACAAAATCAATACACTTTAAATTGTGGCATTTATGTATGAAAAACAAGAAGTCTGGGGGAAGGAAAAATGGAATACTCAATGCCATTTACAATCAAACCCCCAAATATAAAATAGCTTGGGGTGAATATTGCAAAAGAGGTGAAGGAATTTTACAGGGAGAATTATGGGACTTTGTTAAAAGAAATACAGGTATGGAAGAGCATTCCTTGTTCCTGGGTTGGAAGTATATGTATTATTAAATATACAGTGGTCTCTTTCATTGTGTCTTCCTCTGTTTCTATCTAGGAAAGGAAGACAGAAAGGAAGACAGGAAAGACAGGAGGAAGGAAAGAAGAAAAAAGAAATTCATTGAAAATAAATCAAGTAGAATGGTTTAAGTGCTTACATTTTATGGCATAGTCCTGAGTTTTCTTATACTGCTATAGAAAATTTTAAGAAACATAGAAAAACCTTTCTAAAAGCTTAGAGAAGAGCATTTAAAGAAATAGTGTTTAAATTAGCTTAACACATGGAAAAAAATAGAGCAAATATCTCCAATCAGTCTAGATAGACTAGAATGATAGGAATTATCTGTATTCAGTTCTAATTGAAATATAGTTTTAACATTTGTAATCAATATTAATATTTTTGTGAACCTTTGCCTTACTTTACAATTCATCCTTTATTTCTCAAAATCCTGCAGTAGTGATACTATATTTTTCTAATATTGTACAAAACTAAGGGCTAAACAGGTAAACTTTATAGTTTTGAAATTATAAATAGGGCAAAAAATAAAATAACATAGAGATTTGAAAATGTGTAGCACAGTGTTTGTAACCAATGTAAAAACAGATCTTATTCAATAGTTTTTTTTCATAAAAATAACATTAAACCAATAGAAAACTACATGAAGAACATACCAATGGTTTTTATTATATGTTTGCAGTAATTTGTTCTCTCCATGTTCTTTTCATACTTCTAAACCCCATAAAATTTGTTTTTGGATATGTGACTAACTTTGGCAAATCAGTTATAAGGGGGATAAGTTGTCATATTTCAGACAGTTACTGGAAGAAAGAAAGTTTAGTGCTACTTTACATCTTGACAAGGGTTTTCTTGCTTAACTCCTCAACAAGGAAGATTGAAAATTCTAGAAAGATACGTAAGTCTCAACTTTGGATTTCAAAATAGACTCACAGAAGTAAACTCAATGGACAAAATATACCTCATAGGGCTATATAGTGTGAATAATAAATAAATGTATTTTGTCAGGACATAGTGTAATATAGAATTAGTTGCTATTACAGTAATGATTGAATTTTACAAACCAAAATGGAAGACCTAAAGAATGCTCTACAAATAACCAGTTAGCATACCAAAAAATATGTTTAACTTCACTCATGCTTATCAAATTCAAATTTAAATTGCAATAAGATATGTGCATATATTTTGTGAAATTAGCTAAGCTTTATAGACAATGTTTACAATACTTTGGGAGAGGGAAACACTCTCAAAACCCTCTTTGTGAAAGTGTAAATTCATTCAATATCTTTCTCCTATAACTAAAATTGAGTAACAAAATAATCATTCTATTTTTATGAATCTATTTTATTAATTCAAATCAATATCTGAAGTGGTAGCATACTCCTTTCAATAGCTGTTTGATGCATGAAAACCTATAATGGCAAGAGGAAATAAAGTTTAAATAATGGGGCCTTGATGATTCTAAAATAACCATTAGTGGGTGCCCATACTACAGAATAAGAATTAGTCACATATGAACATAATTGAGGGCCAGAGAGGCAGCTCACTAGGCAGAGTGTGTGCTCTGCCAGGCACACCCTTGAGGTTAGAGCCCTGGCACTGGAGAAAGTTTTGGTGCTATAGCGTCTCTTCCTTCTCTGTCTATCTGAATAAAAATGCAATTCAGAATGGCTACATCACTCATGTGAAAAGACTGTTCTAAAAAAAAAAAAATAGAACGCGATTGAAAGAATATGCAATTGGTTCTTTAAAATCAAGTTGTTCGCAGTGTCTCAAAATATGCTTTTTCGTTGTGTTGTTATATGGAAAACTGGGAAATGTTATGCATGTACAAAATATTGTATTTACTGTTGAATGTAAAACATTAATTCCCCAATAAAGAAATTTAAAACAGGGAAAGGAAAAATAAGCTTTTTCATTTTTGAAATATTCTCATCTGTGCATGGAATTTTCTAAAATGTATTTATTTATGAGAGTGAGAGTAAACCATTACACTACTCTGGCAAATATGATGCCAGGAATCATTCCCACGACCTAGTGCTTACAGGTCCAGTGAGATAGCCCCTTTACTACCTCCTAGGCTGCAGGGAACATAATTAATGTGAAAACAACAAAGAAATCGTTCAAACATTACTATTAGTGGTGAATGATATTGTGAAGCTGTTATTTGCATAGCAAATCAATTTCTGCTTACCACAATTTGTTATTCTATATGAATATTTATGCTATACTATTTATTGCTTCATGATTAGAAAAACACGTCTAAAATTAAAATGTTAGTTTTTTTTTTTTTTATTTAAGTTTGTGCTGAGTTGATCGGTTTGGATTTCATATCATGTTTAGTATCCTGAACCCGTAAGACTCTGCCGCCACCTGGGGCAGAAGACATAAATGGAAAATAAAGACTTTAAAGATGAACAATCACAGAGGCATTTCTAAAGCTGAAAATGTGGAGTTTCTATGTGAGTCAATCACCTGGAGTCATGTGATCACCTATTCTCAATACAAAATAAAGGTTCAGATAGATTTACTGATGAATGTATACTGCACTATGAAAAAAAAAAATGAAAGACTATTTCCAAAGTAAGCTTTCGCTTTCAACACAATATGCCTTCCAAGACAAATTAAAACGCAGGCAAATGGTAACTCACTACCGGGGCAGGCATTTCATGAAGGAGTTTCACATTTTTCTTCTAGCTCTCAAAACTACCCATATTATTGATTTAAATTCAAATAAGGCAAATCAGTCTCTTCTGCTCTTTGCTTCTTTGGTTGTAATTTCACAGGCAAGTGAATCTCAATGTTTTAACTGGACCAGACAGAGTCAGTTAAGAAAAACCATTCAAACAGGTGTTTGCCTGTAGACACATGGCCTCTTTTGCCTTATCCCTCTCATTCCTCATAGCTAGGTTCCCCAAGTTCTGCTGAGTAAGGTTAGGTTTGTATAAAAATTTCCATTCATTGTACCCATCACTGACAGAAACACTGAGTAATGAGTAAAGGGAATCACAGGGAATAGTTTCAGGCTTCAGTTTTCATTGTGGGGACAAATTAATCACAAATTGTTACATACAGGAACAACATTCATAAAACCAAAATTTAAAATGGCACAATTCACTAATTGAAGACATAAAAGCAATGCTTAAATGATGTATAAAGTGAGAATTTTAGTGGAAATCCCTATTCAACTATTTTTATTGTTGTTGCAGTTATTATTGTTGTTGTTACTGATGTCATCATTGTCGGATAGGACAGAGAGAAATGGAGAGAGGAGGGGAAGACAAAGAGGGGAGAAAAAAAGACAGACACTTGCAGACCTGCTTCACCACCTGTGAAGCGACTCACCTCCAAGTGGGGAGGGGGGCTCGAACCAGGATCCTTGAGCCGGTCCTTGCGCTTCACGCCATGTGTGCTTAACCCACTGCGCTACCGCCCGACTCCCTATTCATCTATGTTTAAAGTTTTTTTTTTCCCTTCTGTATCTTGTGAAATTCCCAGGAAATGTTGACACAGGAAAATAAGAATCTAGTTAACATTGTTCAAGAAAAATTGAGACTTTGTTTCTGCGATAAAAAACAGAGAGCTAGTCAGGTATAATGACAACTACATAAAATTCATGTTTATTAAGTAATTCATAACATACATTTATAAAAGGAGATATTGTATGTATGTATTTGATGTCCTGTTCTACTTGATAGTGATGGCATTAATAGATAGAAGCTAGAAAGATTATTAATGTAACCCATCTCCCAGAAAAGAGAATAAAGCTAAAATTCAAATCAGACATCTGCTATTGAAATATTGATCTTTGTTCTCCAAGAATTCAATTTAAATTTTCCAGGGAAATAATATTAACATGGGCTGTGACATATGCTATATAGCAGGATAAATAAACAACCTCTGAACACTCAGAAGTAAACAATGAAATGTTTTTTGTTTTTTTTAGAATGCCAGGGAAGTTGAATTAGTTATCTATTTATTTAAAACAAATTACCCAAAATTTTAGTAAGGGAAAGAAACACATACTTAACTGTCTCACTTACTCTGTAAATCAATAATCCTGTTCAATTGGTATTTTACTTTAAGCTTTCTCAAAAAGGCTGTAATCGAACTGCTAACTATTCATTATTGGGGAATCAGCTCATGGGTCTATTGAGAACAGAATTATTTCTAGCCTCACTTCATCAGTTGTTGGTCATCTTGGGTGATGAAGGGTATTGATTGTAAGACCTCAGCCCCTTGCTAGCTATTGACCAAAAGCAGTACTGAATGTATTATTACCACATGGACATCTCCAGCATAACAACTTTTCTTAGTCAAAATCACTCAGAATCTGCAAGATGGAAGGCCTTACCTTTTGTAACATTTAAGGAAGTGGCATTTATTATTTTATTATATTATTTTGGTTATAAGAAAGTCGCTTAATGAAGTCTATGTCCAAGGATAAGGAAGCACAAAGTGATTCAAAACTGAGAGGGTAGTCATTGTAGGACATTTCAGAAACCTGTCTGTTAGGGTCTAGAATCTTGGTAGGAAACAGGAGCACTGGCCAAAGCTATAAATAGAGATGAATAAGTTGACATAAGATACTAAGTTACTACAGTCATAGGCCTAGGTATCTGAGAAAGTTTCTGAAGTTGCACAACGTTAGGAATGATTTCTGTAGGTCTATGATAGTAGAACCAAGTAAGAATAGTAACCAAGAAGGATGCTAATCCAGTAACAGTTGAGACATTCTCCACTGCAAACTATGCTGAAAAACATGGGAAACCCACTTAGCCAGAACTGCAGGGATGACAATAGAATCTACCACACAAGGCTGTGACATTGCTTGTAGACACTGCCTAAAACAGAATCAGCACTGCCTAACAGAGAATCAAACAAAGCCATTAATTTCAACTAAGCGATACCTTCCATTCAGACTTTGGGATTGGGGAGGAAAGTAAAGCTCAGGGAAAAACCCATGAAAGATGCATGTCAGAACACTGAAGCTCTCTTCTATCTGCTTGCCACTCTGGAATTGTACTCTCCTGTGTTTTCATTGAAACTTTCTTTCTAAGCAAATTTAAAGTGTACTTTTCCTTTAAAAATAAATATATTCAATATTTGTAATAGATTAAAAAGTACTGTGAAAATTTAAGAAATTTCTACATATCAATATCAAAAATTTAATATGTGAAAGGGAAATATGTAGAAAAGATAGATAACAAGAATTGCTGAATAAGGAAAG
Source organism: Erinaceus europaeus (assembly GCF_950295315.1). Lineage (NCBI taxonomy): Eukaryota > Metazoa > Chordata > Mammalia > Eulipotyphla > Erinaceidae > Erinaceus > Erinaceus europaeus. The sequence continues at coordinate 88,334,628 of NC_080175.1, read as the reverse complement.
CCAATGGTTAATAAAGTTTGAAAAGACGTTCAACCATTTTTCATTTCTGTAGGGAAATGCAAATTTACAAAAAAATGAAATTATGCAGGTAATTAGCAAAATAGAAATGAATCTGGCAATATCAGGTACTTGTAGATATTAAGAGAAAAAAATCATTTACCTTTTGTTGAAGAGTATACTAGTAAAAACACTTAGTACACAAGTTTCTGTCTCCCTAGAATAATTAAATATATGCATATTCTGTGTTACTGCTTTTACATCACAATTGCATACCCTACTGAAATTTTCTTACCTATAAAGGAGATGCTTCTCTGTCTCACCCTTGCCTCTGAAGTCCTCTCTCTCTCTCTCTCTCTCTTCCTCTCCTCCTCTCTCTCTCTCTCTCTCTCTCTCTCTATTTAAAAAAAAGTAATATGAAGAAAGAAACGAAGGGAAGATGGGAAATAATGGCTGCCAGGAGTGGTGTATTTATTGTGCAGGCATTGAATGTGAATGCCAGTGATAAATCAGGTGGCAATAAAGAACAAATATTTTTTAAAAATTGAAGAAAAATGAGAAGGAAGTAGTCTGGTAGCAGTGAAGTGCTTTTGTTAAGTCTTGGCTTTAAAAAGAAAGAAAGCTTTAAGGTCGGGTCATATAGGAGCAGAATAGTGAAGTTAGTGAAAGCAATGATCATATCTATGGCAATGGCAGGCTAACTTTCTAAGGACTGATTGAGAGTTAAACATAGCTGTGCCTAATAAGGAGATCAAACGATCAATAGAGCAACTGCTGATCTCACGACTAGAGAAAGACAGAGAGTAACAGTAAATGAATTATACTGTGCCTCTAGGCAAATGTCCATAATCACACTCAGAGTTTGCATTGATGTGTATTACTTTCCAGAATCCTATTCCCACCTGTGTCTATGGTGATTCAATCTTTCCAAATACACTATCTCATAATTATTTTTGATAGTAACCTTTTCAAATACACTATCATAATTTATTTTTGATAGCTGAGATAGTAATTTCAGAGAGATACTGATTCTTCAAAATCTTAGAGTCTTTGAAATAGCCAAAGATTGATGGGCTTTGGTTGGCCAATTGGAAGAACAAGAGAGAGAATCACATGAAGACTGGATAAAAGGCCTATGTTTGTTCTAGCAGCTGAGGCATCTACAGAAGGAGCTGTATAATGGATTCTTGAATAGTTGTTCTGGTCCTCTGTCAACCCCAGGGAACTAAAACAACTTGCAAAGAAATGGTAATATCAGAGCTTCTTGAAGGAGCTAGTTACCTTGAAAGGGAATTCTCTATCTCTCCCTACCAGCACTATTCGGAGCAAAAAATAAAATAAAATAAAATAAGTCTAAAGAGACATACTGTAAGAGGTGAGGGGTGTGTGTGTTTGTGTGTGTGTGTGTGTGTGTGTGTGTGTGTGTGTGTGTGTGTGTGTGAGCTTAACATCTAGGTTATGTTTTTGCAAATTAATCTCCTAGTGCTAAAAGTTTTGTCATAGTCACCTGTGTAGTTGAACACTTCTGGAATTTCCTAATTTAAACCCAGCATTCTGCATACCACCTGGTAGCATAATTCATTTTTAGTTTGCCAATAAGTTCCTGAATCTGTTTATCAGCTGATTCCTCTTACAGCACTGATAAGAACACATTATGCAGATGTCTTGAGTTAGTTGAAGTTCTAATTGACAGAACACTTGAACTTGACTGAAAAGATAAACAGTAAATAAACTGTATTTATACTTTTGTTTATCTGTAGGTGTGTCTATAAATGTAAGAGAAAAATCTTAGACATTGAATAGTTTTTTATGTGTAATTATGAGGCCTAGTGATTAGTTTAATCCCAAATATTAACTTCAAACATTTTACACTAAAAAATTAAATTTTAAGTGAGCCAACTTGTTTACTGTGCTATATAATTGAATATAAAATGCTTGTAGCAGTGTTTTTAAACAGTATATTAATTTTTGAAAACTGTAACAGACAAGACCCTTGAAATTTATGCTTTACTTCTATAGTAATAAACAACTGCATATTGTTTAGCTGTTGCCATACACATTCATAATTTTAAACTTCTATATTAAATCTTCCTACAATTGTCCTAGCAAATACAAATGAAGAAATCAAAGCCTGATCATATTTTTTCTGGTTACTAAAGTAGCAGAAAAATATACTACCTTGTCACTGTGCCTTTGATAAGAAATATATATTGATTTCTATGTTGTACATACCTGAATTAATTTCCCAAACACTTGAAGTTACTTATTCTTTGCTATGTACTTCTTACATTTACCAGGCCAATATTTTTACACTCAGAGTGTGTAATTGAGAATGCTTTGCCATTTTGTTACCATAATGCATTTTAAGCATGATAATGTCCTGAAATTCTGCTTACTTGGCGATCAGAAACCTTGCTTTCTAAAGCAGATAATAAACAAGCCAATCAATATTATCCTGGCATTATAGCTTTCCTCTGATCTACCCTCTCTGTCTTAATAATTTCATACTAAAATGAACCCACAGAGAAGAACATCTTTTTCACATTGTGTCACTTAAACAAATATTTTTGGTAAATATATTGCCTCCAGATATGGAAATTAAATGTTTCCACTATTGGACAGCAGAATACAGAATACTGAAACTATACCTCATTGCTGCCAGACTTGTCTTTCTTCACTATTCCAAGCACTTTACTACTGAGACACATTCAAATACCTGACATCTTATACTCTTTCAGTTTTTGGTCACGGAAGTGTCTTCAACAGTGATCAAAATAGTATTTTTAACTTTCTATGGATATAGTACAACTATATAAGTCTATTTCATTAAGGTAAAGTTATGTATCAGGGGAATAATTTCATATTTCCTCAGACTGCTTGTCACCAAAACACACTCCATCACCAAGTTGAAGTTTATCTTTCTCCCACTGTACATTTGGCTCCTCTTTGAGTGGCCTCAGTGTGACTTTTGTTTTGTTTTATTTGGGGTTTATTCTTAACTTGATTTTTTTTCTTGCTTTGGGGGATGGATAGGTAGATGATGTTAGACAGATGAATGATAGAGAGTGAGGTCTGGTATTTGCCCTTTTTGGCTTACTGGTTTAATAGGCCCACTTCCAGTTCCATTCATGTTGTAATAAAAGTCAAGATTGTATCCCTTCCTTATAGCTGGGTGGAATTACAGTGTGTATATATAGTATCTAAGTGAAATCATCCTGTCTTTATCCTTCTCCGTCTGGCTTATCTCATTTAGCATGATTCCTTCGAATTTCATCCTTACATAGCAAGGGAGCACATTTCATCATTTCTTATGGCTGAATAGTAGTCCACTGTGTACATATGCCACAACTTTCTTAAACATCCATTACTGTTATGGAACATCTACATTGTTCCCAAGTTTTGTTTTTTTTTTAATATTTTTTATTCCCTTTTGTTGCCCTTGTTGTTTTATTGTTGTAGTTATTATTGTTGTTTTGATGCTGTTGTTGGATAGGACAGAGAGAAATGGAGAGAGGAGGGGAATACAAAGAGGAGAGAAAGATAGACACCTGCAGACCTGCTTCACTCCCTGTGAAGCGACTCCCCTGCAGGAGGGGAGCCGGGGGCTCGAACCAAGATCCTTATGCCGGTCCTTGCGCTTTGCGCCACATGCACTTAGCCCACTGCGCTACCGCCCGACTCCCTGTTCCCAAGTTTTTGACTAATACAAATAGTGTTGCTATGATGTACATAGATCTTTTTGTATGTATGTTTTTGTTTATGGTGGATGAGGACTTAAGTTGGTGATAGATGTGTACATACATCTATCATGGATACATAACTTAAACATATGTGACAACAAGTCTTTTATATAAATCACTATTTCCCTGATGTTATTTTCCTGAGCCAGAGATACAGTTCCACTTTAGAGAACATATCCTATACCGCAGGGATGAGTCCAGCACTGACATATAATAAAATTGAGTGGTACTCTGGTCTCTATATATCTGTCTCTCTACCAACAGACTCAGGGTGAGAATGATGTTCTTTTTAAAATTTTTTTATTTCTTTATTTATTGGATAGAGACATCCAGAAATCAAGAGGAGGGGGGTGAAGAGAGGGAGAGAGACAGAGAGACACCAGAAGCCCTGCTTCACCACTCATAAAGCTTTCCCTCTGCAGGTGGGGACCGGGAGCTGGTACCCAGGTCCCTACACAATGTGACATGTGCGCTCAGCCAGGTGCACCACCACTGGGCCCCAAGAATGATGTTCTATAATCACTTTTGCATTTCATATTTTCATATGGTGCTGGGATTTCAAGCCAGGTCTCATGCATGTAAAGCTTGCCCTCTACTGCTGAATCACCTCTCTGATCACAGGACCTCTGTTTCTGCTAAATATTTAGAATCTGTTTTCAGTATACCACTAGAAAATACCATAATAATGATAGAATCAGGATTGATCCTTGGGTAAGGAACTATATGCTAAGCATTTTCATCCTTGATATAAAATATTAGAAACCAAAGTGTATATGAGTGAAATTGAAATTAGACAGAATAGATGGTAAATCACTGAAGATAAGATTTCACTATATAGATTTTAAAAGATTGGTCATACAGATGAAAAGAAAGTAACTTAGCAGAAAGACTATTAAAGAGTCAGGAACTAAAAAAAAAGTGTAGTTAGTTTTTAAAGGTATAGATGAAAGATATACTTAAAGGAAATCATTTACATTTGGAAGTACTCAAAAAATGAAGACAAAAACTCTATATAAATGTAGTTTGAAAAGAATGCAAGTTTTAGTCATTTCTACCTATATCATCTAAAAATATCAGTGCATAACTTAAAGGTTAAGTAACCAAAAAACAGTATTGTTGCTTTTTTTCCCCTGTTATCATTATTGCGGGGATTTCACTACTTCAAGTTGACTTTTTTCAGATAGGAAAGATGACAGATACAGAGAGACAGACTTAGAGCAGAAAAAAATACCATAGCACCAAAACCTCCCCCAGTGCAGTGGAGGTTAGGCTCAAATCTGGGTGGCATAAATACCAAAACATCAACTCCCCCTGCGCCCCCCAGATGAGTGATTTTGGAGGCCACAAAATAGTATTGTGGAAGAGAACAAAGTTGTAAATAAAGAAATCGTGGGCAGAACTTAAGAAATAAGATCATAAAAGGGAGAGAAAAAAGGAAATCTTGAACTGGTTTGATGTATTTCACCAAAGCAAAGGACTCTGGGGAAGAAGGACAGGAAGATCGGTGGGAGGAGGGGAGGGAGATTTCAAGTCCTGGTATAATGATAATGGTCCTAATTTGGTGGTAAAAGTATTTTTGCAGACACCGATCTTGGTAAGATGAGAAATTGTACCCAGCGTCAACAGTTGTGCTGTAAACCATTAACTTCCCAATTATGAAAAGAGAAATTCACTCAGAAGCTACGTGGTGACTGGAAGTTTGAGCTAATTAAGACTGAAACTAGAGTTTTGATAGTCAGCATTAAAAAATTAATTTTTCCTCTCAATTTTTTTACTTTCTTTTGTTTTGTTCCTGGGAAATTATGTTGAAAATTTATGAAATGACAGTGTATGAAGTATGATATAGAATTTTATATTTGATGCGAACATTGGTGAGTATTATAGACACGTGCTAGCTGTTATAATAAGTAAACTTTTTTTTAAAATTTAATTATCTTTATTTATTTATTGGGTAGAGACAGTCATAAAGCAACAGGGAAGGAGGAGATAGAGAGGAAGAAAGACAGACAGACCCTGCAGCCCTGCTTTACCACTCATGAAGTTTTCCCCCTGCAGGTGGGACCAGGGGTTTGAATCCTGGCCCTTGCACACTGTAACATGTAAGCTCAACCAGGTGTGCCACCACCCAGCCCCCAACGCTCAATTTTTTAGTAGTTTACCATGAATGTTCCCCTTTCTTCCTTCCTTTCTTCTTCTCCCTTTCTTCCTCCCTCTCTTTCTTTCTTTCATTTTTCTTTCTTCCTTTCTGGAAAATTGATCAAATCTAGTTTATGGTGGTGCTAAGGATTGAACCTAGATCTTTGAATCTCGAGCATGCAAGCTTGTTGCATAACTACTGTGGAATTTCCATCAGTGAAGGACTATTTCACACTAAAACTGTTCAGGTGTTGCTGGTATATGAGTGAGTTTCCTCCACGTGGTAGCCCAGGTTTTCGTTATTTGTCTCCACCTTTCATTAGGATCTTGGAAACCTCTATATGTATTCAATAGAAGTCTTAAGTAAAGGTAAAAAAGACACAGTTGTCTCTTTAAACTGGAGCCCAGAATTTTTAATCTTACATCATTTTAGTTCATGCAGCACTGGATTGTACCTCAGATGCAAGTGTGTCAGCAACAAGGCTTTATGTGTATGGAGGAGTGATATGATGGGAGTTCTGGCTTCGATAATTGCTTCTCCACTGGACATAGATGTTGGGCAAGTTAATCCATATCCCCAGCCTGTTTCTATCTTTCCATAGTTGGGTAGGGCTCTAGAGAGGTGAAGTTCTAGGACATATTTGTTGTCCGTGAGCTTTCAAGTCCTAGTCTCAACTCTTCCCAGACAATCTTTTTAGTCCACCAGCATGTTAGCTATTAAACTCAAACAAAAAATATTAAACTCATGGGCCCTTAAGAACATAACAATAGACTTCCTAGTTTCTCTCCACCTTAAGATCCATATTCTCATCTGCTCTGTTCATACTTTTTGGTTCTTGTTTATTGTTTTTTTATATTTAATTTTTTTTATTATCTTCATTTATTTATTGGGTAGAGATAGTCAGAAAATGGAGAGGGGATGGGGATATAGAGAGGAAGAAAGACAGAGAGACACCTGCATTCTTGCTTCACTATTCATGAAGATTTCCCCCTGCAGGTGTTGGGACCAAGGGTTCAAACTCAGGTACTTCTTCTTCTTCTAGTGTTTGCCCTTCTTCCGTAGCTAGTCAACAGCATCAAGTTGAAAGGTGTCAGGAGCTGCTTGTTGCTGGCTTTGAAAGTGCCTGGGATCCATGTGGATTCAGTCGGCTAGGAAGGAGCATCAGTTTCCCCAATGAATGGGTACTCACGGGATGCACCACAAGAAGGTCGATCCAATGCATCCCACTCAGGTACCTGTGCATTGTAACATGTGCAATCAACCAGGTGTGACACCACCTGGCCCCCATTCCTGTTTATTGCTTAATATATTTTATTTTATCTTGCTTTTTATCTTGCTGCATTTCAACTACCAAGTTGCAAATGCTATTATAATTTCATCCTGTGTTTTCATTTTGTTGATAATAATATTCAGGCTCATAATACATATACATATATATATATATATATATATATATATGGAAGGTCCATGTCTAGCCTTGTGAGAGTTCTCCAGACTGCTCTCCACAGAGGTTGGACCAATCTACATTCCCACCAGCAGTGCATAAGGGTTCCTCTGTACCCATAGCCTCTCCAACATTTGTTGCTGCTGTCCTTTTTGTTGTATGCCATTCTCACAGGAGTGAGGTGGTATCTCAGTGTTGACTTACTTGCATTTCTCTGACAATCAGCGACCTAGAACAGTTTTTCACTGTTTGTTAGACTTTTGGATCTCCTCTGAAGTGAATGTTGTGTTCATATCCTCTGCCCATTTTTGGATGGGGTCATTTGCTTTTTTGGTGCTAAGTTTGCTGAGCTCTTTGTATATTTTGGTGATTAGTTTCTTGGCTGATGTATGGCATGTGAAGATTTTCTCCCATTCTGTGGAAGGTCTCTTTGAGTGATAGTTTCTTTGGCTGTGCAGAAGCTTTTCAATTTGATGTAGTCCCATTGGCTTGTTTCTGCTTTAGTCTTCCTTACAGTTGGGTTTGTTTCATCAAAGATGTCCTTAAGGTTTAGGTGAGAAAGTGTTCCACCAATATTTTCCTCTAAGTATTTGATAGTTTCCAGTCTAACATTCAGGTTCTTGATCCATTTGGAGTTGATTTTTGTTTCTGGTGAGATATGGTGGTTCAGTTTCATTCTTCTGCATGTTTCAACCCAGTTTTCCCAGCACCATTTATTGAAGAGAGCTTCCTTCTTCCATTTAATACATTGGGCCCCCTTATAATAAATCTATGATGTCCATAGGTATGGGTTTTTTTTTTTTAGTTCTGGGCTTTAAATTCGGCTCCACTAGTCTGTGTGCCTATTTTTGTTCCAGTGCCATGCTGTTTTTTTTTTTAATTTATTTAAGAAAGGATTAATTAACAAAACCATAGGGTAGGAGGGGTACAACTCCACACAATTCCCACCACCCAATATCCATAACCCACCCCCTCCCCTGATAGCTTTCCCATTCTCCATCCCTCTGGGAGCATGGACCCAGGGTCATTGTGGGTTGCAGAAGGTAGAAGGTCTGGCTTCTGTAATTGCTTCCCCGCTGAACATGGACGTTGACTGGTCGGTCCATACTCCCAGTCTGCCTCTCTCTTTCCCTAGGAGGGTGGGTCTCTGGGGAAGCTGAGCTCCAGGACACATTGGTGGGGTCTTCAATCCAGGGAAGCCTGGCCAGCATCCTGATGGCATCTGGAACCTGGTGATTGAAAAGAGAGTTAACATACAAAACCAAACAAATTGTTGAGCAATCATGGACCCAAAGCTTGGAATAGTGGAGAGGAAGTGTTAGGGAGGTACTCACTGCAACCTCTAGTGTACTTCTGCTTTCAGGTATATATTTTGCAGTAGTTTATTGATACATGTGAACATATGCTCTCTCTCATAGAAACTGGTGTATATCTAGGTTTTGGGACTTTGTTAGAATGTGAACCACCTGAGATGAAATTAGAGTATACTATGAAAGGAAAGGTCTCACCCGAGTAATGAGGCTGAAGGGTTGTCATTCCACACGTGAAGTCTCTGGACACAGTCTGAAGTGAAGCATGTTGAGGTGGCAATCGTTGAGTTGGTTAGGTTGTGATCGGCGGATGCAATATTACTTGGTTTGGATTGGGAGATGCATACGGGAAAGTGGGCCCTATCCAAGGGTTCCAGGACTGGGGGAAGTAGGGGCTCTATAGTGGAGATGTGAGGTTCCTGCTGTCTTAGAGTTCAAAAAGACAATCGATAGTTAATGTTATCATCACATTATTTGGTAATTGGGTTAACTTTGAAAAGTCCTTTTGTTAGGGTTTGCTGTACAGTACCCAGTATCTTGTATATAGCTGTGCTATTGGATGCTTCTGATCTACTTGGTCTAGGCTTTTGAGAGAGTCCACATATCAAATACACAGCCTATATATTAAAAAGATTCAGTTTGTGTTTTGAAAAACTTTGAGACATACAATTGATTTTCCCCCTCTCATATATATTAACTAGTGATTTATATGTCTACATTTTGCTAGGAGTGTACATAAACACCATTCCCACCACCACTGGTCCAGGAAGCTACATGTCTACCCCTCACCAGCCAGGCTGTTTTTATGATGATGGACTTATAATATAGTTTGAAATCTGGGAGTGTGATGCCTCCATTTCTGTTTCTTTTCCTCAAGATTGTTTTGGCAATTCTAGGTGTTTGCTGTTCCAGATAAAGAACTGTAGTTTTTTCTTAATATTTATTTTCTTTTGTTGCACTTTTTTTTTATTGTTGTAGTTATTGTTGTTGTTGATGATGTCATCACTGTTGGATAGGACAAAGAGAAATGAAGAAATGGGAGGAAGACAGAGAGGGGGAGATTAAGATTGACACCTTCAGACCTGCTTCATCATCTGTGAAGTGACTCCCCTGCAGGTGGGCAGCCAGGGGCTCAAATCGGGATCCTTACTCTAGTCCATGCAATTTGTGCCACCTAGGCTTAACCCACTGCACTACCACCTGACTTCTGAATGTAGTTTTTCTTCTGTTCTCTTAAAGAAGCTTGGTGGAACTTTGATGGGTGTTGTGTTAAATTTATATATGGCTCTGGGGAGAATATCCATTTTGATGATATTAATTTTTCCAATCCATGAGCATGAGATGTCTTTCCATTTCTTGGTATTAATTTCTATTTCCTTGAATAGTGACTCATAGTTTTCAGTTTACAACTCTTTCACTTCTTTTGCCAGGTTTATTCCTAGTTATTTTATTGATTTTACTGCAACAGTGAATCGGAGTGATTTCTGGTTGTTTTATTCTTCAGATTTAGTGTTTGCATAAAGGAATGCTACTGATTTTTGTACATTGATTTGGTAGCCTGACACCTTGCTATATTGACTAATAATTTGCAGTACTTTTCTGCTGGATTCTTTAGGTTTTTCTATATACACTATCATATCATCTACAAATAGTGAGAGCTTGACTTCTTCCCTTCCAGTCTGTATTCCTTTGATTTCTTTATCTTGCCTGATTGCTATGGCAAGAACTTCCAACACTATGTTGAAGAGTAATAGTGATAGTGGACAGCCCTGTCTAGTCCCCGATCTGAGCTTCTGTCCATTGAGTATGATGTTGGCTATAGGTTTGCTATATATGGATTCCACTATCTTGAGGAATTTCCCATCTATTCCCATTTTTTGTAGTGTTTTGAACATGAAAGTGTGTTGGTCAAAGGTTTTCTCTGCATATATTGAGATAATCATGTGGCTTTTGGTTTTGCTTTTATTGATGTGATGAATGACATTGATTGACTTACATATGTTGAACCAGGCTTACATTCCTGGGATAAAACCCATGTGGTCGGGAGTCGGGCGGTGGCGCAGTGGGTTAAGCGCACGTGGCGCAAAGCGCAGGGATCGGCGTAAGGATCCCGGTTCGAGCCCCCGGCTCCCCACCTGCAGGGGAGTCACTTCATGGCGGTGAAGCAGGTCTGCAGGTGTCTATCTTTCTCTCCCCTCTCTCTCTGTCTTCCCCTCCTCTCTCCATTTCTCTCTGTCCTATCCAACAACAAAAAAAGCAACGTCAACAATGGCAATAATAACCGCAACGAGGCTGCAACAACTAGGGCAACAAAAAGGGGGAAAAATGGCCTCCAGGAGCGGTGGATTCATGGTGCAGGCACTGAGCCCAGCAATAACCCTGGAGAAAAAAGAAAAAAAAAAACCACGTGGTCATGATGAACAATCTTTTTGATATGCTGCTGTATCCAGTTGGCCAGGATCTTATTTAATATTTTGGCATCTATGTTCATCAGAGATATTGGTCTGTAGTTTTCCTTTTTTGTTCTGTCCCTATCAGCTTCTGGTATCAGGGTGATGTTGGTATCATAGAAGGTGGAAGGGAGTGTTTCTGTATCTTTGATCTTGTGGAAAAGCATTAAAAGTATAGGTATTACCGGTTTTCTGAAGGTTTTGTAGAATTTGTTTGTGAAGCCTTCTGTTCCAGGACTTTTGTTGTTGGGAAGATTCTTAATAACGGTTTCAATTTCTTTGTCTGTGATTGGTGCATTTAGGTTTTGTAGTTCTTCTTGTTTCAGTTTTGGAAAGGCGTATGTTTCTAGGAATTCTTCCATTTCTTCCAGATTCTCTAGCTTGGTTGGCATATAGTTGTTCATAGAAATTTCACTTGATTTTCTGGATTTCTGTAGTGTCTGTTGTGATATCTCCTCTATCGTTTACCATTCTATTTATTTGAGTCTTCTCCCTTTTTTTTTAATGAGTCTGTTTAGGGGTTTGTCAATCTTGTTTAATTTTTCAAATAACCAACATTTTGCTTCATTGATCTTTTGTATGGTTCTCTTATTTTTTTATGTTGTTTATTTCTGCTCTAATTTTAGTGATTTCTGTCCTTCTGGTTGCTTTAGGGTTCCTTTGTTCCTCTTCCTCTAAGTCCTTGAGGTATTCAGTAAGGTCGTTCATTTGAGCTTTTTCTGTTCTTTAATATGTGATTGTATGGCTATGAGTTTCTCTCTCAATACTGCTTTAGCTGTGTCCTAAATATTTTGATAGCTTGTGTTTTCATTTTCATTTGTTTCCAGGAATATCTGAATTTCTTGCTTGAGTGTCTTTCTGACCCAGCGATTCTTAAGCAGTATTTTAATTTCAAAATTCTGTGACTTTTAGTAATTTTCTGTTTGTTGTTAAATGTTAGCTTTACTCCACTGTGGTCTGAGAAGATACTTGGGATGATTTCAATGCTCCTGAATTTGTTGATACTGTTTTTTGGCCTAACATGTGCTGTGTGGATTTGAAAAGAATGTGTATTCCAGTTTTATGGGGTGAAGAACTTTGAAAATGTCCAGGAGGTCTACTCTGTACATCTCTTCATTTAATTCTCTTGTTTCTTTGTTGACTCTCTGCTTTGTTGATCTGTCTAAGTGTGAGAGTAGGGTGTTGAAATCTCACACTTTCAATGTATTACTATTTATGTATTTTTGTAGTTCTTTCAGTAGGTGTTTAATATATTTAGATGGTCCCTCAATGGGTGCATAGATGTTAATAATTGTTAAATCTTCTTGGTTTATTGATCCTCTAATAATTATGTAATGGCCTTGCCTATCTTTTATTACTTTATTTAATTTAAAGTCTATGGTGTCAGATATGAGAATGGCTGTTCCTGCCCTTTTTTTGTGGTCCGTTAGCCTGTATGATAGTTTTCCATCCTTTCATTTTGAGTCTGTGTTTGTCTTGTTGGGTTAGATGGGATTCTTGTAAGCAGTATATGGTTGGGTTGTGTTTTCTGATCCATCTTCACACTCTGTGCCTTTTGATGGGTGAGTTTAAGCCATTGACATTTATTGATATTATGGATTTAATGTATTGTAGTGCCATTATTCAACAGTTTTTATTTGCTCTGATATATTGCAAGTATTATAGTGATGTTCGTTTTTATAAGAGGTCTTTTAGTACCTCTTTCTGGGAAGGCTTGGCGATGGTTGCCTCCTTTAACTGTTGTCTTTCTGAGATGGTTTTGATCCCTCCATCTAGCTTGAATGAAAGTCCAGCAGGATATATTATCCTTGGTTGAAACCCTTTTTTCATTCATGGCTAGATAGATATCGTGCCATTCTCTTCTGGCTTTTAGAGTTTGAGTGGAGAAGTCTTTTGATAGTCTTATGGTTTTTCCCCTGTATGTGACTTTTTGTTTTCTCTTGCAGCCTTTAGGATCCTTTCTTTATCCTTACTTCTTTTCATTGTAACTATGTTGTGCCTGGGTGTCTGCAGGTGTGGGTTGATTCTGTTTGGGGCTCTATAGGCCTCTTGAATCTTAATGTCCTTTCTGTTGTTTAAGTCTGGGAAGTTTTCTTTCATTATTTCCTCTAGAACATTTACTTCCCCTTCCTCTCTTTCTTCCTCTGTTAGGCTAATTATATGAATGTTACTTCTTTTGAGATCATCTCATATGTCTCTGTTGTTGTTTTCAGTGTATCTCAACCTCTTTTTGAGCTCTTTTACCTCTTTCTTAGTTTTCTCTAGCTCTTCCTCGGTCTGGATAATTTTGTTTTCTCCTTGTTTTCATCTGCTTTCCCTTTCATCATCTTCTTTCTTCAGTTCAGTTGTAACATTAGTTTGTTCTGCTAATTGGTCTTTTAGCTCAGCTATTTCAACTTTCATTTCTCTATTTACCTCAAGGTAGTTAATATTTTCCTTGAAGGACTTATTTGTTGTTTCTGTAATTCAGATAGCCCTTTCTTCCATAGCTGTCTTCATTTTTGTGATTATTAGGACTACTATTGCTTGCATACTTTTCTTATCTATGGTTACTTCTGACTTATTTTGAGTTTCTTCTGGGCTCCTGTCCTGATTAATTGTGGTAGAAGTTTTATTTGTTCTTGATTTAACCATTTTTTATTGATGTAGCTTTTATTTTCCTGTTCTGTCATTCTTCAGTTGCTGTGTTTGGGTTACAAGCCACACTATACTAAATACCTTTATAACAAATGCAGTCACCAACCTCAGAAATTACTACAATAGCAACTGAAGCAAGGATTGATGCAGTTCAACCAATACTGGTTAGCCAAACAACACCTCCAGCCCATGAAAAAATAGCAAACAAAACCAAAATAAAAAGAGCAAGGAAAAAATGGAAAGCAAGAATAGACAATTATGCAAATATACTGTCTACTATTAATTCTAGGGCTAGCAGGAGGAGAAAGGGAAGTAGAAATGAGACACACACACACACACACACACACACAGTCCACTCCAAGTCAGATTTCTTCCAGAAAATAATTCACAAAGGAGTATCAGTGAATTCAGAAAGTAGAAAAAGGAAGAAAAGAAAAGAAAAAAAAGAGCAGTAAAAGGAGAGATTTTTTTTTTTAACTAGCTAGGAGGAGAGAAAAAGCAGAGTGAGGGAAGAGGGAGAGAGAAACAAGTTCCTCTCACAATGGATAGGACACCCAGTCACCTATCAATGGAAAAAACAACAACAGTTCATTTTGGTCAAACTGAAGAAGGAGGAGGGAAAAGGGACACATGTATATAATAATAGTAATAATAAAAAATAAAATAAAGCAAAAAACCCTAACAGTCACTCTGCTGCTTGGACCACTTCAGATTGGCTTCAGGCAGCCTGAGCAGAGACAGCCAATTATAAGTATCAAAAAAAAAAAAAAAAAACCCTCCAGGTAGTCTTTCCCAGGCAGAGCTGAAGCTCTCATTGATCAGGTATTTTGTCACTCAAATGGAACTCCAGCCACCTAAAAAAGAGAGAGAGGGAGAGAGAGAGAGAAATAGAAAGAAAAAGGCTTGGAATGGCACCCCTGGTGAACCAGGAATCTTGGTAAAGAAAGTAGCTCATTAGGAAACCTGCTAGGAGTGGCTGTCCAGCCTCTGGGGGCTGGTTCTGGAGTGGAGGGAAGGTTGATTTCAGAAATAAGCAAGCAAAGATTTTCATGTCTTTGTCCTTTTGGCCTCTGTTTGCCAGCCTAAGAGTGGGTTATAGGACTCTTTTGATGTCACCCTGACCACCCCTTGTTCACCCTCCTACTGACAGAGCAGTATCCTACCTTATCCAGAGAATCCCAGGTTGTAAGCTGCTACTTTCTGGAGCTCACGCCAGCTGTTGTTTCCAAGTCACCATCTTGGGTCTGCCCCACAGAAATTTTTAAGTTGTATATAATAAAATAAGGCAAGCAAAATAAAATACATAGAGTGAATGAGAAAAAATCAAGTATTTAAATTGTGTGATTATGAAAGACCTTTCTGATATATTGACATTTGAACATACATCTATATTGTAATAATTTGACAGATTACTACTGCAGTCAGTTCAGAATATTTGAATATTATTAAACTGAAATTTGCTTAAGGAATAGAAAGGAAATTAATGGCTTAGGATAAAAGCAGATTAAGTACTGACTGAAGTGTTATGATTCCTGTTAACTTAGTTAAATTTTGGCCAAAATTCTACATGTTCAATGTCACTATATCAATTTATCCATTTTTCTTAAGCCAAAAAAAAAACTTTAAAATAATAAATTATTGTTTCTTTTTATTTTAAATGAATGTGAACCAGTCTTTAGTCTCTTGCCAGATTTATAACCCAAGAAATGTTCTCACCAATGTCAGAAGACTTATCTCCCTGAAATGCAATATTCAAAGAGGTAAAATCCCATCTTCTTCTCTCTGTGGGGGCCTAAGAGACTAATTTTAGTAGGCCTATTGTTCTCATGGAAGTTAAATAAAAATGAATGAAAAAATAAGTAATATGTCACTACCCTATCTTCTATAAGAAAGAAATAAAGAGGGGCTATGTGGAAACACACCTGGTTGAGCGCACATGTTACAATGCTCAAGGACCTGGATTTAAGCCCGTAGTCACTACCTGCAGGGGGAAATCTTTGCAAGTGGTGAAACAGAGCTGTAGTTGTCTCTCTGTCTCTCTCTCTCTATCACCCCATTTCTCCTCGATTCTGGCTGTCTCTATCCAATAAATAAATTTTTTAATTTAATATTTTTAAAAAGTGAAGAGAGTTGGAGGTGATTTTTTAAAAAATAAAGACATAAAGATAAGTCGTTTATTTATTTATTTATTTTTTAGACAAGGATAGTCAGGAGGCAGTGGTAGTTCTCCTGGTACCATACACATTCCAATACTCAAGGACCCAGGTTTGAGCCTCCGGCCCCCACCTGCAGAAGGACAGCTTTATGAGTGGTGAAGCAGGGCTGCAGGATTGTCTCTCTCCCTCTCTATCTTCCCTTCCCTTCTCAATTTCTCTCTGTGTTTATTCAATAAATATTTAAAAGAGAAAGAAAGATAATCAGCAACTATGGGTAACTTATGATTTCTTTTTTTAATTGTTTTTATTTATTATAATCTTTATTTATTGGATAGAGACAGCCAGAAATCAAGAGGGAAGGGAGTGGTAGAGAGGGAGAGAGACAGAGAGACACCTGCAGCCCTGCTTCACCACTCAGAAAACTTTCCCTCTACAGGTGGGGACTGGGGGCTTGAACCTGGGTCCTTGTGCATTGAACTACATACACTCAATCAGGTGCACCACCACCCCGGCCCTAACTTATGATTTCTTATATCCTACCTCTCAAAATCTCCTCAGTGTTGTTTCATTTTAAGAAGGTTGTATTCAGCTTCTCTCCTGTATTGGAATGGTCTTGAGTAAAGTCTCTTAACTTTTAATGGTACTGAGAAATTGTCCACAGAGTTCAGCCACAGATCATATTTTGACCATATCAGGAATTTTTTTTAAGATTGCATTTATTTATTAATAAAAGAGGTAGGAGAGGGGGGAAGAGAGAGAACCAGACATCACTGTGGTATAGGAGTGAGTGAGGTTCACATTCAGGACTTCATGTTTGAGAATTCAACACTTTGCTCACTGTGCTACCTCCAGGGCCACATACAGAAAAGATTTTGATTTGTGGGCATTGGCTAATTTAATTACCTGTAGAATTTATCTGAGATTAGTGTGGGACTTGTAGAAATCAGATCGGAAAGTTTTGGTCAAAAAGGTATGAAGAAGAGAGGCATTTGTTCTCAGCCTCCCAGAAAAAAAAATGGCTGAGTATGAAGATATTTATATCTTACTTGAATGCTTATTGAAGAACACAGACTGCATCTACTGGGTTTCTTAGGATTAGCAACGTGGCTCCTGCAGGACTTCCTCCGGTGTTGCTGGTTAAGTTTAGATTTCTTACAGTTTGTTCGTTTCTGACTGGCTCACCACCACACATCTTTTGTTTGACACTGACAATTCCCACTTCATGTAGCAGTTGTTATGTATTATTCTCATTCTTGAACTACTCAGTATGTTCATTGTTATTTTTTAATGTATGACTTCTTATTAACCAAAAGAACACATACATGTTTTTTTCTCTACTGCAAAGTAATTGAGCACTAATTCATTCTCAACAATATAACAATAATTTATGATAGAAAGGAAAGTTGAATATTTTTGTTCTTTTAGTTGTTTAACTTTTGTTGAAAGAATTGTATGAAAAATTTTATTTGAGTCTTTCAAGTTATAAGATCAGAAAGCCTTGAGCAAAGTCTCCTGTTTTCTGTAAATCAAAAGTGTACCCACATTCACATCTACCTAGCAATGGTATAAGAATTGAGCAAGGGCCAATCTACCTTTGCTGCACAATTTGCTGGGAAGGTTCCATTGGCAATAAAGCATTGTTCAGAAGTCTATTCCTCATAAATATCTCTTCTATATAAAAAATGTCTATCCTCAGTAATAAAAAAAAAAGTGCCACAGTGGTGCACAGTAATGTGTGAACTGAAGCCCCACAGTGGTTATGGATTTTCTTAAGAGCTCAGTTGAGGTATGGAGGAAAATGTGAATTCAGCTTCTATGTTATAGTTACCTCATTTGTAAAATAGGAATAATAATACTTATCTGTCTCTCTTGGGTATGTAAAATTAATTAGAATGTTATAGTTCCTTGAGAATCCTGCGTGAAAATGAGTCTACCAGGGCAAAATTCAACTGCCATTCTTAATGGTAACAATAAAAACAATATCTTTGCTCTTTTTCTGTCTTAGTTAATGATTGTTAATTTATAATCTTTAAGTAATGTTGGAGACAGCATATTAAAAAAAAGAAATTGTAACCTTGGTAAACCATTTAAAGTAGAAATAAAATATGCAGGGGAGGGAACTTCCACTGTTATATCTTAACTCTATAGAAGCATAACTGACACTGATCATTAAGTATCTTTAATGAATATATGTAGTACATATTTTGTTAACACATATGTGTTCATAGTTATGTTAAAAAATTTCCCCAAGGAGGCTGAGAAGTGGCACACCCAGTTGAATATTCAAATTATCACAAGCAAGGACCTGAGTTCAAGCCTCCATCCCCATCTGCTGGTAGGACATTTCATGAGCAGCAAAGTAGGTCTACAGGTGTCTAACTTTCCCTCTCCCTTTCTGCCTCACCCATCCTCTCTCAATTTCTCTCTGTCCTATCAAATAAAATAAAAAGGAAACATAGCTTCCTATAGAGGTGGATTCGTATTGCCAGCACCAAGTCTTAGCAATATCCCTGGTAGCAATATAAAATTTAAAAAAAAATTGCCCCAAATGTATCAGTATGTATTACTGCCTACTTCAAAGCCCATACTCAACATGCATTTTGCTACATAATTAAGTATATATGATATACATTATATACAATTGTTCCATAAGCAGAACCATTTAAACAGATTATTTTGATATTGTGAATGCCAGTGACTAGAATATTTCTTTAGTGGGATGCAAGGGAACTGAACATGTAAAGTGTACATTGCTACAAATGCAAGGTCCCAGGTTCAAGCCCCCAGGCACCACATAAAACTGACAACTAGGAGAAAATTCCACAAGCTAGGAAACAGAGATAAATCTCTTCTTATCTGCGTTTTTCTATCTCTTTCTGTCTCTCATACTAAATCTAAATGAAAAAAATTTTAAAACTGCTGGAAACAGAGACATTATGAAGGCACTGAACCCAAGTGATAGCCTTAGTGACAAAAAAAAAAAAAAGAAAAAATCTTCTTTAACTATATATATATATATTTGACAACAGGGCTATCTTTAGGACTCAGTAACTCCACTATTCTTTATGGCCATTTTTTTTTTCTGATAGAAGATGAGAGGGGAAAAGAGAGACAGAGAGATAGTGAGGAGAGATACCTGAAGCTGTTTCTCTACTCTGTACTTATTGTTGTTGTAATTGCCACCAGGTTTATTGTTGGGACTCAGTGTCTGCATGAGGAATCCACTGCCCCCAGTAACCTGTTTTTCCTTCTTTTATTTTTCCCCTCATGTATTTAATAGGACAGAGTAAAATTGAGAGGGAAGGAGTTGATAAAAAGGGAGAGATCAAACACCTCAAACCTGCCTCACCAGAGAAAGGGGAAAGTGTGCCTCTTTGCCACAGCTGATCCTGATGTAATGGAGGTTTCTGGTAGATGGTTTTTGAAATCTCTGCAAATTGTCTATAATAATACCTTCCAGTTCTGTTGTTTTTAAAACTGAGTTCTAATATGGTATCTGTGTACTGTTCTTAGAGAGTTAACTGGAGGGGCCAAGTGTGGCTCACCTATTTGAGTGCACATGTTACAATGCACGAGGACCATGGTTTGAGCCTCGGGTCATGCCCCTGCAAGTGGAAAATTCTGCAAGTGGTGAAACAGGTTTCTCTCTCTCTCTCTCTCTCCTCTCTCTCTTTCCCTTTTGACTTTTTGTGGCTTTTTATTTTTTTAATTATCTTTATTTGTTGGAATAGATAGCCAGAAACCAAAAGGGGAAGGGGAGACAGAGAGGGAGAGAGACAGGAAGACACCTGCAGCCCTGCTTCACCACTTGCAAAGCTTTCCTTCTGCAGGTGGGGGCTGGAGGTTTGAACCTGGTTCCTTGTGCACTGTAACATGTGTGCTCAGCCAGCTATGCCACTGCCCCACCTCTCTCTCTCTCTCTGTCTCCCTTTTATCACACCTTTCTTCCCTCTCTATTTCTAGTTCTCTATCCAATAAATAAATAAATAAAGAGAATTTAAAAAATTAAAAAGAGAGAGAGTTAAATGGAATAAATAACAACTTGGAGTGAAAATGTCCTAATTTATGACCCGTGGTTTCCAGCCTTCCATTCCAATGTTGACAGTGCAGGGTAGCTACATTGAGCCTGGTACTGGTACTAGGTCAATGCAGATTTTCAACCTCTTGTTTCTTGAAGCCCTGCAGTTTTTAGTTTCTTTTGGCTTGCAATCCGTTACACTGTGCTGGGGTCTCTTATCTTATAGGAGCATTTTTCTTCCTTTTTTTTTTTTTTTTTTGCCTCCAGAGTTATTGCTGGGGCTTGGTGCCTACACTATGAATTCATTGCGCCTGGAAGCTATTTTTTCCCATTTTGTTGCCCTTGTTGTGCTTGTTGTTATTGCTGCTGTTGTTGGATAGGACAGAGAGAAATGGAGAGAGATGGGGAAGATAGAGAGAAGAGAAAGATAGACACCTGCCGTCCTGCTTCACCACCTTTGAAGCGACCTCCTGAAGTGGGGAAACCAGGGCTCAAACCCGGATCCTTACGTCAGCCCTTGCACTTGGCGCCATGTGCGCTTAACCCGCTGCGATACCGCCCGACTCCCTGGAGCATCTTTCTATTTTTCTATCTCTTGTCCTGGAGATTTTATTTATCATTTATGCTATTTTTTATTGGACTTCAATAATGGTTTCTGCGTAATTCAACTCAAGTTTTGATATATGTTCTCTCCAGTCTCCAGAGATGATACATACCAAGTCTCCCTATTTGGTCATATTGACTATTAATTACTAAGGCCTTCTCTGATGCACGTTGCTTTAATACCTTTCCCACCTAGCGGTCATTCTTTTTATTCTGTTGAGAATTTTTTCTTCACTGCACAAATTAATTTTAATTCGATGTGGTTCCAATTGTTTATTTTTGCTGCAATTTCCCTTGCCTGTGAGATTGTGTCCCCAACGATATCACTAATAATTGAATCATGGAACACATGACCCATGTTTTCTTTGTATTTTGTGGTATGGGATTTTCAAACCAGATTTTTTATTTACTTTGAATTTATTTTCTGTGTGTGGAGTTAGAGTGACCCAAGTTTGTTATTTTGCATTTGGTCATCCAGTCTTTCCAACACTATTTGTTACAAAGATTTTCATTTTCCTATTATATAATCTTAGCTCCTTTATCATATATTAAGTGTTAGCGTATCTCTGGGGTCATTTCTGTTGATCTCCTCTTATTCCAATAATATATTGTTTTAATTACTGTCACTTGTACTATTGTTTGAAATTAAATACCATGATGCATGTTTTTCTTATGATTTAGTTTTCTAGCTATTCAGAACCTTTTATGGTTCCATATCAATTTTAGTATTTCTGTTTTGTTTTCTTGTTTTAGAATACATTTGGATTTTAAAAGATATTGCATTGATTCTGTATATTGTTTTTGGTAAAAAGTCTGACTACATTAATTCTTCCAATCTATGAACAAGGGATATCTTTCCATTTATTTTTATCTTTTCTATCTCTTAGCAGTGATCTGTAACTTTCATTGTAAAAGTCTCATATCATTTGCTGATTTTAAATATGTTATAATTTATTTATTTTAGTGTGAGAGACAAATAAGAAAGACATAGAGAGAGGGGGAGGGGGAGAGGCAGGGGGAGAGCAAGAGAGTTAGTTCAGAGTTAGTTAGTTATGGCTTATAATGATGCTGTGGATTGAACCTGGGACCTCACAGGTTCTGGCCATTATGCTGTCTCTTTGATGTAATTATAAATGAGATTGTTTTCATGATTTTTCTTTTCTTTTCATTTATTGTTTGCATATGAAGATATAAAAATTTATAATGTTTTATTGCCTACTGCTTTACTGTACTCATTGTCTCTGATTGATTTTATCAGTATCTTTACAGATATGCTGATATATTATCAACAGATAATAATTAAAAGAATAATATTTTTACCTCTTCTAAACTGGATCCTTCTTTTTTTTTTTCCTTCCTATGTTCTAAGTGCTCGAGGTAAGATTTCTAATCCTAAACTGAACAGAATGGTAAGAGTAGGAAAATTTATCTTCTTCTTAATGAAAAAGAAAAAGATTTTAGTTTTTACTATTATATATGTACTGTTTTTACTGTTACAGACAACATCACTATAAATGATTTTTATGGATATATCTTGCTATCTGTGGGGCTATGTGTAAGCTTGATAGAGCTTAGGGAAAACTCCCCCCATCCTTGGATGGAGGTCTGGGAAAGACACCCCCTTGTTAGTCTCTCTCAACCGAGGTGAGCAAAGGGGAAAATCGTCTCTCAGACTTAGTTCTTCCCTTCCTGTCTCTCAAGCCCACAGAAACCTCACTGCCTCTCTCCATTAACTGCAGGCCACATGGGTGCCTGCCTTAAGGTTCATTCAAAGTTCACATAGTCACCCAGAGTTCACACAACCACCTCACTTTTAATCACTAGAGAAAGCATACTCCATCAAACACCTCCTTGACTTCAGTCAGTGAAACTCCAAATGTTATTTCCTTATAGTCTTCTGATATCTATCAAGCTGTTTATCTTCTCTCTATCTCACTCTGCTGATTTAACCCCTATGTGGCTCTCAAATACCTTTGGATAATTAAGTTGCCTGCATCATGGAGAATAATTGTCTTGACCTATATGTATCTCATCAATTCCTGTCATACCAGCCCCCTACCATAGGGGCAAGCTGACCTTTAAGAAACCTGTAATTTCTGACATATTTGAAAATGTTCTTTGTCTGAAACCCTATTTAAACTCAAGCCCACCCCCAAATAAACAAGAGTGCCTCAATTCTCCCCAATGTCTCTTGTCTCTATTTCACGTCGTCTCTTGAACAAGCGAGAGAGAACCATTCGTTTACCCTCATTGCTGGAATTCACCTCATGTGAGCGCCAACAGCTATCCACAACTGTAAAAAAATTTTCTTGGGTAGATTATCAAGAGTGGAATTGCTAGCTATAGTATATATGCCTGTGTGCTGTTGGGTAGTATGCCAGCTCCCCCGACTTCTGTCTCTAATCCTGCTTAACTAAGCACCAGCATGCCTGTATGGCATTGGTTTGATCCCACTCAAAGCTGCGGTCTGTTTACATAAATCACTAACTAATCACCACCCTCCCTCCAGGGCATTGGTGGTTCTGTGGTAGAATTCTCGCCTGCTCAGCCCCCTCTCCTTGTCACACCCTGATTTTTCCACCACTCTCTTTTCGCTCCACCCTCTCTACATCACATCCTGTTTACACCCTACTTGGCAAGTATATATAAGGACAGGTTTGTGAGTTTCCAGTTTAGTTTAGTTTTAGCATAGCTTGGTTTAGATTGCGCTGCGTTCTGCATGAATAAAGAGATACCGCATACAGCTCAACCATGAGTCCCAGGTCGTCTGTCCCCACTCGTGAAGCTAGTCTGACAATGTGCCTTATTAGGCTACACAAAAATGGTTGGAGGCAGGGCATTGTAATCATTAAAATGTCTATTTGCCAACATCATTGTCAAGCATGGCATTATCTGACTTTAACCATCTGCTGTATGTGAAACTACTTACCATTGTGATTTCAGTAATCCTCACTGCTAATGAATTTCACTTCTTTTCACAAAATTTTTAGGGCTTTTGCCTTGATTCTCCAGTGAAATTTCTTAAAATGTCTACCACTCTTTTTTTTTGTAATTTACTCATAGGAACCCCTGAATATATATACTGTGGCGATAAACCATGTTAGTTCTACATGCTATAAAATTCTTCTCATGATTTTTTTTTCAAAGCTAAACATTTCTAAATTAATTTTACTTATGAGAGCAAGAAAAAGAGAGAATCACCGGAACACTGCTCAACCATATCCAGTGCCAAGAACTGAACACAGGGCCTCCTCACTGCAAGTGTTGTTCTCCACCATCAGTCACTTCCCAAGCCAGTGCATATCATGTGTTTGTTTATTTTTAAATGCTTTTATTCTTATTTATTTTTTTATATTTACTTATTTATTCCCTTTTGTTGTCCTTATTTTGTTGTTGTAGTTATTATTGATGTTGTCATTGTTGGATAGGACAGAGAGAAATGAAGAGAGGAGGGAAAACAGAGAGGGGGAGAGAAAGATAGACACCTGCAGACCTGCTTCACCACCTGTGAAGCGACTCCCCTGCAGTTCAGGAGTCAGGGGTTCCAACTGGGATTCTTACTCTGGTTCTTGCGTTGTGCGCCATGTGCGTTAACCCACTGCACTACCGCCCAACTCCCTTTTAAATGCTTTTCTATGAACGTAAATTCTGCCTGCAATTCTGTGTTCATGTGTACTGTGCAAGTTTGAGATTCCATTGTTCTGACGCCATTTATTGTCATTACCTCTTCTGAATTAAGGTAGTATACAAACATTCTGCTGAGCTAACATTTAATGTTAAACACAGATATACTTAAAGTATTTGGACTGCAGTCTATTCCAAATGAAATAATGTATTTTCCCCTGGCTGAAATTTGCAATGAAACTCCAAGTTTTGTAACCTTCAAGGTAAAGATATTATATTTTAATATCCTCTAATATTGATGCTTTTGAATTGTTAAGTATGGCTATCCTTAGTGGGTTTCAAGCACTAGCAGAGAAAGAACAGACATGAAATCTGGTGACTTGGCTGTAATTTTGACTATATGTTCTTGAAAAAAGTCAGGAACACTCTTCACATCTCTAAGAATTATCTGTAACAACATCAAAACAAAAAATATTTCTCTTTCATTAATTATATACTTGTATAGAAAACATAGGTATAGTAATCTGCAGAATGATTTCAAATTGTATTCGAATTGTTATACTGAAAATCTTTATATGCTTCATATCAATTTTCATCAATATTCTTCTTCAGCTAGACGTAGTTCTTGTCACTCAGTTGTGTAGCTAATATCCATGCAAAATGTTTAAATAGGTAATAAATACCAAGACATCACAATTCTTCTATATAACTTCATAAGTGCACTCCTCCTTTCAGTAAGATTAGTGAATAAAAGTACATTGAAAAAAATAATAATTTATCTCATTGATAGCTACCAAGCTGTAATAACATTTTATTTCATTCTCTTCTTAGTCCTTAGAGGAATCATGGCAGACAAGTCTGTTCACAGATTTAATCGGTAATGATGGACTTACTCCTATGCTCACCATACATTTCTTGAATTTATAGCTTCTATAGAAGCATAAATAGAAACTTAATAGTATTTAAAAATATTTCAGGAAGAAAATAGAAGGTAAAATCAAGTTCATTAGTAATAACAGATTCTTCAAGTCAAAGAATTTTTCCAGATATATAGTGAAATAAAAATGCATAAGGTTGAAAGTAACCAAGTTCTCTTTATTTAATATAATTTATGTATATCCAAAGTTGGTGTATTGCTCTTCAGTAGAGCACTAGACATTTTCAATACAGAAACATTTTAAAAGTTTTATCACACATGACAAAAAGTAATTACTATGAACATATACAAAATAGAGAAAGAAAAGAAAATGCTGCATTTGCAATTTAAAACATTTATAAATGCACAGTTTAATACTACCACATTGGCTCTAGTCATCAAGGGGCAAGATGCTGATTGAGACAATTTTCATTTTTCAGTGCAGCCCAAGAGTTATTTCTTCCTAAAAAATATAGTAAATCTTTTTAATTAGATAGTTTGACTCATTTTAATAAATTCATAAATTTCACAAATTTATAAGTGTTTCTATGAGGTTGTTTCTTAGGCAAATATGCATATGGACATAGATGTTAAATAATATATAAGTGGGGTATATTTAAAATTTCTTTATTGGATAATTAATAATTTACAGTGAACAGTAAAATAAAATACAACAGTTTATACATGTGTAACATTTCTCAATTTTTCACGTAACAATTCAAACCCCACTAGCTCTTCCTCTGTCTTCCAGAACCTAAACCCTCCCCACCCCCACCCCAGAGTCTTTTACTTTGGTGCAATACACCACTCCAGTCCAAGTTCTGCTTTGTGAGGTAGTTTTTGGCTATGTATGTAACTGACCATGAAGTGATTTTATTTTAAAAAATTAATTGGACTAAAACATACTATAAAATTCTATAATAGAGTAAATAAAATAATATATTTTAAAAACCAATATTGCATTAAAATAAAGTAAAGTACTTCTCCTTATGTATGTTCTATATTTTCTTTGGGGAGAGTCATTTGTTTCCTTTTCTATGTCATTTTCAAGGCTATATTGCTGTGGGGATTCTTATTTTTTCATGCCTGATCATTTATACAAATGTATATTTAATTTTGTAACTGAAGCTTTCAAAGTAAGACTGAGATATGGTTTGTGTTAAAAGAAAAAAAAGTCTGAATTTTACTCAACATGAATAAATTATGATTACTGTTGACTTAGTCTCTTAGTTTATTTTTACCTAGAAAAACGAATTGAAACAACTACCTTAAAATTGAAAAGATAACTAAGTCATAAGCAAACATAAAAGTTATTGAGTTTACTTATTCACATTTAAGCAACATCATACAGCCCCAATAAATAAGCCAAAAATAAGCAAAGAAAATGTTTGATTCATAATGAGCCCAACAAAGTTTATAGTAACCTTCATTAGGAATTCAGGGTTGCGTATTTTTCAGTATGCATTAGTTAAATGCCATAATTCACATATTTTACTTCTCCTGAGACAAAATATAAGCAATCTTACCTACATATCAAAATCAAAATTAAAATTTCTTTTTATGATCTTAAAAAAAAAAAAAAAAGGACTTCCAACAGAGTCAAGGATCAACATAAGATTGACACACTTGTGAGACACCCTAGCAGTCATAGACATTAGTTAGTTAGGAGACCATTGTTACAGATCAAAAGGGGTTGATAAGTCTATAAACAAGAGAAGTAGCTTTGGGAGTGAAATGTGGAAGATCGAATGAATCTAGAGATAATAAAAAAATAGAACTTAAACAATATCCAGACTGATTGAATATGAGAGATACAATAAATGGATGATTTGAGAGCATAATTAGGTTTCCTAGTTTGAGTGATCCATTGAATGGTGATTTCATTAACTGAAAAGGAAAAATAAAGAGAAAAAGCAGTTCTGGAGAGGAAGAAAAAAATTAAATATCTAATGTGTGGAAACTAGTATTGTACAGAATATCCACATGAAATATATATATACTAAGTCATTTTTTTTTTAGATTTTTATTAGTGTTTTAATATTGATTTGCAAAATGATAAGATGACAGGGGTATAATTCCACACTGTTCCCACCACCAGCTTTCTGTGTGCCCATTTCCTCCACTAGAAACTGCAGTAGACCTCCCAAGGTCACAGGTATTGTTTGACTAGTATTTCTATAGCTATCTATATTTATATATATTTGACCATTTTTTCTCCTATGACCCTACCTCCACTTTCTAAGTCACATCTACACCTATTACTACTTTTAAGTTTCCTTCCTTTCTCCCTCTTCTCTCTGTGGGTCACAATATATTTGTAGTTCAGAGTCCTGTAGTCATCTTTCCCTAACATTCTCTACCGCTGGGAGTATGGACCAAAATCTTTTTGGTGTGCTGAGGTGGGAGTTCTGGCTTCTGTAGTTATTTCTCCATTGGACTTGGACATTGGCAGGTTGATCAATGCCCACAACCTATTTTTATCTTCCCCTAGTGGTACAGGGCTCTGGAAAGGTGAAGTTCTGGAATACATTGGTGGGATTGTCTACCAAGAGAGTTCAGGATGAAATAATAGTAGCATCTGAAATTTGGTGCCTGAAAGGCAGTAATATACCAAGCAGGACAAAATGTTTAATACAAAAAGAGCCAAAAAGTAGGAATAGAACAGATGGGAATAGGGATCTTAGGATGGAAAAAAGCTAGGAAGTCTAGTATAGGTATGTTCCTAGGGGCCCATGACTTTAGTTATTTTTGCTTCAGCTTAATAGTTAATATATTGAGGTGAACTAAAACTGTTGTCTGAAAAGATGGTGTCAAAGTTGAGAATACAACTAGGAAACTGGCTTAGGGCAGAAAGTAGCTCCAAAACTTAAAGGGAATATATAAATACAATTAACTGTTTACCACATCAATCTGACCAAAGGCACTTAGCACAGGAGCCTATATAACCTCTAAGTCCCTGTCAGTCTGAGATACAGTCCATGGTCACAGCAGGAAACATTCTGTGTGCACTCATTTCAGGATCAGTCATCCTGGAGTGGCAGAATAAGATGGTCCAGTCTCATTTCAGAAAGTGGGGACGCCCCTACCATTTATACTTTATAGTGAGGGCAAGGTCCTGGAGAAAACCTCAGAACGGCCTATGATAACATTCGTGATGAAAGTGACCAGTGATGAAAGAGAGATGGTCCTGTTGGAGGTCTAGGTGCATTGTATCTATGGGGGAAATACTTGACTAGAGCCCTAGATGATGGAGTGGCTTGGTAGTGACCAAAAGGGCCATCATTAAGTAAGCTAGTCTCCTGCTGTTGTCTAGCTTTTGTCACCCTTTCTTTATATGACAAGCTTTAAATTCCCACCAAACTATTGGTGTTGTTTGTCATTTGTTGTATTCAATTAAATTTATGGGGTCTGACCTCAAGTTGGGGTGAAAATATACCTAATATTTTAGTAAAGTCTAATTTAACCTTGAATTTTATTGCATTTGTTTGATAATTCTAATAAGGTTGTTATAGGGACAATGATGGTTCTTTAGTTGGTACATATAATTTTCCCACTATATCTCCTGGCCAATTGTATACAGTGTTTCTTCTAAAGATTATCAAGGGATGATAACAATGCTAATGTTGTCAGAAGTGATTAAGAGGTATATCTTACTTAAAAAGTAATTTTATAAAATAAGTCAATAGCACATGATAAGGGGTGTTTGAAAATAAAGTATAGGTATTTAATGGCAGAACATCTTCGCAAGCATTCATTCAATAAGAGACTACTATTCAAAATACACAAATAATTGAGGAGCAAAAAATAAAAAGCAATCCAACTTAAAAATGAGCAAAAATACCAGATATTTTCAGAGAATATTCGGATTTGGCAAACAGTCACATAAAAAGATATTCAACATCATGAATCATCAAGGAAGCACACAAAAATCAAAACAACAATGAAATACCACCTCACAACTGTTAGAAAGCCTATTACCAAAAAGACAACAAAAATAAATTTTGGCAACAATAGTGTGAAAAAGAGAACTCTTACATACTTTTGCTTGGAAGGTAAATACATATAGTAACTATGGAAACTATTATGAAATTTTCTCAAAAAAATTTATAAATAGGACTGCTATATGATACATCAATTCTACTCCAGGCTATTCATCTATGATCTATCAATCATCTTTCTATCTTTCATCTATCTATTATCTCATCAATATCAACATCATCATCTCTCACACACGCACATGCACGCATGACCATAAGATGAAATAAAACTCTGCCATTGGCAAAAACATGAATTGACTGAGTGAATTATGGTAGGCAAAACAAATCACAAAGGAATAACAGCTATTAATGTCTGGACATACATGTAGAATTAAGAAGCAAAGCAATGAGCAAGTTAAACAAAACTCAGAGATACAGAGAACAGAAAGGTTATGACCAGATGTGTGAACAAAGTTAAGAATTCCCAGAGATTCAAACTACAATTTACAAATCAATAAGTCAAGGAGAAGCAATGTACAGCATGGTAACTGTAGTCAATAATGTTGTACATGCCTGAAAGATGCCAAGAATGTAAACCCTAAAAGTTACTTTGATATGGTGAGGAATGATAGCCATACTTATTGTATTGATAATTCTGCTTTGCATAAAAATAAGTATGTTGTGTATCTGAAACCAAAGTAATATTATATGTCAATTATAATTCTAGGAAAAAATAAATAAAAGATTAGATATTTGATAGAGTCAAGAGTATTAGTAATTTTTTCAAATCTGTCTTTGGTAGATGTACCAAAGACACATCTATAAGAAAAATGTAATCGAGCCTCAGATCACATCAAATTGATGGGGTTTACAGTCAACAATATTTACACCCCTTTCCCATATTAGGGAGCTACTCTCTTCCCTGATCCAGCATTCTGGTCCTTTTCCAGCCATGACATCATCTCCCCAGACAATAATTAGGATCCACCTGCATATCAGATTTCAGGCTCAGGCAAAAAAAAAAAAAAACTAGTATAGCTACAGGCCCTTTGAAATATAACTAAAATATGCCTACTAGCTATCTACAAAATGGAGAACCCCCCCAACACTTCATCTGCACTATTCCAGCCTTTAGGTCCATGATTGTTCAACAATTTGTTCATTTCAGAAGTTGGACACTTCTATGTATAAAGAAAAGATTAGTACAGGTCTGCATATTGCGTACTAGTAGTTTGACAGTCTAAATGTATCCTGTCGGCAAGACTGGTCTGATATCTAAAGGAAAGTAATCAATAATTAAACAGAGATGTGCTTGCTTGCTTGCTTGCTTAGCAGATCCCATATTCTAAAATACAAATAAGATATGTTTTCATGACAGGTATGGAGATAAATTCTGTGGGTTTTTTTTTTTTTTTTCTTTCCAAACATTGGCGCTGACAGTAATTAAGCCTCTATTAAACCTGTTGTTTATTTTTAAGTTCAGATTTACTTAACAGCCATTAAAATCTCAGCATTTGCATTTGCCTGCAGTGAGATTCTTCTATGTGCTTCAACACGGTTCACAGCAGGTGGACTAGCTTAATAATAATAGCATGTTAAGATTAGAAGAGTCTCCAAGTAGTCATAGAAATGAAATAATGTTTCGAAACCTATATTTGGGGTATGATTTTATTTAAAAATCATTTTAGGTATATGAAGAGATTGATTGTCAATAGTTTAGTGTTCCTTTCAAATGCTTAATTTTTTGTTTGATGTGTCAGGAGGGTATAGTGTAAGTGATACTGTTAGTAATAATATTTGGTGGATGCTGGGCTAGAATCTGGGATGTGAGCATGACAAAGCAGTACTCATCCTAGCCTTACAGTAACTGAGGAGATAAAACTTTGAAGAATTGAATTTAGGACATAGCATGTAAGAGCCGGGAAATAGCTCATGCCTAAGGCATATTCCCTACCTGGTATGAACTCCATTACTACATGGGAGCATCATTACACCAGTGGAAGCTCAGCTAAAGGAGGAACAGTAGTGTGATCTCCAGTGATGGTGGAGAGAGGGATTTATTAGAGGTTAGGCCCATCATATTTGTATGGGAATACAAAAATTCCCTGACTAGGGCCCCAGATGATGGGGTGGTCTGGTATTGACCAAAATGACCATAATTAAGTGAGCCAATCTCTTGCCTTTATCCAACTTTTGTAGCTCTTTCCAAAAAGGAAAAAAAAAAGAAAAAAGTTATTTTTTATATAAATTTATTATTATACCTTATTTCTCCATGTGAAGAAAAAAAATCAGCAGCACTTATATGAAAACATACCAAGTAGATCTAATATATATATATGTAGATAAATAGATATATAGATATGCATAAATATACATTCAACCAACTCTTAGTGAGGAAGGAGTTATAAAATGTGGAATATTTACACTTTATTTGATACAAAGATCCTAAACTTAAACATAGATGGTTATTATTTTTCCTATTCAGCTACTAGTAAGATTTTTGTGGTTGTATTCTTTTTGTTTATTATTCTTTTTAAAAAATTTTATATATCTATTTATTTATTTTCCCTTTTGTTGCCTTTGTTGTTTTGTATTGTTGTTTTATTGATGTTGTCATTGTTAAATCGGACAGAGAGAAATGGAGAGAGGAGGGGAAGACTGAGAGGGGCAGAGAAAGATAGACACTTGCAAACCTGCTTCACAGCCTGTGAAGTGACTCCCCTGCAGGTGGGGACCCAGGGGCTCTAACCAGGATCCGTAAGCTGGTCCTTGCACTTCACACCACGTGTGCTTAACCCACTGTGCTACCACTGGACTCCCTTTCTTCCTTTTTTTTAATAGTCACTTGGGGTTCACTGTTTAGAGCTTTTTCTTTTTCATTTTTCTTTTTTTTTTTTTTCAGATAGAATAGAAATTCAGAAACAGAACTGAAGAGGGAGAACTGGAAAGGTATCAAGCATTAACTCTCCTCCTGTATTATGGTGGCCGAACTTAAGTCAGCATGAGCACATGGCCAATCAGACACTCTCCTGGATGAGCCATCTTGCTGACCCTCTTTTTTAAAATTAAACAGACAAACAGACAATTCTTCGAAGTGCCTTCACAGACAAATCGCTTTCCTAAACCAAATCAAAAATAAAAATTTCAACTTTTATCTGGTTGTAGAGTTCGGGAGATCACGTATGAAGCACATTTATGGAATGAAGCATTAAGTATAAACCTTGTGCTTTTAGTTCATTACAGAGCATTTAGAACTTTACATTAACTGAATTGTTTCAAGTGCCTATAGTAATACAAATGATAAATAGCACACCCTGATCTTTTAAATGTCAAAGAAATATTAGCATTTGAACAGTTTGCGTACATATTCTCATATTTTGGATGCTTCCTTCTCAGTTGAAACTAAAGTAATTTTCTTTTGTGGAGAACTGAAAAAAAATTTTTTTAAGTATTGACTGCTATCTCTTATGGCAAAATAGAATATCTGTCTGTTGCTATAAATATTACCAGCAGTCTGCAGACAGAGTATATTTAACATAAAGAGGTGAGAAGTTAGAAATGTGCTATTTATCCATTGCATTTACTATAGATTGAAAAGGATTTGTAAGTCAAAAGAAGTGAAATAAAAGCAAGAAAAGGTCAAAGAAAGTAACCAAGATAGAATGCAGAATAAGTAATTGTGATCCTAGGGGGGAAAAAATACAACAGGAAGGGCATAAAGATAATGCCACACAACTCAGTCAAGATATACAGAATTCAGTGCCAGAGTTGGTCTTTAAAAGATGTGTCAAGTAATTATGAATATGTATTTAAATACCTCTATTTCAGATCAGTGTTTGTTTCATTGATTGCCGAGCCTAATAATAATACCAAAATGGCCTGTTCTTGGCACAGAACTCATATTACAAGTGATTGAGGTTCTGACAGAGCTTATATGACTATGTCATAGGAAACAGGCTTCTTTAAAGCTAGTTTGGACATGGCAGATTGGAAAAAGGAAACTCAACAAAGGGAGCAACATTGTTTTGTCACAGCTGGAACTCAGCAAGGATGGTGAAAATAATCAGCAAAGAAAAACCTTTTCGAGTTGTAGTGTTCACAACTTTCTATATTCCATATTTAAATTGAATACAGTCTTCAGCTAACATCTACTATAGGATATTCTCCATTAATGTTGTGTTTGCCCAACTAGTGTCTATGTGTTCTTCCTAGATTCATTTGTGTCACACAAAGGTAGAGATGAAATCTATAATTACCATCAACGAATAGCTTATTTATGAATTTCCGTAAAGTCCTTTTGCTGTTAAAATGACGAATGTTTTCTCTGCTGTAGGGACTCTATGTTTCTCCTCAGCTATTCCTTCAGATTGTACTCATGCTAAATCAAAGTGTTAATAAGTGTGCTTTTTTTGTACTGTGTAATAAAGTATAGTTTGATAATTTTATTTTTAATCATTAATCTTTCCAATATATTCCACGTCTTTCTAAGTAATTGATAAAAGGTAAATCCTATGAATGCTTCTGGAACTGTACCTTCAATTAATATTGATGAAAATAAAGGTGACTAAATTTATTTTCATGTAGCCTCTTCTCAGTGAGCCAGTCTAAATAGATAGATAGTGAGGGGAACATAGGGCGACAGCTCAAGTTAGGGCTGAAAATATAGAACATCACCAGAAAGGAATAAAGAGACAGAGTGGCACTCCTGAGAGAAGAGACATCCTGATCAATTGCCCCACTTGACTTGGGCCCTTTTGAAAGCACATTTCCCAGTAATTAGATTCAGGCATTGTTAAATTCAAACTATTTAAAATCCATTGCTGGGGATATGCAGAAACAGATTACTTCTTCACTAGCCTTAAGAGTTATAAATAAGCAAATAATCACAACTCTTTTCCCTCTTCATATCCACCTCTGCCTGTAGCCACCAGTCTTTTTTTAATATTTATTTATTTATTCCCTTTTGTCTCCCTTGTTGTTTTTTATTGTTGTTGTAGTTATTGATATCATCTTTGTAGGATAGGACAGAGGGAAATGGAGAGAGGAGGGGAAGAGAAAGATAGACACCTGCAGATATGTTTCACCACTTGTGAAGCAACTTCCCTGCAGGTGAGAAGCCAGCAACTCCCCTTCAGGTGGGGAGCCAAGAGCTTGAACCGGGATCTTTATGCAGGTCCTTGTGCTTTACACCATGTGCACTTAACCCGCTGCACTACTGCCCAACTCCCATGTAGGCACCAGTCTTAACCCACTGTCTGTGTGTTCCACAGGCTCTTTTCACAGTGCTAGATGGAATAAAGACTCGTCACCCGACCTGTGCTGGATTAGCACAGTCAACGGCCAAGCCTTTCCCGCTACGAGACAAGTTCTCAAGATCTTCCCGCACAGTCATCACCGCCCAGCTATCATCCACATTGGTCTCCAGCTCCCACTGATTCTTTGCTCGGAGAAACTAAGATGGAACTTACAGAAAGCAAACTGGCATCTGTTCAGGGATCTTACCAACAAATCTATTCCTGCAATTCCAATTAACTCTATCCCCTCTGAAGATTCCTACAGGCGCTTCCACCAAGCCATCTTCAAAGCAGCTTCCCAAGCCATTCCTCGTGGGAGACGTGCTAACTATACGCCTTGTCTTAATGCTGAATGCGAACAACTACTAAAGCAGTATGATGAGTCGGGCGACCCAGATGTGGCCGACCATCTCATTGCCTCCCTGGATGCAGCACGCCAAGCCCGCTGGCAACAACTCACGGAAAGTCTGAACTTCACCCACTCAAGTTGGAAGGCCTGGAAGCTTCTTCATAGTCTGGTTGCCGGTAGCCAACCCCCTCCCGTCTCCCATCCTCCCATATCTCCAAACTCAGTGGCCAGTCACCTAATTCAAGTTGGACGGGCTAAGATCGACCCAGTCTGGAAAAGGGAAATTTCCCATGAGTGGTCATCCCACTTCCAGTTATCTTGTCCATCTCCAAAACTCTCTCCCTTTACACTGTCTGAACTGGAAGATGCCTTGAAGAGGGTTAAACCGGGAACGGCTGCTGGCTATGATAACATCACCCCAGAACTCATTCTTAACTTGGGCCCCGTGGCAAATAAGTGGCTCGCTTCGTTCCTGTCCCACATCTTGGAATCTGAATCTATGCCCAAAATTTGGCGTCATGCAAAGATAATAGTTTTGAAACCAAAGAAAGACCCAACACTGGCCGCCAGCTATAGACCAATTTCTCTCCTCTCCATGTGTTACAAACTCCTTGAGAGGCTGCTTCTGTCACGCATTTCTCCTCTTACAGAGAAATTCCTATCACCCGCCCAAGCTGGTTTCCGCCCAGGAAGATCTATCTGCGAACAAGCCCTGGCCCTCTCAACTTACATTGAAAATGGATTCCAGAAGAATTTAAAGACGGGTGCTGTCTTTGTTGATCTCACAGCAGCCTATGACACGGTCTGGCACCGTGGTCTCCTAGTCAAGATCTCAAGATGCCTGCCTCCATGGGTGGCCAACACTATATCGTTTCTTCTCCAAAACAGAAGATTGCGGGTGCATCTGAGTGACAAGTCTAGCAGATGGAGACTTGTCTCAAGTGGCCTCCCCCAGGGCTCTGTTCTGGCTCCTACACTATTTAATATTTACATCAATGACCTCCCAGAAACTTCTTCAAGGAAGTTCATCTACGCCAATGACATCTGCTGTGCAACTCAGGCATCCAAGTTCGACATCCTTGAGGAAACACTCATGAAAGACATGTCTCTGATATCTGACAACTGTAAAAAATGGCGACTAATCCCTAGCACTGCAAAAACGGTATCATCTGTTTTCCATTTACACCATGCCTCGGCCTCCTAACCCTAACCCTCGACCATGCCATGTGAGCTTAATGTGCAGCTTGGCGATACGAGAATCCGGCATGAAGCCCAGCCAGTCTATCTTGGCGTTACTCTCGATCGCACTCTGTCATTTCACGAACATCTCATAAAATCTGCAGCAAAGGTGGGCGCGAGGAATAACATTATTGCAAGACTGGCCAGCTCCTCATGG
This sequence comes from Erinaceus europaeus, assembly GCF_950295315.1. NCBI lineage: Eukaryota > Metazoa > Chordata > Mammalia > Eulipotyphla > Erinaceidae > Erinaceus > Erinaceus europaeus. Next base: position 88,298,580 of record NC_080175.1, on the reverse strand, counting down.
GGCGCGAGCGCTCCCACACTGCGATCATCCTCTCTGGCATTCTGCTATTCCACTGCAGAATACTGTGCCCCAGGATGGTTCCGTAGCCCCCGTGTCCACTTGGTCGATTCCAAATTATATTCCTCCATGAGGATAATTTCTGGAACCATCCGTTCCACCCCGGTTCCATGGCTGCCAGTTCTTAGCAACATCGCCCAGCCAGATATTCGTCGGGATGCGGCATCATCTAAGTTCATTTCCCACGTCTACGCTCGACCAGACCTGCCAATATACGCGGATATCTTTGCCCACCCTGTCCAACGCTTGACGTCTCATCACCCAATTTGGTCCCCTACGCCTACACTGAACTTCTCTGTTCCAGACTCTTGGAAACAGAGTTGGCAGTCAGCCGAGGTAAAGAACAAACCCCTCATCACAGACCCCTGCAAGCGTCAACCCGGCTTTGACCTAGCACGTTATGACTGGGCCCTCCTCAATCGCTATCGAACAGGCCATGGCCAGTGCGCTGCTATGTTCCATCGCTGGGGAGCCAGAGACGACCTGAACTGCCCCTGCGGCTCCAGACAGACTATGACCCACATAGTCAACAACTGCCACCTCTCCAGATTCAAAGGAGGTCTGGAAACTTTACATCAGACTCAACCTGATGCTGTTGACTGGCTACGAAAGAAGGGCAAACGCTAGAAGAAGAAGCGCTCAAGATAATGCAGACCCATGTATAAGAGATAAGATGACTGACATGAGACTGATGATCTGTAACCTGATAGAGAGCTCACCTGTCTTCATTGTGCAAATTACAAGGACTAAGCCAACCCACAAAAAAAAAAAAAAAAAAAAAGAATTGATCAAACATGGACCAAGCTGTTACACTAAGCAACATGACTTCCCTGGGCAGACAATTTTACCAGTTTGTCCTAGAACCTGCCTCTCCAGCATGGTACCCAAATAGGGAAAAACAGAAACAGGCTGGGATTATAGATCGACCTGCCAATGCCCATATCCAACAGAGAAGCAATTGCAGAAGCTAGACCTTCCACCTTCTGCACCCCATAATGATCGTGGGTCCATGCTACCAGAGGGATAAAAAATAGGAAATTTTTCAAGGGAGGGGATGGGACATCGAACTCTGGTGATGGGAATCATGCGGAATTTTACTCCTCTTAATCCTATGGTCTTGTCGATATTTTTATTTTATAAATAATTTAAAAAGAAGAATTTTTGTAATCCAGAAGCACCACAGCTCGACACACTTAGTTCTTGCTGGTCTTGCCTTTATTGAAAGTGTACTATCCCTTTATCAAATATTTCCACTCAAGTCTTATTCTTTATCTTTTAACTTTTCTTAACAAAATGCATTGTCTATCTCTTGTAAAGCATAAAGTCAGGTTTTTTTTTTCTCATTTACTGAGATCAAGCTCACACTGTCTTTAGTAGGTACTTTATTTAAATTGTTCATTCATTAATTTCTTTATTTTACCAGAGGATTTCTTAGTTCTGGTTTATGGTAGTGGTAGGGATTGAACCTGGGAATTTACTATAGTTGTTCTGGTTAGTATTATTCTACCAGAGTGCTACTCATCTCTGGCTTATGATGGTGCCAGTGACTGAACTGAGACCTTATATTCTCAGACATGGGAGTCTTTTTACATAGCCATAATGTTATCTCCACAACTGAATAGGAACCTTTTAAAAATAAATATATATATATCTTGCCAAAACCCGGGAAAGGGGGTGTCTTGTCAAGTCTCTTTCAGGGTGAATCAAAGCCTTTACTTAGTCAACTACAGAGCTACATGATATAGATGAACAACCAGTATGATTTTATTCTTATTTAAAGACAAGAAAGTTGAGCATGTTAGCAAATGAAAGATATGACAAAACTTTGATGAATTGACACCAACATGCCTATCTGTTACACCTCTTGGTACGATATAAATACAATTTTTTTCTTTCAACTTAAAAATTCTCTCTGTGAAGGCATAGAGGAAAAAAAACTTTATTATCATAATAGCACTAAGCCCGGACTGGTTTAAGGATCTCAGTTCGAGCCCCCAGCTCCCCACCTGCAGGGGAGTCCCTTCACAAGTAGTGAAGCAGGCCTGCAGGTGTCTATCTTTCTCTCCCCCTCTCTGTCTTCCCCTCCTCTCTCCATTTCTCTCTGTCCTATCCTACAATGCAACATCAATAACAACAACAGTAATAACTATAATAATAAAACAAGGGCAACAAAAGGGAATAAATAAATATTTTTTAAATATTAGAGTAGAGTAATAGTAGAGTAGTGCTATATTTCTCTATTTCTCTCTTACTCTCTTTTTTCTATTTCTCTATCAGAAAAAAAAAAGGAAGAGAAAAGGAAAAAAAAGGTGCTGGAAAATGTGGAGCCATTGTGCAGATACCAAATCTTAGAGATAAACCTGGTAGCAAAAAAAATTTTTTTTTTTTAAATATAAGATGGGCTGTTGTATGCTTTACATGGGGTAGTTCTCCCCCACCAAGAGAATTGGATCAGTCCAGTTAGTTTCGCGGGCCTGCTTGGCCCCACCCCGAAGGAATCCTGCCAGAGTTCGAGAGTTGGAGAGTTCCAGAGTTACAGAGTTACAGAGTAAGAGAGAGTGCTTGCGCCGCCGCAAAGAGACAGCAGAGTTCTGTTTGGTGATTAGTTTGGTTTAGTTTACGAATCGTTGTTCCTGAATAAAGAAATACAGCTTCCCTGCCCAGCCGTTGTCTCCGCGTCTCTGTTACCGGTCCGTGAAGCTAGCCCGCCCAGCTGGAGCCTCCAAATTTTAACAACAATGGGCCTAGGCAATGGTACACAGGGTAGAGTGTGCACATTATCATGAACAAGCATTTGGGTTCACACCTTTGCATTCTGACCTGCAGAAGAGAAGCTTCAGGAATTGTGAGGCAGTCCTGTAGGAGTCTCTCTCAAGTTCTTTCTGTATTTATCAAGGGAGAAAAAAAAAAAGAAAAGCAGACATACTTCTCACCGAACTATGACAAAAAATAGTTTTATAACTTGGAGCAGAATGTCCACTGGAGCCATGCTCCTAAATTCTCACAAAAGCCATAATAAGATAGGTGTACTGACATCCCTGATGCTCATATTTTAAAGAGATAGCTCCCAGATTATAGTGAAGCAATTCCTGAATTACAAGGTGGCAAAAGATCTACTTGGTCTTCAAAAATGTTTAGCTGCATTTTAAAGGCATAAGGAAGTACTTACAAGTAAAACTTCTTAAGGTCAAAATTCTAAAAGAAAAAAGAGAAGAGGGAAATCTTTTCCCTTATTTTCAGCAGGGAGGGAGAATTAGGCTTCATAGTCTATGTTTGTATTTATCTTTATATGCCTAGTAAACTTCCAAATAGAAGAAATATAGGAACTAAGGACCTTTTGCTACATTTCCTTGGCCTCCTGTGGCTATGCCATTCCCTCCAATCCAACCAATGACTGTGATCACGCAAAGATTCTAAAGCAGATCAGAGAGAGGGGGTTTCTTTGATGGTTAAATTTGGCTCAAGGATTTTCTGACAGTTTGCCTAAACTTCCTTTGACAACATGACCTAATAGGAAACTTTAACTCAATCTTCCCAACTCTCTTTTTCAGTGAGAGTAAGACTTTGATCACTGTTTGAAAACTTCCTTTCCTTTACTTGGATCATTCTGTATTTAGTTTGAGGCATCTACCCAAATAAAATTCTTTCATCTTTAATGCTGCCTTGGCATTTGTCTTTTGTCTTCAAAAAAAAAAAACTATAGGGCCAGAAAGGTGACATAGTGTGTACAACACAGGATTCAAGATGGGAAGCGCTGGGTTCAATTCCCAGCATCACATATGATAGAGCAGTGCTCTTATCTTTCTGTTTTTCTCTCACACATAAAAATAAACCTTTAACAAATTTAGAAGCAACTGAATTGAAGAACTTAGATGAAAAAAAAGTTTCAAAATTGGGAAGACTGACTAACAAAGGCTATAGACAAAACTTCAAAAAGAGAAAGTAAGAATATAGCTTAAAATTAAGATAATGTAGTCATCTATACATAAGTGGCAGGTTTTTATTCTTAATCTTCCACCCTTGAAAAAAATCATGTATGTTCATGAGTAGAAAAAGTTGGCTTAAATATTTGAGAAACATTCAATGGACATATATAACCACACATCACATCTCATGTGTAGAAAATTGCATGGAAACCCCCCCAAAAAGGACATGCTTTTTTGTGGTAATGTAGGGATTGGGGATTGCTGGTTGAAGATAGTTTTCTTATAGTCTTCACTGACAATTTTATTGAGTCAGGGTATTGAAAACCTTTCAGTACAGAGGTAGTTCTTTGTTTAAGCCACAAGACTGTCTCTCTGAGAGGGGTTGTCACAATATTTGAATGATAGATACATCTCTTAGAAGGAAACTAGTAGCCCTACAAGCACACATTAGGGAACATGGATGATACATCTGTGGTCAGTGGTGTAACAGAACAATTAAAGCAAATGTTTGATGACTCCAGGCATAATGTTTACTTAAAAATCTAACTCAGTGCCTAAGGGACTCTGATCAGTAAGCAAACTCCTCAAACATGGATGGAGTTAAAGAGTAACAGATCTCAGGAGACAAAATTCCCTGGTAAATTCTTCAGTTCTGATATGGGAAAAGAAATCAGTACCTTGCTGATGCATAGCTATCATTTAGATGTTGGGTTAATATCTAACATATTTAAAGACTCAATTACCAATCTTCATACCCTTCATACTCATGTCCTGGTTAGTTCCGCTTCACACTTGAATCACCCCCCGCCCTTGAAATTTGGAATTCTTTTTTTTTTTTTTTTTTGGTTCTAAGTTGTTTTTTTTTAATTTATTGGGGAATTAATGTTTTACATTCAACAGCAAATACAATAGTTTGTACATGCATCACATTCCCCAGTTTCCCATATAACAATACAACCCCCACTAGGTCCTCTGTCATCGTTCATGGGCCTGTATTCTCCCCACCCACCCACCCCAGAGTCTTTTACTTTGGTGGGTTCTAAACTTTTTAAGTGAAGAGACCTTAAAATCTCCTTGTAGCTCAGCTTCTATGTCTGTTATGCTCCAGAGTAGATGCAATAAACATTTGGTTCCCTGCATTATAGCTGATTTCTATGCATTCTTTTACTGCTCTCTGAAATTTCATGTTATGTAGATTCAAAAATACTCCAGTCACCCCTTCTAGTCTCACCCCTTCACAGCAACCCCCAGCCTGTCCTATCCCCCTCACTTTCTCTGCCTCCAAGGTTATGACTGGGGCTCAGTGCCTGCACTACAAATCCACTGTTCCTGGAGGACATTTTTCCCATTTTGTTGCCCTTGTTGTTACTGTTGGATAGGACAGAGGGAAATCAAGAAAGGAGGGGAAGACAGAGAGGATGAGAGAAAGACAGACACCTGCAGATTTACTTCACTGCCTGTGAAGTGACGCACCTGCAGGTGCAGAGCCGGGGGCTTGAACCAGGATCCTTGCACCGGTCCTTGTGCTTCCCACCATGTGCACAGCCCCTCACCTATTTTCCCCTTTAGTGGTCCTCTTTTCTTTAATATTTTATTTATTTATTTATTTATTTATTTATTTTCTTTTTTGTTGCCCTTGTTTTTATCGTTGTTGTGTTTTTTTTGTTTTTTTTTTAATAATTTATTTCTTTATTGGGGAATTAATGTTTTACATTCAACAGTAAATACAATAGTTTGTACATGCATAACATTCCCCAGATTCCCCTTTAACAATACAACCCCCACTATGTCATTTATCATCTTTCATGGACCTGTATTCTCCCCACCCACCCACCCACCCCAGAGTCTTTTACTTTGGTGTAATATTCCAATTCCATTTCAGGTTCGACTTGGAAATTTGGAATTCTTGATGAATTATAAAACTTAACTAATACAAAGACTCTGGCCCTTAGTAGTGTGCTTCTCTGACCATTTGATGAGTATTCAGGGAAGACAAGTCCAGAGTCTTAGTCAGATAAATAATATGTTTCTCTGAGTAACCTGGAGTCCTGTGTCATTTGCCCCAACAATGCAGAGTGATGTTTGTTTGTTTGTTTTTTGCCTTCCTTAATCCTACAGACTTCATAAAAATTTTTGCAAAAAATGAAAGGGATTTAAAAGTTCTGATTATTCATATGTAGATATTGGAAACAAGAGGGCTTTGCCATTGCCTTCAAGCGCTACATCTGTAAGCACTTCAATTCCACACAGTGGATTTAAAGGCCTGCTTATATTCACTCCAGAAACATGTGGCTTAGGAAAAGGAATTATTAATTGCTATTTAGAGCAGCAGAACCCAGAGGCTTTTGAGTGAACCCCAGGGGAACCAGTGGACTGAAAAATGGACCTTTGTTATATCAGGGAAGCCACAGAAACTCTGACAAAAAGTGTCAGACTTCCTTCCCTATGGGAAGGAAAAGTGACTTTAACCTCACAGTATAGTTCCCACTCTCAGGAAATTGGAAGAGCATAAAGAGGTCTGGGAAACTTCTCCCTCTCTCTATTATGTTTCTATTTATCAAACATCAGTTATTATAATACTATGTCACTTCTTCAAAACTCTTTCTTCCCCAACAATTTACACACAGATTAGAACCTGGAGATGCCACCTAAACAATAACAGGAATCAAAATAGTGGGTAAAACTAGAATAATATCTCTTCTGGAAAATCAACATGTTGGTCAGACACTTAGTGGGACAGATCTAGAGGGGCTATGAAAGAAATAATTTAGGAAATACATAGATAGATAATTTAGAGAATTACAAATATTTAAATTTATTATATTAAAATGGATTAAGAAATATATATTACATCAATAGTTTTCTCAATAATGTAGTGGAAAACATGAAAACAGAGCTATAAATGGTGAAGAACATTTTTAATACATCTCAGTCTCTAACACCAAGCCAAGGAAGTAAGCTCACCTATGTAGAAGAGATAATATCAAGAATAGAAGACAAAATGATCATACCCTTTGACTTCAAAGCATAAGAAAAAAAAAGTTTAGGAAAGATGACACAACTCTGAGATACTGAGTATCCCATTAGAAAAGCAAATGTCAGAATTATAGGGATCTCAGGAGGAAGCAATAATAGCAGACCATTTTTCTTCTTTTTTTTTAAGAAAAAAAATTGTATTTATTTCCACAATGAAGGTTCCTGTGTTGTCTCAATACCTCTTGCATAGCCCTAATGGATCCCATTTGTTGATTTCTTTTCTCTCTTTTTTTCTTTATTTATAAAAAGGAGACATTAACAAAATCATAGGATCAGAGGGATATAACTCCACACAGTTCCCACCACCAGCTCTCTGCACCCTATCCCGTCCTCTGATAGCTTTCCTATTCTTTATCCCTCTGGGAGTATGGACCCAAGGTCATGTGGGATGCAGATGGTGGAAGGTCCAGCTTCTGTAACTGCTTCCCTGCTGAACATGGACTTTGAGTGGTCTATCCATACTCCCAGCCTGCCTCTCTCTTTCTCTAGTGGGGTGGGGCTCTGGAGAAGCAGAACTCCAGGACACATTGGTGGGTTTGTCTGTCCAAGGAAGTCTGGTTGGCATCATGCTAGCATCTGGAGCCTGGTGGCTGAAAAGAGGGTTAACATACAAAGCCAAACAAATTGTTGGCCAATCATGGACCGAAAGGCTAGAGTAGTACAGATGAACTGTTGGGGGGTACTCCATTTTTTAGATAACCAGTAGGTATATTTTAGTTATATTCCAAAGAGTCTGTGGCTATACTAGTTTTTATGTATTTTTTTCCCTGAGCCTGAAATCTGATATGCAGGTGGATCCAAGTTATTGTCTGGGTAGATGATGTCATGGCTGGAAAAGGAATAGAAAGCTGGAACAGGGAAGAGAGTAGCTCCCTAAAATGGGAAATGGATATAAATACTGTTGACTGTAAACCCCATTGATTTGATTTGGTCTGGGGCCCATATTCAGCTTAGGAACCTATGTGACCACAGCATCCCTGTAGATCTGAGCTCACATTCTGTGGTTATGAGTAAGAACATTCCAAGCTGCCCCAATATTAACCCATCTTCCTCAGGTGTAGCATAGAGTATGTTGTTCATCCTCCCTTCGGAGGGTGGAACATTCTCTACTGTTGTTGATCCAAATTGAGGGCAAGGTCGTGTGGAGGGCTCACAAAGGGGTGTATTTTGTTGTTCCTGAGAGAGATGACCAGTAACAATGGAGAGAGGGATTTGTTTGAGGTCTAGGCCCATCATGAGCAGACCATTTTCCCCAAAAATCAAGGACATGGTCAGAATATAAATGTTCAGGAAGCAGAGAATATTCCCAAACTCCTGAACCCAAATAGACACATCAAAAAACAGTGTGAAACTACCAAAAGTCAAATACAAAGAAAAAAAAAATTGAGAGGCTGGATGATGGTTCACCCAGTATAATGCACACATTGTTAAGCACAAAGACCCAGGTTTAAGTCCGGAGTCTCCATTCACAGGGTAAGTTTGATGAATAATGAAGAATATGGCAGATGTCTCTCTACATCTTTATATCCCCTTTCCCTCTCAGTTTCTCTCTGTTCAAAAAAGAAAGAAAAACAAAAGGAGTAAAAGAGAGAAAAGAAAAGAAGTGGAGAGGAGAAAAGAGAAGAAAGTTTGTAAAATAGCAGGGAAAAGTGATTTATAAAGGTAGCATAGTCACACTTGAATCTGGCTTTTCAGTAGGAACTACGAAGTCAGGAGAGTATATAATAAAAACATAACTGCTCTCAACACACACTTTACTGTGTAAAACCGTCATTCAAATATGAAAGAACAATAAAAGCAATACCAGTTGTACAAAAACAAATGTTTCCATTACCTTGCAAATGTTTTGCAAGAGTTACTGAAATGAGTGCCATGGAGAAAGAACAAGAAACTTTTAACTCTCAATAAGGAGACAGAAAAACAGACCCAGAAATACAAGTTAGAGAAATGAGACAACTTCGAAGTATGTAACACTTGTCGTAAGTATCAGTTGTTTTTTTTTTCTTTCCAGTACTGGGGTCTCACATATGCATGATTCCATTATTTCTCAATCAACTTTTTCATACATTTTATTTCAGCAAGGGAGATACACCACAGCACTGTTTCACTATCAGTAAAGCTTCTCCCACTGTCTTTGTGGTGCCAGGGACTTAAACCCAGGGCCCAAGGCATGGTAAAGTTAGTGCTCTATGAATTAAGATATTTTCCATGTCTCTTTTCACAATTATTTAGGAATATACATATACCACTTCTTTTTATTTAAGAAATTTTAAAGTTTTACTTTCAAGCCTTTTGAAAAGTCATTTTTAAAATAATTATTATATAAAACATATATGTTTTTTCAGGTGTGTAAAGTACCTCAAGTATGTGGAGAACTTGCAATTCTTATAAGCCCTTTAACTTCAAATCAAAGTTTCCAAAAACTTAATGTCTACCTTGAGTATAGACTTAATGACAATATCATGTACACATACTTTTTCCTTATGAGAAAACTCAATCTCATTGTCTTTAAAATCTTTCTTGTTTACTTGTTTTTCTTATTCTTTTGCCTTCATCTTCAGTAATAAAAGGTGCCATAAATTTGAAATTTAGTCTTCATTTTTATTAGGCAAATACTGTCACTAATTTTGAATATTTAAATACCTCATTATTTCACATTCTTCTAAATTTTGTTAAACTGTGATTAAATTACATATTACTAGATGATATTTGCTTTTTAGTTCAACTTTAGGTTCTTGAACTTTAAATTTTATCTTCTGCATTATTACAGATTGAAGAACTCATTGGTGTATTTTGTTATGTATTATTATATGGTATATTACAATTTATGTTACCATTCTAATGTTAATAAGCATTTCATCTCTTATGAAGATAAATATAGCTGGTATAGATATACAAGAGGCTCTTCCAGATGAATGTTAAAAGTCAGTATTTCTAGTCATTATACATTTATGCTGCCAAGTTATTTTCATTGTGAATTTTCTTCTTATTCTTTTTTTCTTACCAAAACACAGCTCAGCTCTGGCTTAGGGCAGTGCAGGAGACTGAATTTAGGACTTCAGAGCCTCAGGCATGACAGTTTCTTTGCATAACCATTGTGTTATAAACCCCTGACTTAATTTTAATTGTGTCAATTTCCAGGAGTGTTTATACCAATTTGTATTACCTCCTGTCAACTATATATGCAAGTTATGCCATTTTACATCATCATCAATACTTGATACTTGAAGGCTATGGATTTTTTAAGAATAATGAACTGCATGAAAAATACTACTATATTATAATTCTAGTTAGTATTTTTATAGTGCTAAGATATCAGACATATTTTGAATTATTCCAATGATTCAGATTTCTCCTGCCAAGTATAATGTGTATTTGTGTTTTGTTTTATCTTACTTTTGTTCCTTTGTGGAAATTTTACTGTATGTGTTTAATATTATTCATTTATTATTATTTGTCATTAGGAAAAATTCTTTTCAGAAATTCTTATTTTTATTTTATGGTCTTATATAAATGGCATTTTTTAATTTCTATGATCATGCTACTTTACCAATATTTTCCTTGTTTTGTGCTTTATATCAATATTTTGCTTTCACTAATTAATAAACATGTTTTCTAGAAATGAAAAATGACTTTCAGAAGATATATATATATTTGGTATTTGTACTTATTCTATCTGGATTTGCCTTTAGTTAATAATGAACATGTCTGTGTGTGGCAGTAGATGGGGAAGTCAGAAGTTGTACTTACCTTTCTCTCATTTGAACACCAAGTGGACCAAATAATTTCATAATGAGTCATACTGATTTCACTATATTCTTACCTTGGGGCACCAATAAAGAAGTTCTAAAACTCTGCATAGTGAATTTAATTTAATTTATAATATTTTACTTCAGAAACTTTGACCAATAATTATTATTTTTTCTCACCGCATTTTGTATGTTCTGAACTTCTTTCTTTTTAAATATTTATTTATTTATTTTTCCCTTTAGTTGCCCTCATTATTTTATTGTTGTAGTTATGTTCTGAACTTCTATAGGTTATTCCTCATTTGATTTTCTGTGCTGTTTGCAAGTAATAGTTGCCATTTTGACCTTGTTTCAGTGTTTATTATAGAAATTTTATTATCATTGGTGTTTTAAACATGAATATTTGGCTTCAGATGTGTTGTCAGTAGAGAAGCATTTTTCATTTAGCTTCATAAACCTGGAATCCTCTAAATATAGATATATAATTGTTGGGCATTATGCCTGTTCCTCTGCATTGCTTGATACTATAGCCTATTTACATAATAATTGTTTTGCCTGAAAGATCCCCACCCATGTCTGCAGGGTACATTAATCCCGCTATCTTTCTACCTTCCCAGAGTTTCTTGTTTTCTCCACCCCCTTTCCTAGCCAATCCTGTTCCTGACTTACCACTTCCGTTTTTACCCTATAAAGCCAGCTGCTGTTCCTGGTTTCACTCTTTCTCTTCCGAGTCTGACCTGGAGAAGGGCTGCCGTGCATAGCGGGAGGTGGCCATTTTGCTAGCTCCACGTGGCCTAGACCCACTGTGCTCACACCTAACTCTGGGGTGTCTGCATCAATAAAGATTGTATTACCACGTTGCCACGAGTTCCTCATCTCTCTCCAGCAAAGCTAGCCCGGCATATAATCTCTGTAGTGATGAAATAAGAATTATTCCCCCTGTCCCCACTAATGAAATTAACTAGTATCTGGAATCCTGATACTAAGTAGAAATGAGAAAATAATGCTTATAAATCATGCTAGGTTCTTCACAGTATTTATAGTCAATGTCATAATTATATATGTAGGTTTGTTTAGAAGAAGATAGTATTCTGTTTCCAAGATTCTATAGTAAAGGAATACAATATAGGTAAACATTGGTTTGAAAAGGTTGTAAGTACCCAGAAAGTGCAAGAAGTATCACTGAATTTATCACATTATCTTCATGGTGCTAGAGCTAAAGCAAATGTGCCATAAATTACTTAGGTGCAGAACATGGCTCAGTTGTATCAGGAGAAAGATCTCAGTGGAATGCTGTAAAGAATTTCATTAATTCTGGGAAAGGGAGGTAATTATGCTGTGTGCCATTATAGCAAATGGCTGTGACAGTGGAAATTTGGGAGGTTTTGCACACAAGGACAGGTGTCAAGTAGGTTGAGTTATAACTGGAGGGAAAAAAAGTTGAATGTGTTTAAGGACAGTCACGCTTTCTTCTCCCATAGGAAGGAATTGTGTGTACTTCCTAAGAATTCTTACTTTTGAAAGACAGTGCAGAAGGTCTTTAAATAGTGTTTTTATTCAAAATTGTTGCATTACAGCACTGTTAATAATAATAATAATAAATAAACCTACTGACCAACTATTAACAGCACATTTGATGTCCTGCTTTCCTTTCTTAGTCATTCTGTTGAAAACTGCAATTGCTAAGAATGTATTGGTGACATTAGGAGAGGATTTAGTGTACAGTACTTACAGACTCTAAAGTATTTCAACTTTTCCTAAATTATTTTTTCAAGAATTCAATTATACACTGCATGGAGACAGCTCAGCCAGTAAACTTTATACCATATAATCAACGAGTTCCTGGATTCAAACTTCAGAACCACATGGGACACCATGGACACATCAATAATGGTAGAGTAATGCTGTAGTCTCTCTATTCACCTTCAGAAATGAAAGAATAAATTACAGTTATGTATACAAACTATCTGCATTCATATCCACACGGAACTCTAATGAGTCATGTAGCAAAGCAAGTTATTTATTTATTTATTCCTTTATGTGTTCAATGGTAGTAGTCACAAAGTGTAGTTAGTATCACCAATAAAAACACAAATTGGTTAATATAAAGAATTTAGACATCTAAAAATTGTGATATAATGATAATAAAGAACAAGAGTGAAAATAATATTATACACAATTTGTAAACATTGCATAACATTCACTTTTACATTTTCTCTGTCCCCCAACTCAGTTTGGGGTAGTAGAAGTACTATTTATCAAGGTAATAAGCTCTTCCTTTTTAAATTTATTTATTCATAAGATGGAAACACTGACAAGACCACAGGATAAAAAGGGTACAATTCCCACCAACAGAGTTCCGTATCCTATCTCCTCCCCTGACAGTTTTCCTATTCTTTAACCCTCTAGGAGTATAAACCCAAGGTCATTAGGGAATGCAGAAGGTGGTAGGTCTGGCTTCTGTAATTGCTTCCCCACTGAACATGGACATTGACTGACTGATCCATACTCCCAGCCTGTCTCTCTCTTTCCCTAGTGGGGCGGGGCTCTGAGGAAGTGGATCTCTAAGACACATTGGTGGGGTCATCTGTCCAGGGAAGTCCTGTTAGCATCACAGTAGCATCTGGAACCTGGCAGCTGAAAAAAGAGTTAATATATAAAGTCATACAAATTGTTGATTAATTATGAACCTAAAGGCTGGAATATTGCAGATGAATATTTAGTGTCTCCATCTTGTAAATAGCTAATGGGTCTATTTTAGGTATATTCCAAAGGAACCATGACTTTATTAGTTTTTGCCTGAGCCTGACATCTGATATGCAGGTGGGCCCAGGTTATTGTCTGGGAAAATGATGTCATGGCTGGAAAAAAGGCTAGAATGCTGGATCAGGAAAGATAGTTGCTCCCAAATATGGAAAAACTGTATAAATATCCTTGTATGTAAACCCAATCAATTTGATCTGGGGCCCATATTCAGCATAGGAGCCTATGTCAACTCTACATCCCTGTAGGTCCAAACTTGCATTCTGTGGTCATCAGTAGGAATATTCCAAGTTGCACCAGTTTCAGGACCCATCTTCTTCAGTGTAGATAGAGTATGTTATCCAACCTCCCTTCAGAGGATGGAACATTTTCTACCATTGTTGATCCAAGTTGAGGGCAAGGTCTTATGGGGGCCCACACAGGGGTCTATTATGTTGTTCCTGTTGGAGATGACCAGTGATAATGGAGATAAGGATCTATTAGAGGTCTAGGCTCATCATGTTTGTGTGGGAATCCCAGGACTCCCTGACTAGGGCCACAGCTGATGGGGTGGCTTGCTAGTGACTAAAGAGTCATATGCCAGTCTCTTGCCCTTATTCAGCTTCTGTAGTCTTTACTTTGATGGTTAGCCTTGGAGTGACTGAGGGAAGTAAATGAGGAGGGTATCTAGGTCTAAGTAAAAGCTATTTCATTAGGGACTTTATGGTGTCCTTTTAGGTCTTTCTACTTGCTTACTTCATTTATTGACTCACTGCAAACTATTGTGCACTTTTGCTTTCTGGTGTATATTTTTCCGTAATGTATAGATACATGCGAACATCTACCCTATCTCATGGGACATGGTCTACATCTAGGTTTTGAGGCTTTTTACAAAGTGGACTACCCTAAATGGAATTAAGGAGTCCTATGAGAAAGGAAAGGTCTCATCCAAGTAATGATGCTGAAAGGTTAACAATCCATGCCTGAAGTCTCTGGACACGTTCTGAAATGAAGCATACTGAGGTGGTACTCATTGCATTGAATAGGCTGGGATCAGCAGATGCAGTATCAGTTGGTATGAATTGAGAGAAGCATGGTGGAAAGTGATAATACCTTACCAAACTTCAAGTAATAAGTAAGTAATGTAGTTAAAGTCCCAGTTCAGTGCAACTTCTGAGTGTTTTTTTTGTTTGTTTTGTTTATTTTGTATTTGCCTCCAGGGTTATTGTTGGGGAGAGAAATTGAAATGGATGGGGAAATAGAGAGAAAGATAGACACCTGCAGACCTACTTCACTGCTTGTGAAGCTTCCCAGCTGCAGGTGTGGAGGTAGGGCTCGAACCTGGGTCCCTGAGCATAGCATTATGTGAGCTTAACTGGGTGTGCCACTGCCACCCCCCCCCCAAGTATTCTTTAGAATATTTTATGTCTCCTTTAAAAAAATTGGAGGGAGCCGGGCGGTAGCGCAGCGGGTTAAGTGCAGGTGGCGCTAAGCGCAAGGACCGGCATGAGGATCCCGGTTCAAGCCCCTGGCTCCCCACCTGCAGGGGAGTCGCTTCACAGGCGGTGAAGCAGATCTGCAGGTGTCTGTCTTTCTCTCCTCCTCTCTGTCTTCCCCTCCTCTCTCCATTTCTTTCTGTCCTATCCAACAACAATGACATCAACTACAACAACAATAAAAAGACAACAAGGGCAACAAAAGGGAAGATAAATAAATAAAAATTACCAAAAAAAAGAAAAAAATTCTTTAAAAAAAATTGGAGATGGAATTGATAAAAATATTCATTGAGTAAGTAAAGAGAAAAAATGGAGTTTCTATAAGACATATATCATCACAATCAATTTACTTTATAGGTATGTTTACTGATGATAATGGCCACACATTCATTTAAGCATGGGGTAATGTGTTTTTTTTTCCATCATTTTAGGTGCCAGGCAGCAATGGTCTCTATGAGACAGAGTAAAATATGGTGCCCTGGTATCTGTTTCTCTAATTGAGCTTTTAAAATATATATAATTTAAATGAAATTACAAAGATTTCATTAACCTATTTTGCTCTTTCTCAAATATGATGACTATAAATGTGATAGGAAATTAAAATTGCCTATTGCTGGAGGAAAGCAATAAAATTAGATTGACCAATATGCTTACTTGCTTGTCAAGAAACTCACCCTAGATACCAAAACTAAAAGGAGAGTATCATTATAGATATATATATTTGTCTACCTGTGAGGAAATTAAATCATAAAAACGGAAACACAGGATTTCAAAGAGTTACTTTTACAGAAGGAAATCTAAAAATTTTATCTTAGAGTTGTTCAGTTTAATGATAACAATAGAACACTTTGGTTTATTTTGTTATTTGGAAGGTGTTGGTTATAAATACCATGATTTCTTATTGGCAAGCTTAGAATGTACTCCCTAATACCAACTGTTCAGTATAAAATTATTTTAAAACTTAGGTGGAAAAAAGAGACTGTAAGAATTCAGTTGTGTAGGCTTTTTTTTTTCTTTCGTTCTTTTTTTTTTTCTGCAGGAACTATGAGAATTTCAGGGCTTAGTCACTGTGTCATTTTTAAAAATGAAGAGGTGTTAATAGATATCCTAACACTGGCTATAACTGGGAAGAAAATGAGTAATATATGAGTAATGTGGTCCTGGAAAGAGGTAAATAAAATAGTAATTAAATAAATGCCAGAGGTATATTGCATTATTTATATACAACTAAATAGTCTTCTTCTCTCTTTCTTTCTCTCTTTCTCTTACACAGAGAAAAGAGAATCATGACCAGTGATTTTTTAAGACAACTTAGTTTGATGTCACCACAGAAATTCCATTTACAAGGGCAAATTTAACCTTTACAGATATAGAGAAAATTGTATATCACAAAATTTTCTTTTCAAAAGTCATTGGAAAAGTTTTACGCTATGAAGTATCTGATTCATTATTTCACCTTATCGGTTACTTTTGTAAGCAGTTACTTGTTTTCACCCTTGTTGTCTAGAATCATTTACATTTTTTCTCATTTTAAAAAAGTACTCATCTTAGTAAGTCATTTGTCAAAACAAAAGGAGTAGATGGGACAAGGAAGAAAATCAGAATTGACATTTTTGCATTGAAAGACTTCAAGACTTGTTTGCAAATAGTTAATATCTGCACATTTTTATGAAGGTAACTTAAATACGATCTGGAATTATACCCTTTATCTAAATGATTCATTATTTCATTAAAGACTGAGAAAAGAAATCCCCTTGTGTTATCTTCCAGTGAAAATAGTTATGCTCTAAATTTACATGAATGCCTTCCATTGTCAAAGACAGACAAATACAGGGAGATTCCAGTTTTCAATGAAACGGTATACTGAGATCATGGTGATAATGCCAATAGTTTCCTCTCTTGCATCATGAGCTCCCATCGTATTTTAGTATGCTTTATATACTAACTGCACCCCATAATGACCTTGGGTCCGTACTCCCAGAAGAATAAAGAATAGGAAAGCTATCAGGGGAGGGGATGGGATACGAAGTTCTGGTGGTGGGAATTGTGTGGATCTATACCTTTCTTATCCTGTTGTCTTGTAGGTACTTCCATTTTATAAATGAAAATAAAATATTTTTTTAAATAGCCAGCATACAAAGTGAAACACAGACTGGATTGTTGTGTATTATACCAAAACAAAGGACTTTGAAGAAGGGGAATGCAAGGGGTGGAGAGAATGTTAATCACATTGCATGATGGGAAAAATGAACTAAGCTGGAAGTGAGTGTGATTTACAGATACCTATCACAGGGAAAGGGGAAAAAAATACATGCCCATGTGTCAATAACTGCACTGTAGACAATTAGGCCCAAGAGAAAATGACTAAAAAAACAAAAAGGATCACTAAGAATGGTGGAGCTGTATAGGCACTGAACCCCAGTGATAAACCTGGAGGTAAAAAAGATTCTCTAATATTCTTAGTCATTTGATTTGCAGTTTGTAAATAGCAGGCGTAGCAGGAGAAAGATGGTGGCACACTTGGTTGAGCACACGTTATAATGTGCAAAGACAAGGATTCAAGCCCCAAGGGTTCAAGCCCCTGGACCCCACCTGCAGGAGAAAAGCATTGCAAGTGGTTAAAGAGTGCTGCAGATGTCTCTCTGTCTTTCTTCCTCTCTATCTCCCCATAACCCCCACAGCTCTTACTTTGGAATAGTACACCAAACCCTGTCAAATGACTGCCTTACATCTCCCCTTTCTGTTCTTACTTCTCAACTTCTGTGCATGAGTGAGAGCATTGTTATATTCATCCTTCTCTCTCTCTTATCTCACTTAACATGATTCCTTAAAGCTCCATCCAAGCTGAGATGAAGAAAATGAATTCGTCATTTTTAATAACTAAGTAGTATTCCATTGTGTAGGTATACCACAGCTTTCTTAGCCATTAAGCACTTGTTGAGCACCCACTTTGCTTTCAGGTTTTGGCTATTACAAAGTGTGCTGCTTTGAATATAAGTATAAACAAATCTTTTTGATGGGTGGGTTTGCTTCCTTAGGCTATATATGCCCAAGAGAGGAATTGCAGGGTCATAGGACACGTTCATTACCAGCCTTCTGAGAGGTCTCCAGAATGCTCTCTACAGGGGTTGGACCAATTCACATTCCCACCACAAGTTAAGGAAGGGTCCTTTTTCCTTGCAAACTCCCCACCATTTGTTGTTGCTATCCCATCCTACATGACCCAGGTAAATTGCTATCTCATTGTTGTCTTTATTTACATTTCTCTGACAATCAATGACTTGGAATATTTTTTTCATGTTTATTGGACTTTTGGATCTCTTCTTTGGTGAATATTCTGTTCACACCATCTCCTAATTTTTGGATTTTTTTTTTCTTGCTGAGTTTTGTGAGCCCTTTATACATTTTGGTTATTAGTCTCTTGTCTGATGTATGGCATGTACAGATCTTCTCCAGTTCTGTGAGGGGGGTCTCTTTGTTTGGGTGGTGGTATCATTTGCTGTGCAGAAGCTTTTCAACTTGATGTAGGTACATTGGTTTATTTTCATTTTTGTCTTCCTTGAAATTGTACATGTATCATTAAAAATACCTATAAAACTTAGATGGAAAATAGTTTGCCAAAATTCTCTTTTAAGCATTTGATGGTTGATGGGGTAATACTAAAGTCCTTTATTCATTTAGTGTTTAGTTTTGTGCATGGTAAAATGTAATTTTTCAGTGTTATTAATCAACATGTTTCAACCCAATTTTCCCAACAACATTTGCCAAAGAAATTCTCCTTGCTCCATGTAATAGTTTGGGGCCCCTTGTCAAAATTTAGATGTCCATTGCAAGCATCATCATTTAGTGTAATGTTAGGAAGTATCTTTCCATAAAATGCTTAGTACAGTTGGTATTTAAAGATCAAGGCCTCAAAAAGAAATCCATCCAAATTATTTTGTAATCAGATTAGTACAATTGCAATATGCTAAATTATTTCCTCCCTAGCTTGAGGCCAGATCCCATAAGCCTAATAACAATTTGGATACAACAAATGGCATGCAACACTTAAACAAGTGGAAGAAAGTCTAAGCTCAGATAAAGAAGTAACTACAAAAACTGGAAAAGGGCAAGGGTCTCACTCACTTAATGATGGCCATTTTGACCAATATTGGGCCACCCCATGACCCAGGGTTCTAGACAGAGAATCCTTGGATTCTTTTGTAGATAATATGTCATTAGACCTCTGATGAATCTCTCTCTCTCTCTACCACCACTGATCACAGCCACTGGGAATGTCACCATAGGCCTTTTTGTGAGCTTCTTCAGGTCCATACCCTCACTCTCCAGAGTAGTCATCCTACTCTACCACTTTCACTGGTTCTGAAGTGAGTGCAGCCTACAATGATCCCCACTGTAACTACAGATTGTCAGCTCAGTCTGACAGAGACTTGGAGGCTGTACAAGCTTTAATGCTAAAACTGACTAGATATGGGGCCCCAGTTAGATCACTGTGGTAAAAAGTTAATTGCACTTATATATTTTTAAGTTTGTCAGCGCCTCTTTGCCCTAACCCTGTTTTCTAGTTCTTTTTTTCTTTAATATTTATTTATTTTCCCTTTTGTTGCCCTTGTTGTTTTATTGTTGTAGTTATTATTATTGTTATTGATGTCATTGTTGTTGGATAGGACAGAGAGAAATGGAGAGAGGAAAGGAAGACAGAGAGGGAGAGAAAAAGATAAGACACCTGCAGATCTGCTTCACTCCCCTGCAAGTGGGGGGCCTGGGGCTCGAACCAGGATCCTTAAGACAGTCCTTGCACTTTGCGCCATGTGCACTTAACCTGTTGCACTATCGCCGGACTCTCCCCTGTTTTCTAGTTCTACTCTCAACTCTGACATTATTTTCCTGGGCAATATTTCTAGTCCACCCTCACGTCAATTATCAAGCCCAAGAAAAAATTACTAAGACATAAGCTCCTAGGACATTCCTTAAATAGACTCCACAGCTTCCTTCTACCAAAAGGCCTCTACTTTTCATTTCCTCGACTCCTACTTTATGTTTCCTGATTATTAAATATTTTCTACTGTTTTCTATCTGCATTTCAACCACCAAATTGCAAATGCTACTATGATTCTATCCTGACTTCCCTGGGCAGGCAAACTTACCAGTGTTTCCTGGAACCTCTTCTCCAGAGCTCTACTCCACTAGAGAAAGATAGAAAGTGGCTGAATCAACCTGTCTATGTCTATGTCCAACAGAGAAGCAGTTATAGAAGCCAGAACTCCGGCCTTCTGCATCCCAAAAAATGAATTTTGGTTCATACTCCCAGAGGAGTAAATGATAGGGGAAGTTACCCAAAAGGCTCTGGACCCCCATTCCACCAAGGATTGAAGCATATGTTAGCAGGAACCTTGTTTTTATTTCATCACTGAAAGGGAAGCAAATCTAGAAGACACCAGAGGAAGCCATGCATGGTTTTGCTTATCTGAGAGAGAAAGGGGACAAAGGAGATACACTTGGAAGTAGTAGTAGGTGTAGGGGTGAACTAGAAAGGTATTGAAGGAAGATCTTTTGATATTAATGGGATAGATAGATAGATAGATAGATAGATAGATAGATAGATAGATAGATAGATATAGAATCAGTTCATATTGGTGACCTTGGGAGGATTCCAGTAGTTTCAATGAAGGGGATGGGACACAGAGCTCTCTTGGTGGGAATTGTATGGAATTATACCCTATTACCTTACAATTTTGTAAATTAATATTAAATCACTAATATACATATATGTATATATATATATATAGGGGGAGAGAGGGATATGTAGTTAACCCATATGTGTATCCTTGGGACAACTATTGCAAATTTGGCTGGGGGGGGATGGGGGACACTGAATTCTGGTGGTGGGTATGGTGTGCAATTATATCCCTGTTATCTTAGAATTTTGTAAATCACTAATAAACAAAAAATAAGAGCTTCCAAGCTGTACAAAACACTAAATCAAATTTCCAGAAACTCATCAGAAGAAATAGCTACAGATATATTCATGGTCACCTAAAGTATCCTCAACACATTTTTATAGTAGTGAAATATGTTGACAATGATATAAATTCCAACAAAGATAAGTCATCAAACTCATAATAAACATATGCACACCCATTTACTACTTGGACATCCATATGTATGTGTGTGATTTTTTCTATCTATATACTTCATATATCTGTCCAAGAAAGCTTGATAAACATGTGTTCACTGAAAGCAGGAGAATTACTGGATGACTAGCCATACTTGCCAAGTCAGTTATGTGACAATGTTATGTTCCAGCATTATTTCTAAAGAACCTCAAACAGGACTTGGGGCGGGGAGCAGAACACAACACTCAGTCCTCAACCGATAAGAAAATATGGATGAATTGAAAAAGGGACAGCTACTCAGTGAAACAGTTGCTAGTCAATTCAAAAAGTTGGAAAGGAAATCGCAAAGAAAACAGGCATACAATACAAAGAAAAATCACAGAAGTTGAAAAACAAGATCAGAAGAGAAAACACAAGTAGAACCTGAACTGGAATTGGCGTATTGCACCAAAGTAAAAGACTCTGGGGTGGGTGGATAGGGAGAATACAAATCCAAGAAGGATGACAGAGGACCTAGTGGGGGTTGTATTGTTATATGGGAAAGTGGGGAATGTTATGCATGTACAAACTATTATATTTACTGTTGAATGTAAAACATTAATTCCCCAATGAAAAATAAAATAAAATAAAATATGAAAAAAATGAAAAATCAGACATAAGAAAAGTGAAGAGAGAATACAGTTTCATCAGCATATATATATACTAAGAGTATCAGTGAAGTGTGCCAAGTACTAGAATTGATAAATTCACACTTAAACATATTTAAGAGATTATATTTGGTTTTCCCAGGGGATATAGGGTGTGACTCCACAGCTAAATAAAACTGATGAAAAGCATTAGTTCGAGATTTAGAACCTTTCCCCTATGGGAATATTGATAAATTTCTCTGAAAAACTCAAAATTTTCACCTGCAAGGTGAGAATTAAAATAAATGTCCTTATAGTCTTCAGGGCTATTATAAACATCAGACAACATATGGGAATCCATAGCAATTCACCAGCAGTTACGTGTGTGGCATTACTATGAATCTCACTTTTATCAACCAAAGCTTCTGATTTTCAAGCATTTCCTAGTCGGAGAGTAGGCTCTTTTCCTTACTGGGTTCTCTTGGTTGGTACATTACATGTATTTTAACCAGAAGTTTGCTTCAACCCAAAGAGACTTCTTTACTTTGACCTAGCTCTACTGCTTGCCTTAGATGTCTGCAAACTCTTTTCATATCATCATCCCCAAGATCATCAATTTCTACTTTATACATATGGATGTCCTTTGATATTTCTAAGTGTCATACTTTCCTAGTTTTCTTTTTTAAGTCTTGGACTTTATACTGTACACTGTTATCCACCACATCTTTTCATAATTTGCCCTTTTCTTCCTTCAACAATGTTTTATCTTCAGTAAAACTCCCCTAACCGTTCACTGCTTCTCAGGAGTGGGTGGAATTTGAAGTTCATTCACTAAAGTACTATTATAGCTCACTTTGAAATGAAGAAGGAGAGTAGGAATTGTAGAGATCTCCTTGAGATAGGAATGTGACCCTCTTTTAAATTTTACCTGTATTTCCTGTGGGATTTCAAAGGTATCCTGCCCTGTGGGGTGGCCACAACAAAACTAAGGCATACATACAAAAAATAATAATAATATCACTGGAGATGGTTTACTAGGTCTTTTCCTATGTTCCTAACAGTAGATGTCTCTAGGTTTCTTCATGGATTTTTGTTTTCCTTTTTCTTTTCTGTGTTGTATTTTGGATAGACAAATCTTAATACTCAAGCCAGTCCCTGTACTGCCACATTTCACAGAGCCACTCTGACATCTGGTATCACACTTAGGGATTTGCTACTTTGATCTCTTTGGTAGCACTTCCTACAGCTTTCTGGAGGGTACTGCTGATACATACTTTTAATATTTATTTATTATTGGATTTATTATTGGATAGAGACAGAGAAATTGAGAGGGGAGGGGAGATAAAGAGGGAAAGAGACAGAGAGACACCTGCAGCACTGCTTTACCACTTGTGAAGTTTTCCCCCTGCACGTGGAGACCAGGGGGCTTGAACCTGCATCCTTGTGCACTGTAATATGTGTGCTTAACCAGGTGAGCCACCGCCTGGCCCCTGGCACTGCTGATATTTTATCTATACCTTGTGCTCCTGCAACTCATAGTTGTGCCCTCCAATAAAAGAAAATCCATTTCAGATTATACAATAGTGTGTGTGTGTGTGTGTGTGTGTGTGTGTGTGTGTGTGTGCGTGTGTGTGTACTTCACTGAGAAATGTCTAACATTCTCTTTAGAAAGGTCTTTAGACCGTGCACAGAGAGAAAAGCTGGCCTGTTTCATTTCTCTAGCACCTCAAATTACACACCCTTCACACACATTTCCCCACTGCTGCATATGGGCTGCTGATGATATTGATGGTAAGTGTCTTCACATATTTCAGCAGTGTTCAGACAGATGGTCATAAAGAAAAACTGTTTGTGTTGTTGTTGTTCTCCTGATCAAACATTTGCTTCACTGAAATAAAATTAATGTTCTCTCTCCTCTTACAGCAAGTCTCTTCAGATTCCTCAACCCAACGGCTTTTACTTTTCCCCTTTGCTTTTTTTCCCCTCCTACCATAGTGCCTATTACACATCTTATGCTAAGCTTGTAGAAAAACAAATGAGAATCTGTGCTTAGTTTCAAAGTTTTAGATTTTTTAAATAGAAAATTCTAATTCTTGAAGACTTACCAACTAAAGATTCTACTTGTGATAATCATTTTCAAATATTGTACTAAATAAAACCTAAATTGGGCTTAATTTGGCCACAATATATATCTGACTGGAAAACTTTCTTCCCTGAACTCACTTCCTGAGAGATGATGATTTCCAATAAGCCATTTGTCCTTTTGTTAGCACCTCACTTTAGTTCACATTTCTTTTACCTTCTCTTATTTCTGAAGTTCCTTTACGGAGATCACTCCCATTATTTAAGGAACACAAGAATCATCATTGTTTCTCTCTAGTGCCAACTTAACCTGTGGCTTTTCTACTCTCTGCTACTCTGTCTTGTTTCCCTGCACAACCTCAGATGTCTGTGGGAAGTGTCTTTATTCTTTTCTGCCTTTCTCTTTCTTATCTCAACACCTTATCTTTATAGAACTGTTATTTCTATACAGATCTTTCTGTTTCTAAACCCTCACCTTGGTCTGCTCAGTTTGTATGTCCCTTTAAATATTTCTCAGCTATTTTACTCCTTAAAGCTGTTGGCTTGATTCCTTCCCTGGAGAATTTTCTTTATATCATCTTTAAAAATATAAGCCACCACTTTGCAATTTCTGGAAAGGTGAACAGAGATTGTCTACCTTTATTCATTCCTCTTATATATTTTTAATTTCTTCTTGTTCTCTTAGGGATATTCTCAACCTCCAACCACCTCTACCAAATTTCTTGGATTTTGAGAAATTAATTTCAGCTATTACCACAGCAGGATCATTAAAAAAAAAAAAACTAACATCTTTCATGTTGAATTAACAGCTTCTATTTTTCCTTGTGTAAAAATACTATCAGTTCTTCTGACTTTCTTTTCTGGAGACTTTTGGTGTACATTCACAACTGTAACCATGATTATCTAAGTTAGTATTCTTCAGACAGGTGTTAAAGTTTGACTGATACTTTTTAATTCATTACCAAGTAATTTGGAGTTAGGAAAACCCAAGACTCTAGACTCAGAATCTGCATATCCCAACTCCATGTCTCAATATTTTTCTGGGGAAAAATAGCAATATCAATGGTGGTTTGAGCTAACACCCGTTAAGTCTATTTTTCTTGATACATGTCAAATTTATTTGTCACACATGAATTTTTGAACAAGGTACTTAACTCTCTGAACTTCAGTTTCCTTCTCTGTAAAGTTCATTCTATATGTAATATTTGAGAGCGGAATTTAGTTTCTTGTTTTGGTTATATTTTCTAACATTGTGAGAGTTTGTTTTGTACTTAAAACATTTGTATTTGCTTGTAATGAAAGATAAAGTTACTTTCATTTGTGAACTTTATTTTTCTCTATCCATTTCCCACTTCAGGTTATGCCGTGAACCATTGCATGGCATGCCCTGAACACACATATCACCACTCCAACATGACAGACAACTGTGGACAAGAGGCCTGGATGCAAAACCATAATCTTCAATGTCTCCTCGCCATGAATTTGATGTTCAACACTGAATTTATACATCCTTCTTAAAAATCTCATTTTCACAGGTGGGCGTGGTACTGCACCTGATTAAGAGCATGTGTTACTGTGCACATGGACCCAGGTTCAAGGCTCTGGACCCCACATGCAGGGGGAAAACAAATGACAAAGCACTGCTGCACGTGTCTCTCTGTCTCTTTCTACCTCTTTATTATCTCTTTTCTCAATTTCTCTGCCCTATAAAATGAAATATTTTTAATTCCCGTTTCCACCATTTTTCCCCTTTATGTAATCTTCTGACATTCACTGAATGCCCCAAACATGCAGGCAACTTGTTAGCCACTGGAAACATACGGTAAAGAAAGTGCTTATGGAATTCTCAGTGTCTCCATTTATACGTAAAAAAAAAGAAAATAGATTTCACAAACTAGTGATAGGTATATCCACACAAGACACTTACCTGCATTATAGAATTTTTTTTAATATTGATTTTCTCTGTTGCCCTTCTTGTTTTCTTATTGTTGTTGTAGTTATGATTGTTGTCGTTGATGTCATAGTTGTTAGATAGGACAGAGAGAAATGGAGAGAGGAGGGGAAGACAGAGAGAGTGAGAGAAAGATAGACACCTGCAGACCTGTTTCACCACCACCTGTGAAGCGACTCCCATGCAGGTGGGGAGCCCAGGCTCAAACCCGGATCTTTACACGGGTCCTTGCATTTTTGCGCCATGGGCGCTTAACCTGCTTGCTACCGTCCAACTCCCAAAGGGATTATTATTATTATTATTATTATTATTATTATTATTATTATTATTATTATTATTTGCCTCCAGGGTTATCGCTGGGGCTCAGTGCCTGCACTACGAATCCACTGCTCCTACGGTCTTTTATTTATTTATTTTTTTGATAGAACAGAGAGAAATTTGAGAGGAGATGGAAATATAAACACCTGGAGACCTGCTTCACCACTTGTGAGGTGACGCCCCTCCAGGTGGGGAGCCTGGAGCTGGAACTGGGTCCCTTGTGCCCATCCTTACACTTTGTACTGTGTGCGCTTAACCCATTGCACCACCACCCGGCCCCAGAATGTTTTTATCACATTATTTCAAGGGCCTCTTAATGTCACACAACCACTGTACCTTTAAATTTTCTCAAGTGGACTATCAGGAAAGTGCAGCAGCAGAAACAACATCAGATCTGTGTGCCTGAGGCCACAAGTCAGATCACTGACACCTCAGATGCTGGAATGATATGTTCATTTCTCTTTTTTTCTCCCTCATAAAACAAATAACGTTAATCTATAGAAACAAAGAAAAAAAAAGAAGAAGAACGTAAGGCAAAAAGAGAGGGAGATTGCTTTCTTCTAAGATTGGGTTAAATTTACAAAGCTTTAGTTCTACCCTTCTAAACACTGTTTCAATTCATAACAGAAACCTAACTTTCCCAGTTACAAGTAATCTTTACAAAGCACTATAATTCTTCTCACTCTAGTCTTTGCCTAAAGAAGTATAGTTGACTCTGTATGTGAATTCTGGAGCCTGACACCCTACTATTCCTGCTGGATTCTTTAGGTTTTTCTATGTATACTATCACAGTATTTGACAATAGTGGCAATGTGACTTCTTATCTTCTGATCTGTATCCCTTTAATTCCTTGCTTTTGCCTGATGGCTATGACAAGAACTTCCAACACCATGTTGAATAGTAACTGTGATAGTGGGCAGTCCCTGTCTAATACCAAACCTAAGTGGAAACACCTTTCCCTCTCCCACCACTGAATGAGGTTTGCCATATACAGACTCCACTAGGTTAAGGAATTTTCTGTCTCTTCTAATTTTTTGTAGTGTTTGATCAGGAATGGATGTCGGTTCTTGTCAAAGCCTGCCTTTGCATCTATTGAGATAATCATGTTGTTTTGGATTTCCTTTTATTTATGTGATGGAACACATTGATTGATAGATATAAGTAATTTGGAATTCAGTTCCATTCACTATAGCAACAAAAACAATAGCACATCTAAGAATAAACCTAACAAAAGGAGTGAAATATTTGTATACTGAAAACTGTAAGTTACTATTCAAAGAAATTTAAAAAAAAAGATACAAAGAAGTGGAAAGATATTACATGTTCATGGACCGGAAGAATTAACATCATTGAAATTAATATTCTACCCAGAGTCTATATAAATTTAATGCAATCCCGTCAAGATCCCACCAATTTATTTTTAAGTAAATAGAACAAAGCTACAAAGACTCCATACAGAAAGGGAGATCTTTACATGCCCTATATCAGACAAAAGACTAATAACCAAAATATAAAGAGAGCTCATCAAATTCGACAAAAACAAAATAAAAACAAATGCCACCATCCAATGCAGAAAACTTAGACATTTTATGTATGTAGCAACAAATGTATTCACTGTTGACTATAAACCATGATTTCCCCTAATAAAACATTTTTTTAAAGTACTATAATTTCTTTTTGCAAAGGACTCTGGGAAAGGAGGGGAAGGCAGAGGGTAGAGGCCTTGAGACCCAGGGTCATGAAAGTGGAAAGGAACTCAAGTTGTTGGAAGACAGGGTCTTTTGTCAACACGTATCACGGGGAGATGATACGTGTTGACTGTGTTGACTGTGTCCCAGGATGGTTCCGTAGCCCACTTGGTCGATTCCAAATTATATTCCTCCATGAGGATCATTTCTGGAACCATCCGTTCCACCCCGGTTCCATGGCTGCCAGTTCTTAGCAACATCGCCCCGCCAGATATTCGTCGGGATGCGGCATCATCTAAGTTCATTTCCCACGTCTACGCTCGACCGACCTGCCAATATATGCGGATATCTTCGCCCACCCTGTCCAACGCTTGACGTCTCATCACCCAATCTGGTCCCCTACGCCTACACTGAACTTCTCTGTTCCAGGCTCTTGGAAACTGTTGGCAGTCAGCTGAGGTAAAGAACAAACACCTCATCACAGACCCCTGCAAGCGTCAACCCGGCTTTGACATAGCACGTTATGACTGGGCCCTCCTCAATCGCTATCGAACAGGCCATGGCCGGTGCGCTGCTATGTTCCATCGCTGGGGAGCCAGAGACGACCCGAACTGCCCCTGCGGCTCCAGACAGACTATGACCCACATAGTCAACAACTGCCACCTCTCCAGATTCAAAGGAGGTCTCGAAACTTTACATCAGGCTCAACCTGACACTGTTGACTGGCTACGGAAGAATGGCAAATGCTAGAAGAAGAACAGGGAGATGAGAAATTTAACCCATGTGTCAGCAACTGTATTGCAAACCATTAATCCTCTCATACATAGAATTGATTTAATCATCATGGTTATTTATTCATATAGGCTTTATTCATTCAAATCCTAGATAATTAAATATTCTCCTTCAATAAAATATTTCATGTTTTCAACAATAGCAACAAAATTTTCAAAGCCCTAACACCATTGCCCACCTGAAATAAATTAGCGGCAATTAATGATTTAAAATAACAGTTATTCATAAACTGACCAAAACTTTGTGGTAACAACAATTAAAACACACACACACATAGACACACACACATAGACACACACACACACACACACACAGATGTGACTACATTCAAATGTCTTTAGAGCAGAAGTTTGGACAAAGCTTGTCTAGGTTTTTCCTTTGCTCTGTGAAACTGTTCAGTTGTACTTACCTAGCTAGTGGTAGGTCTAGAGGATTTATGAAGGCATCATCTTCAGCACAGTGGTCTCAGGTGCATTTGTACATAGACTGGAATCTCTTATGTGAGGAACCAATAGAAATCATGTAACTTTTTATCATATAACTTCAAAAATCATAGCCACGCTGGTGGCACTACTGATCAAGGCAATAATAAGCCTGTCTAGACTTAGGAAGAGAGAATTTTAAACCTTAATTCTCAACAGAAGAGTCAAATTTCAAGACATGTTTTGAAGATACAATATTTCTTAACACCAATTCCACAATTTAAAAGTACTCAGTTGGGAGTCAGGCAGTAGAGCAGCAGATTGAACGCACGTGGCGCAAAGCACAGAAACCGTTGGAAGGATCCCAGTTCGAGCCCTGGGCTCTTCACCTGCAGGGGAGTCGCTCCTCAAGCGGTGAAGTAGGTCTGCAGGTGTCTGTCTTTCTCTCCCTCTCTCTGCCTTCCCCTCCTCTCTCCATTTCTCTCTGTCCTAGTCAACAACAATGACATCAAGAACAACAATAATGACTAAAACAACCAGGGCAACAAAAGGGAAAATAAATTAATTGATTAATTAAAAAAAAAATTTTAAGTACTCAGTTGTCTCAAAAAGGTCTGTTTGAATTTGATGTTTAAATCAGACTCTATATAATGTTTATTTATATATTGTACTTGATTATTATTGTTTTTTGTGTGTTTTAATATAGAAAGAATGACTTTTAGGGAGTCAGGTGGTAGCACAGTGGGTTAAGTGCAAGGACTTAAAGTGCAAGGACTTGCTTAAGGATCCCGGTTTGAGCCCCCAGTTCCCCACCTGCAGGGGAGTCACTTCACAAGCAGTGAAGCAGGTCTGCAGGTGTCTATCTTTCTCTCCTCCTCTCTGTCTTCCCCTCCTCACTCCATTTCTCTCTATCCTATCCAACAAGACAACATCAATAACAACAATAATGGCAACAAAAGGGAATAAATAAATAGAAAAAAAAGAAGTGCCTTTTTAATGACCCTGACTTACAAAATAAATATTATCAGTTATAAAATTGCACTCATGACATTTTTGTTATATGTTTTAATTTTATTGTTATGACATCCTTATTGCCTATAAAGATAAAACATTATCTAGAAATTGATTTGATTTATATTCAACTTTGGGGAAGGAATTCTTTATAGGTGGTTTTCTATATATATTATATAGAATACTGTACTTTTATAAATATATATATTTACATTATATCAGAATTAAAACATTGTCTGATTACTCCACTACTATTAGTTGATGTTTCAAGGAGCAAATATTTGTTTTATCTCATGAAAAGTCATGGTTTTTTCTTTGTTAGTCATCTTTAAATCAATACACATTTTGCTATGACACTTTTTTCTTTGAGAGTAAGAACACATCATCTGCCCCTTACAAAATACCTTTAAAATACTGTAATAACTTTTGTCTAACAAAAAAAATTATAAATTGTTGTAAATGATAGTTTTCTACTTATCTTTCTGTCAGACATATTAACTAAAATTCACATATGAAGATATCTTCTGTACTCCTCAAGGTCATTTAGTTACTCAAGATATATTCTTAGAGAAAACAAGCCACAGCGTCTAATTCTTCCCTTTCATTACAGATTTTCTAAATAAATTTTTATCCACAGTAATGATCATAGAACTATATTTTTTTGTTCTTATCATTGTAGACTCATTTTAACACCAAATTATTATTTTTTATAATTTATTTCTTTATTGGGGAATTAATGTTTTATATTCAACAGTAAATACAATAGTTTGTACATGCATAACATTCCCCAGATTCCCATTTAACAATACAACCCCCACTATGTCATTCATCATCTTTCATGGACCTGTATTCTCTCCACCCACCCACCCACCCCAGAGTCTTTTACTTTGGTGCAATACGCCAATTCCATTTCAGGTTCGACTTGTGTTTTCTTTTCTGATCTTGTTTTTCAACTTTTGCCTGAGAGTGAGATCATCCCATATTCATCCTTCTGTTTCTGACTTATTTCACTCAACATGATTTTTTCAAGGTCCATCCAAGATCGGCTGAAAACGGTGAAGTCACCATTTTTTATAGCTGAGTAGTATTCCATTGTGTATATATACCACAACTTGCTCAGCCACTCATCTTAACACCGAATTATTTTTTAATACTTGCAATTAATTGCAGTCATCATACGCGCTTAACCTGCAGCGCTACCACTCGACTCCCCAACTATGATTTTTTAACATGATTGCAATAAGATTTTTTCTTTCTGTATTTTGGAAAATTCTGTGTTCTAGTTATATACTTTCCTATATTGAAGCAAAATATTTTTCTGAGTAAAATTAAATGTTTGTGTCATTTTCTATTGATAGAATTGTTGTACTTGCCTGTATGATCTTTATTGTTGCAAGGTGTCCTTCAGTAATAATCACCTGGAAACTTTATTTAATAGACCTGGAAATGATACAGAAAACCTGGGCCATATTGAAGGAAGCTTCATGTAGAGAGGCTGTGGGAGAAGGTTCCGGGTGTTGGATGTCCTGATTTCAGTGGCACTGATGATGGAGGTTTGAGGATTTTTATGAGCTGGCCCTTCACTTGAGCGGTCAAATCATCAGAGAGAGAATTTGAAGGTGAGGAATAGAGACATAATGATAATAATATTATTATTTAAAATTAGGTAAGAATTACTGCAACCTGTTGTACTGTATACTGCATGACAAGAATCAATCTTAATTTCTGCTATTCTCTCCATATAACCCAAGCTAAGGTGATTATCTCATCAAAATAACTTTAATATTCTTCTCTGCCTGACTAAACATTACATAGATTTCTTCTATATTTTAGCCTTCTGGTCACCCTTTTCTTAGAATGTTGACTTCTTCTTCTAGCGTTTGCCCTTCTTCCGTAGCCAGTCAACAGGTCAGGTTGAAAGCTGTCAGGAGCTGCTTGTTGCTGGCTTTGAAAGTGACTGGGATCCATGTGGATTCAGTCGGCTAGGAAGAATCATCAGTTTCCCCAATGAATGGGTACTCACGGGATGCACCACGAGTAGGTTGATCCAATGCATCCCAAGAATGTTGACTGAAAAAAATGTATAATCATAAATTCTCCTTCCTCCCGATTGATATGTAAATCTTTACTGAAAATTTTCTCTGTTTTAAATCCTAGAGATGTTTTTCTTAAAGGGTCACTCAACGCTAAGAAAAGTAAGGACAAGGAAGATATCACCAGGACCCCAGAGCATACTGGTGGAAAAGGACCTGGATGAGAGTGAGGATGTTTTGCAGATATCTAATACTGGGGGATGAGAAATTATCCCCATGTGTCAACAACTGTACTGTAAATCATTAACACCACCCAAACCCCACACCACAACATGATATAAAGAAAACCAATAGAGGCCGCGTGGTGGCACATAATGGTTGAGTGCACATGTTATAGTGCACAAGGACCCGGGTTCAAGCCCTCGGTCCCCACATGCAGGGGTAAAGCTTCACAAATGGAGCAATGAGTCAGGTATCTCTCTGTCTCTCTTCCTCTCTCCCTCCCCCTTCCTTCTTGGTTTCTGGCTGTTTCTATCCAAAAAAAATTAATATAGTAAAATAAATTTTTAAAGAAACAATAGGCTGCAGGTGGTGGTGCAAGTGGTTAGGTGCACACATTACTGTGTGCAAGGACCCAGGTTCAAGGCCCTGGCCCCCACATGCAAGGAAAAAGTTTCATGAGTGGTGAAGCAGGGCTGCAGGTGTCTGTCTTTTTCACTCTCTATCTGATGCTGTCCTCTCAATTTCTCTGTCTCTATCCAGTAATAAATAAATTATGCATATAAATATACATAAATATATATCAATAAAGGAAAGAGAAAGTTGGCACTACTTTATTTCCAGTAAGTTAATAAGTATAGAAACCTAAATTCAAAGAATAACAGTCTTCAAATACAGATGACCTGATCCTGTTGGTTGTCACATCTTCAAGTATTCCAGCATTTTTCTACTAGATCATATAGTGCTTAAAACTTCCTAACATTTTGTTTCAGTGGAGCTGAGTTTAATCTCTCCTCCTTTTACAATAGTCTAAGTAGAGGCTATTTAAATTGAATGCCTTTTTTTCTTTGATACATTCGTTATCTAAATGTTGACTGCCAGGTGAGTGTCTTCTTATTGATAGCAAAAACTTGGTTAGGTAAACATGGTGAGGTATAATGTTTGATCCAGTGTTTTCAAAATTCTTTTTAAAAAGTCCCTCTGTTGAGTTCTTCAACTTAAAGTGGTCAGGTCATTTGAATGAGTTATGCCTATATCATGAATAAGATTGTTCCTTTTTCTTTTTTTAATTATGTTTTTGTCAACTTTACTAATGTGCATTTGGCCACCAGGTTTAGTCAATAACTCTGTGCTCCCCCATGGATATAATGTTGTCCTTTCCCTCATCTCTTGCTACTTAACACCTTAAATGTGAATCATCTACCGTGGAAAAATAAATTTTTTCTGGTTGACATATGGGCTTCATTCGGCATGTCCACATGCTTAAAGGAGACTTTCATACAAGATTAAGATGGGACAAGCAAATTTCCTATCTTCATTTTACAGAGGAGTTTACAGAAAATATTACCTAAATGACTTAGCCAAAGTAGACCCAAAAGGAGAATCAGAGTTCCTATTCTAGATTTTTAAGCCAAAATAATTCTCCATTACCATTTACAGAGTCACAACTGAAAAGAAAATTCTCTGCAGCCTGTGATGATGGTTTCAGGAGAAAATATGTTCACACATTTCTCTGGAAAAAAAAAAACAGATTTGCAAGACTGGTTGAAAACACTATAATGACATCGATTCAAATGACTGATTTCTTAATTCTGATGTATAAACTTTGAAATACTGAAAAATCAGAATACTTTTAAAATGAATCCACCATTGACTTAATCCTTAATGAGGACTAACAATAACACTGTGCAAGAGAAATAATACAAAATTGCCTGGAAACTGCAGGGTGTTTCTATTGTTCTTGCTTTGTTTTTAATTGCAAACAGAACAGGAGCAAACAAATACAGATTTGAGCACTAGAATAATGTCCAACCATAGAAACATAAAATAAATAAATGAACACCCCCACAAAGTAGACTAGAAATTCTTTTCATAATAAATTACATCCTAAATAAATAATGACATTTTTTCTGAATAGTATTGAGAGTAAATTTCTGCATAAAATATTATAAGACAAGAGTAAGTCTTCACAATTAAATTTTTCATTTTCAATTCCTCTATAGATTATCTTAACTCTTAGACAATCTCTTTGTATGTTGAGCTTATCAAATAGTATGTATATTCTACCTCTGAAAAAAACTACATAGAAGATATTATTCTATCCTTCTGTTATCAGGTACTTCCCACCCCCATGTTTCAACTAAAGATACACAATTGTATATCTTTTCTATTTAATATTTATTTTTTTTTTGCTTCTGAAACATATTTGAGTCAGCAATGTATTCATAGAATGGTAGCTGAGATTGAAGTTACTTTTATGCTGCTAATCATGCCTTTCCCTACCTATATGAGAGTAGGATCTTAATTTTTTTAAAAAAGATGTGTATTTATTTATTCATGAGAAATGAACCAGACATCACTCTGGTACATGTGCTGCCAGGGATTGAACTCAGGACCTCATGCTTGAGAGTCCAATGCCTTATCCATTATGCCACCTCTTGGACCACTGGATTTCAATTTTTGTAATCGTTTCTGGTTTGGACAAATATATATATTAAATATAATGATATAATAATTTATTAAATAATATAAATTTGAATGTCATGTTATTAAATATGAAATATTAAGTATGACATTAATATATTTAGTACACATTAAGTATAATATACTATATTAAATACAATATGATATATAATATTAAATATTATATTATTAAATATTAATATATATATTACCAGAGCACTCGTCAACTCTGGCTTATGGTGGTACCAGGGCTCCAGAAAGTCAGGCACGAAAGTGTTTTTGCATTAACCATTATGCTGTCTACCCACAAATACTTTATTTGATATGATAGTGAGAAGACTATTTTTTTCCTTAGATTTCAGCTTAACCATGTTATGTTTTAGCAAATGGAATATCAACTGGGATGACACAAGCAAATAAATAAATGAACTTGCTTGGTACAGAACTCGTTCCTGTGCTTCTGGCACAAGACAGAAAAAGCATGAATATCCCACTCATCCAAAAAAGGATGCGATGTATGTGAAGCCAACCCAGTGCTAACATACACCAGTTTGGCTCGCCCTAGATCAGCGAACCTCAGTCAAAGCACAGAGTTTCCAACAATAAAATGAAAGGTAGCCTATTAAAACCATTAAAGTTTTAGAGTATTTTGTTATTTAGACTGTATTCAGACACATCTATATGCAAATTGCAAAATATATAATGAGAAATAATTCTTCTTAACTTATTTGCAAGCTACTTAAGTCATGTAAACATTTGTGTCAACTGCATACTTATTCTTTAAGATAGCCCATATGCATGAGTTTGTCAAAATCACATGAAAAGCATAATAGAAAGGGATGATCTGGGGACAGGCACAACTTGTTAAGCACACACAATACAGTGTGCAAGACCCAGGTTCAAGCCTCTGTTTCCCACCTGCAGGGGGGAAAGCTTCAAAAGTAGAGATGCAGGGCTATAGGGTCTCTCTCCTCTTCTCTCAATTTCTCTTTGTTTCTATCCAATAACAAGTAAATAAGAAAAAATATTTTAAAGAAAAGGATGATTTTACTGGTTAGTGAACAATTTATGTTGGAAAGGGCATAGAGCCAAACTAGGCTGGAGAACAACATTCAAAAAGAAGAAATGAAGGTGTGTTTTTACATGGAATAGAATTAGTGTAATGTAGTGAATGCATATTTAGGAGTTTTCCAGGAAAAAGCATGCAATTAGGAGGGGGAAACATGGGCAAGTTAGATACAATAATGATGCAACACATACAGAGAAAGTAGTGGAGGATTGTTGCTAGAAGTAAAGTTTTCAATATGTTGTTGTAGGTTAAGATGGGTTTCAATGAATAATCTCCTTTCTTTATTTCTGCTCAGGTAGGTGTGTCTCCATTCCTTACCCTATATACAATTTGAGATCTGTGAGCATGATGCCTCCAGTTCTGTTTTTTCTACTCAAGATAGTTTTAGCAATTCTAGGTCTTTTCTGGTTCCAGATAAACATTTGTAGCATTTATTCTATTCTCCTAAAAATGCGGTTGGGATCTTGATGGAAATAGCACTAAATTTGTATATGGTTCTGGGTAGTATATTCATTTTGATGATGTTAATCCTTCTAACCCTTGAACATGAAATATCTTTCCACTTCTTTGTGTCTTTTTCAATTTCCTTGAGTAGTGATTCATAATTTCAGTATACAAGTCTTTCACTTCTCTGGTTAGGTTTACTCCTAGATCTTTTATTGTTTTTGTTGCTATAGTAAAAGGAATTGATTCCTGGATTTCAAATTCTTCTAACTTAGTATTTGCATAGAGGAATGCCACTGACTTTTGAATTCTAATTTTGTAGACTGACACCCTACTGTACTGCCTAATGATTTCCAAAAGCTTCTTGCTGAATTCCTTAGGTTTTTCTATGTATACTGTCATGTCATCTGCAAATAGGGAGAGTTTGACTTCTTCTCTTCCAATCTGCATCCCTTTAATTCCTTGCTCCTGCCTAATTGCTATGGCAAGAACTTCCAACACTATGTTGAATAGTAATGGTGATAGTGGACAGCCCTGCCTAGTACCTGATCTGAAGGGAAAGGCTTCCAGCTTTTCACTATTGAGTATGATGTTGGCTGTAGGTTTGCTATATGTAGACTCCACTGTCTTCAGAAATCTTCCATCTATTCCCATTTTTTGTAGTGTTTTGGTCATAAAGGGATGTTGAATTTTGTCAAAGGCTTTCTCTGCATCAATTGATATGACCATGTGGTTTTTGGTCTTGCTTTCATTGATTTGGTGTATCACATTGATTGATTTCTGTATTAAACCAACCTTGCATCCCTGGGATAAACCCCACTTGGTCATGATGAACAATCTTTTTAATATACTGTTGTATCCGGTTGGCTAGAATGTTCTTCAATATTTTTGCATCTATGTTCATCAGAGATATTGGTCTGTAGTTTTCTTTTTTGGTTGTGTCCCTGTCTGCTTTTGGTATCAGAGTGGTGTTGGCTTCATAGAAGCTGGAAGGGAGTATTCCAGTGTCTTCAATCTTCTGGAAGACTTTTAAAAGTAGAGGTTATTAGTTCTCCTTTGAAGGCTTTGTAGAATTCATTTGTAAAACTATCTGGTCCAGGACTTTTATATTTGGGAAGATTTTTGATAACTGTTTCAATTTCTTTGTTTTCTTAATTTTTATATTTATTTTTCCCTTTTTGTTGCCCTTGTTGTTTTTTATTGTTGTTGTAGTTGTTATTGTTTTTGTTATTGTTGCCATTGTTAGATAGGACAGAGAGAGGAGGGGAAGACAGAGAGAGGGAGAGAAAAATAGACACCTGCAGACCTGCTTTACCGCCTGTGATGGGACTCCTTTGCAGGTGGGGAGCTGGGGGCTCGAACCAAGATCCTTATGCCAGTCCTTGCACTTCACGCCATGTGGGCTTAACCCATTATACTAATGCCTGACTCCCTGTTTCAATTTCATTAGCTGTGATGGGCCTGTTCTTTTTATCTAGTTCCTCTGTACTTAATTTTGAAAGTTTGTAGGTATCTAGGAAATTGTCTGT
Organism: Erinaceus europaeus; assembly: GCF_950295315.1. Classification (NCBI taxonomy): domain Eukaryota; kingdom Metazoa; phylum Chordata; class Mammalia; order Eulipotyphla; family Erinaceidae; genus Erinaceus; species Erinaceus europaeus. Next base: position 88,260,811 of record NC_080175.1, on the reverse strand, counting down.
TTCTTCAGGTTCTCTAGCTTGGTGGCATAGAGTTGTTCATAGAAGTCTCACATGTTATGCTGAATTTCTGCAGTGTCTGTTGTGATATCTCCTCTTTCATTTACAATCCGATTTATTTGGGTCTTCTACCTTTTTTGTGTTGTGAGTCTGGCTAAAGGTTTGTCAATTTTATTCACTTTTTCAAAGAACCAACATTTACTTTTGTTGATCTTTTGTATGGTTTTCTTATTTTCGATGTTATTTATTTCTGTTCTGACTTTAGTGATTTCTGTCACTAAAGTGGTTGCTTTTGGGTTCCTTTGTTCTTCTTCTCATAGGTCTTTAATATGTGCAGAAAGAAAGATGCAAAACAACTAGATAAAATACTGCCGACACAAAATATTGTCTAGGGGTTCCCACCTTCAGGGAGGGTCACTTCACAAGTTGTGAAGCAGGTCTGCAGGTGTCTATTTTTCTCTCCCCCTCTCTGTCTTCCCCTCCTCTCTCCATTTCTCTCTGTCCTGTCCAACAACAAGGACATCAATAACAACAATAATATTAATAACCACAACAATGATAAAACAACAAAGGCAACAAAGGAACCCACAAGGGAAGGGGAGAAAATATTGTTTTTTTTTCCCCTCATACTACAAACACTTCTCCTCCTCCTCCTCCTTTTTTTCTTTGTCTTCAGTGTTGTTCCTGTTGCCAGGTACCTGACTGATGACACCACGTTTCATGTTTTCTGCTAGTCCCACCTCCCAACCCCACCTTTTTCTTTGATAGAGCATAAGAGCCAGAAAGAGATAAAAAGGGACAGACAGGAGGGAATAAAAAATTCCACCCTGCAGAAATGATTTGCTAGTTAATTTTTTAATTTAATTTTTTTATTTATTCCATTTTGTTGCCCTTGTTGTTTTATTGTTGTTGTTATTGTTGTCATCATTGTTGGATAGGACAGAGAGAAATGGAGAGAGGAGGGGAAGACAGAGAGGGGTAGAGAAAGATAAGACAGCTGCAGACCTGCTTCACCACTTGTGAAGTGACTCCCCTGCAGGTGGACAGCTGGGGACTCAAACTGGGATCCTTATGCCAGTCCTTGCACTTTGCACCACCTGCGCTTAATCCGCTGCGCTACAGCCTGACTCCCAACTTTCTACTTTTAATATACCTTTAAAATTATTTAATACCTGTAGCAAATGATTCACCTAATAATTTTTAATTTATTAATCACATGTCATTTACGAAACGCTCAAATATTTCAACTTGGGATGCTACTGACCATTGCCAAACTTTCTTGGTGTTCTGTGATGAATAACCTTCATCCTAGTATAAGCTCTTGATTTCAAAGATTTACTCTTCATTATTAATTTTTCAACAATGTTAGGAGTGAATGTATTTTTGCCCTTTAGCAAGAGCTGCACACTTACAAGTCTCATTTAGTCTACAATCTCATCTTTGAGGTAAATATGAAAATCTTTTTTCTCTCTCACTAAGGTCGAAAGGTTGAGAAGTCAAATGGTCTGTAAGCTATATGAATAGAAAGTAAACTCAGTCTCTACATTATCCAATAGCAGAAGTCTACCGTGGGCTTGTTGGAAATGTAGATGGTCCAATATCGACTTACTCAAATGTTATTCTTGGCACATTTATGAGACTTTTCTTTCTACCTGACAAGATGGAATTAGAAGTGAAGGATGGTGGTGCACCCAGTTAAGCACATACAGTTCTAAGTGCAAGGACCCACACAAGGATATGAGTTCTAACCCCCAGCATCTCCTCACTTGCAGGGGGGGAGTCTTCACAAGCTGTAAAGCAGAGCTACAGGTGTCTATCCCTCTATCTTCTCCCCTATATCTCTTCTGATCTCTCAGTTTCTCTCTGTTCTATCTAATCAAAAAAATGGGGGGAATGATGACCAGAACAACAGATTCATAGTGCTGACACCAAGCAACAGCAATAACCCTGGAGGCAAAAAAAATGAAGTTAAATAAGTAGGAACATAATAAAACATTTTAATATTTATGTACTCAACACTTATTTATTGCATACTCAAGACCAATAAAGCACTATGATACATACATCTCAAAAGTTACATTGTAAAGTTAGTAAGAACTGCTTTATGCATTTGTGTCATCCAATCTCTCTTTTGTTTACTAAAAAGGTGATCACATTAATTTGAAAATGAAATAGTTAAATTATTTTGCTGGCTTGGAAATGTCAGTTGAGTGAAACTCAGAACATGATTTCCAACAGTAGTAAAGTATGGCTAAAACAATTCTAATCCAGGAGACAGAAAGAAGAAATGTAAAGGAAATTTATAAATGAAGAATCATCATCATCATAAAGGTTGTGAAATGTTGAGTGCTAAGAGATTTGATCATATTATTTACTTAATATTAATAGTAATTGTACAAGATTTCTTTTCTTTTCTTTTTTATTGACTTATTTTTTGGACACAGGGAGAAATAAAAACTTAGAGGAAGACAGAGAGGGAAGAAGAGAGAGTCAACTAAAGCATTGCTCCACCACTCATGAAGCTTTCCCCCTGCAGATGGAGGTCTGGGGCTTGAACCCAATTCCTTGTACATTGTTAAGATGTGCACTGTATCTACTGCACTACCTCTTTCATTTTCTTAATGTAATGCAAGAGCCTTGTGTATATGATTCCAGCCCTCCTAGGCCAATGTTTCAGTCCTTTTTAGTTCATATGAGGTAAGAAAGAAACAGATTGGAGAGACACCTCTATTCCAATATGTGTAGAGTCCCACTCCATTCCCAAGTCATAGTGCTTCAGGTGGTGCTGTGGTTCAGAGTTCGGGTCTTGTGAATGGTAAGATGGTCTATCAAGGGCCAGTGTGGCCATTAGAAAGGGAGGGAATCTCAAGAGGCTCTTTCAGATGAACTAGCTCTTGCCCTGAAATTGTTTATATTCTCCTTATTTTCCAGTTAATAAAATGAGATTCAGAAACATGTTTATATATTCTATATTTACTTCATAATTTATATATCCATATTTGTACCCTGATGTACAGGATCTCAGTCATGCTCATATACAAATTATGAAATTATATATATAAATTACATATAATTTATATATATAATTTCTAATCATTTTTGCTATTTCTAGAATGGTAAAAATTCCTAAACAAAGTATAAAAATACCTTTATTCTTGTTGCTTAGTATTGAAAATGGATCACTTAGTTATTCTTCATTATAGTGTATAAAATAACCTGATTTTAGATATGTCAATACAGTATGGTAATGTGTTTATTGTGAATCAGTCTTTTCCCTGAGTTTGTAGACAAGTTACTTACTTACTTATTAGAATGTAAAAGAAAGAGGGGTAGATAAAAATGAGAAAATTAGAACATCGGGGGCCACGTGGTGGCGGGCGCACCAGGTTGGGGGTTAAGGCACATAGTACAAAAGCACAAGGACCTCAGTTCCAGCCTCCCGCTCCCCACCTGCAGGAGATTGCCTCACAAGTGGTGAAGCAGGTCAGCAGGTATCTATCTTTCTCTCTCCCTTTGTATCTCCTCTCCTCTCTCAATTTCTCTCTGACCTATCTGCTGGCACCCCCGTGGTGTGGCTCCAGCCAGGGGGTAAGTCACCTATACTCGTTTCCAGCTCTCAGGGACCACATGATTCAGAAAGGAGGACTCGGGGAGTACTCTGGTACAAACACTCATTTATTTGGAGATGGGTACAAATTTATATAGAGAGTTAAACAAAGAACATTTTTCACATATGTCAGAAATTACAGGTTTCTTAAAGGTCCGCTTGCCCCTATGGTAGGGGGCTGGTATGACAAGAATTGATCCGATACATAAAGGTCAAGACAATTAGTTTCCATGATGCAGTCAGGTTAATTATCCAGAGGCATTTGAGAGAAGCATAGGGGTTAAACCAGTAAGGTGAGGTAGAGAAAAGAAAAACAAAGATTTATGTAAATCATAGATATCAAAAGGCACAAGGAAATAAGATTTGGGGGCTTTTCACTCTCTGATGTTGGGGAGGTGTGTGATAGAGCGTGTTCTTTATGATCAAAAGGTGAAGTGGATGTGTGAACTTTGAGTGAACCCTAAAGCAGGTAACCATTTGGCCTGCTGCTAGCAGGGGAAACTGAGTGTGAGAGGTCTGTAGGCTTTCTGTGAGCTTGAGAGACTAACAAGGAGAAACTGAGTCTGGGAGACTTTTCTCTCTCGGCTCATCTCTATAAGGAGAGAGGCTAACAAGTGGGGTGTCTTTCCAGACCTCTATCCAAGGATGGGAGAGCTCCCCTAAACTCTACCAAGCTTTCACACAGTCCCACACCTATCCACTAAATGGGAAAATGGCCTCCAGGAGCAGTGGATTCATAGTACTGGCACCGAGCCCCAGCAATAACCTGGTGGCAAAAAAAGAAAAAAGAAAATTAGAACATCCATTACTCTGGTATAAACTGTTGAAAGAAGAACCCTGTCACCCTCCCTATCATTTTGTCACTGAGCCTATGCATATTCATTAAGTATCATATTGTAAGATATTGACTTAGTATGTGTACATTCATATGTTTGTAGTCAAGTGCAAAAATATATACAAACACATACATACAATATTCTGAGTTAGATAGGATAAAATGAAGGTACAGTAATTGTGCTCAAAATTTTAACATAAGAATGTTGGAAAATATTTCACTTGTTAATCAAGAACAGAAGACTTGCTGATTTATAAATAGAAAACCTTTAAAATATTTGTGAATATTTTTACAAATAAACAACTGCTGTTTGCTTCCAAATTTTAAATATTCCCAAGTCACATTAACTGAGAGGGAGATTTAGATCCAAGCACGTTTACATGGTCTTTGCATAAATAATTAACAAAACAGAAGATAAGCTAACAAAACACAAAAGCTAGATAGAATGTGACAACACTATGGGATAAAGTGATATTATGAAAACAATACAGTTAGAAGGTAAACTCAAATATATGCAAACATTAGGTTAAATAAACTCAGAACACAAATCTGTATTTCCTCCAAAGTGCAGATTTCATAACAACTGCTTGATTGGCTTTGTCTTTGGTGAAATGTAAAGTAACAACATATTGTATTTGATATTTTAAAAGTTTTAAGAATACATAAAATAACAGGTAGGAAAAATACCTTGAAATTAAATATTTGATAATTGTGTGTTAGACTGATTGGAATTTCACATGATTGTAATGTTTAGTTCTGCATTAAAAATCAGTACTGACTTTTCTCCAGTGGGAAAGAAGTATGTGGTTTTTAAGAATGGAATTACTATACAATCTAGAAACTACACTGCTGTCTGTAAATCAGAAAAAACAGAACCACCATTTCAAAGAGATATCTAAATCCATGTATATTGTAACATTGCTCAAGACATGGAAAAATTAAGTGTCCAGAAGGAGATGCATGATAAAAATGAGAGCTTTTCTCTAGCCTTTTTTAATATTTATTTACTGTTTAATTTGATTTGTGACAATACTGATATACAAAGTTATAAGATAAGGCTATAATTTTGTGCTGTTCCCACCACCAGAGTTCTATACCCCCATTCGCTCTATTGGAAGTTACAGTAGGTTTCCCAAGGTTGCAGATATGGGATGACTATTATTTCCAGGTCTGTCTATATTGTCTATATTATATATATTTTACCGGGCTAGCTTCGTGAGTGAGAGACAGATGACCAGGTACTCATGGCTGAGCTAGGAATGCAGTTCAATCTTTATTGATGAGTAGGAATGCAGTGCAATCTAATCTCTATTCATTATAAAACCCTGTCCTTTATATCTCCTGAGGTGGAAATGTCAGGAAGAGGAAGTACTTAGGATAAGGGGGTGGGGAGAAGGAAAAAGCACGAACCAGTGGGGATTAAAAGGTGGAAACAGGATGTGACTAGGAGAAAGGGCGGAGTGGAAAAAAAACGTGAACCAGTGGGGATTAAACCAATGCGGGTCTCAAACAAAACAATGATTATATAAATAGACCACAGTGTTAAGCAATGCAAGCGAACCTAATGTGATGATCAAAATAGAAGAGGTCTTACAAGCAGAATTAGAAGCAGACCAACATATTTGCCTTTTTTCTCTGCTATGGTCCTTCCCTTTCTTCCCTTCCAGATCTTTCTGAATGACCTTCAGTTGGAGTTCAGAGGTTTATGGTCACATTCCCCTATCAATTCTCCCCATCTGGGAGTATGGACCAAAACCCTTTTTGGAGTTCAGAAGGTGGGAGTTCTAGCTTCTATAATAGCTTCTCTGTTAGACATGAGCATTTTCAGGTCAATCCATACCCCCTAAGCAGTTTCAATCTTATCCTTAAGAGGATAGAGCTCTGGGGAGGTAAGGTTCCAGGAAGCATTGATGAAGTAACCAGGGAAGTCTGGATGGAATCATAATAGCATCTGCAAGTTGGTGGCAAAAAGGCTGTAAGATATAAATCAGGACAAAAGGATTCATGAACAGGAAACAAAAACTAGGAATAGATAAGGTAAGAATAGGAATCTTAGGGTGAAAAGAAGCTAGGAAGTCTATTTTAGGGGCCTATAATTTTTTTTATAGTTTTTGCTTGAGTTTGATAGCTAACATAGAGATATACAAATCAATTATCTGGGAAGATGGCATAAGAATCATGAGTAGAGCTAGAAAACTGGATTAAGGGAGAGAGCAGCTCTCTTGAAAAGAATCTATGAATAAAATTAATTGTTTACCCCATCAATCTGACCCAGGGACCATATGTATTCATAGTTAGCACAGCAGCATATGGAACCTCTGAGTTCCTTTTGTTTTTAGCTCACAGTCCATGGTCACAGCTGAAAACATTCTAGACTGCACTCATTTTGGGATCAGTCTTCCTCGAGTAGCAGGTTAGGATGCCCTAGTCTTTCTTTGGAGAGTGAGGTCTAGCCATTTTTTTTAAAAAATCTTGCCATTTGTGACAATGATGAAATGAATATTGAGGGCATCAAACTGATTGGAATAAACCAGGCAGAGATCGTTAGATACTATGTAATCTCACTTTTAAATATGGAATCTAATATATATATATTAGATTCCATAAAAACTCCATAAAAACAGAATCCCAGAATCCTAGAGAATGGGAGAAGTAAAATTTAACTGTATTCAAAATATAGAAACTATTCAGTAGAAAATGAATTAATTTCTGGAGACAACTTCACAAACTGGTGACTATAGTTAATAATACTCTTTTCTGAGACCAGGGCAATTGCACCATTGGTAGAGCAACAGACTTGCATTTCTGAAGGCACCAGAGATCAAAGCTTCAATACCCAACACCACCAGAAGCCAGAATTGAGAATCACTTTGGTAAAAACAAAGTAATAATAACAAAGACTAATAATGTATTCCAAACGTATGTCTGAAACTTGCTAAAAGAGTAGGTATTTTAAACAAACAAAATTCATAACTATGATAGTATTCATTTGCTAAGAAACATTATTGTGGAAGTCATTTTGCAATATATACATATATAAAACCAGTACACCTTAAAACCACACAATACTATGTTATTTTTCTTTTTTAAATTTCCTCTCTGAAACTTGGAGGAAAATCTAATTCTTTTCCAGACTAAAATTGAGTATATATTGTATGATAAGTGCACAAAAATTAAATATTGAAATACATAAAGGAAATAAATTTTTAAAATAACTAGCATATGTAATCCAAATGTAAAGTGAAGCAGCCTTACTTACTAAGGACTATAAAATGTATGAAATATTTATGCCATTACTTTTAAAGTCTAGAGCTTTCCCAATATTGAATAAATTTACAGCTAATTTAGTTCTTATTGTTACCTCTGTTCCAAAGTTCTCCTGAACTCATTGACTGGTAGATTGACTTACTTTCATTAATTTCCTTTTCAAGTCACTTCAAATCATATACAACACTTGGTCCTTTCTCCTGACTTGCACACAATACTGTTTTGATGATGCACTTGCATTAATGAACTCAAAGTGTATAGATGACTGAATTTTTGGAAAGACAAATAGAGCTAATATTATGCAAAACAAACTTACATGGAAAATTAGACACAAAATTCAAGCAGCTTCTATCTTCTTATTACTGCTCATATATTGCATCTAGTAAGTTTACTGCAAGTAAAACAATGTTATTAAAAAATATTTGGGCATTTAATGTTCTCCAGTTTCTGCTAACAATCTTTTCCCAATAGGACTGCCATTACTTTTTGTTAGTGAAGAACACAATGTGAGGAAGAATCAAGTTAAAGCATTAGCTAGAATTAAATCCCAAAATGTGATATTCCTTTCTTTCAATGTTTCTTTTGAAGTCAAGAAGAAGACAGCTGTTTGTGGCTATTATATTTTTAACATTTTCTATCATGAGGTAGCAACACTTCTTAAAACAAATACAAAGGAGAAAGGAAAAAGAGAAAGCAAGCTTTCCACAAGGACTCCAGGAAGCAAATGCATCTAGTGAGAAATGGTTTTTGTTATAGTTTCTTTCCTTTCCGATAATTAAATTTTGCTTTCAAATTGGAATACTTTAATTAAAAATAAATCAATGTGAAAATGTGAAAAATATTAGCTATAGGATGAAGACCACGGAAGAAAATGTAAAGATTCATGAAATATTAACTTTTTAAAAAATGTTTTATTTATAAAAAGGAAACATTGACAAAACCATAGGGTAACTTTTCAGGGAATATTTGCCTAGAACAAAGATAGTTTTTTTCTTAGAAGAAATTCTACCAGTGACTAAGTTAATTTTTTTTTCCATTCAGCCACTTTTATATGAAGTGATCTAAAATTAAGCTTTGCTTTAGGATATTAAAAGTCATGAGTTTGAGAACGCACAGTGACATATTCAAGGCTCATCATTTGATAAAAGCAAGTTTGCTATTTTATTGAGAGTTCTGAAACTTCAACTTTTGCAATTTCTACTAAATAGTATTGCACCATATAATATATTATACCTTCAAGAGTAGGTTGATACAAGAAAAATCTTTTTTTTTTAAATTTTTTATTTAAGAAAGGATTAGTGAACAAAAACATAAGGTAGGAGGGGTACAACTCCACACAATTCCCACCACCCAATTCCCATAACCCACCCCCTCCCATGGTAGCTTTCCCATTCTCTATCCCTCTGGGAGCATGGACCCAGGGTCGTTGAGGGTTGCAGAAGGTAGAAGGTCTGGCTTCTGTAATTGCTTCCTGAAAAATCTTTTCATATGAATTCTTAAATGATAGATAGATATGGAGAGAGAAAGAGAGACACCTGCAGTACCTGCTTCACCACCTGTGAAAGCTCCACTGCCTGGAGATAGAGATTGGGGTCTGGAACCCCAGGACCTCATGCATGGTAATATGTGTGCTTAACTAAGTGTTTCACTGCCCAGCCCCCTGTTTTGTTTTTGATTTTTTGTTGTTAGACATTAGAATTAAAAAATAGTCCTTGATGTCCCACTAAAGACACATTTTGGCATTCACTAAAGAAAACAGTGAAAGTGGGATTTTTTAAAAATTTTTTTATTGATAAAAAGGAAACATTGACTAAACCATAGGACAAGAGGGGTACAACTCCACACAATTCCCACCACCAGAACTCCATATCCCATCCCCTCCCCTGATAGCTTTCCTAGATTTTTTTTAAAAGATAGGTGAGATGCCATAGCACTGTTTATTTATTATTATTTATTTATTTATTTATTCCCTTTTGTTGCCCTTGTTTTATTGTTGTGGTTGTTCTTGTTGTCATCGTTGTTGGGTAGGACAGAGAGAAATGGAGAGAGGAGGGGAAGACAGAAAGGAGGAGAGAAAGATAGACACCTGCAGACCTGCTTCACTACTTGTGAAAGGGACTCCCCTGCAGGTGGGGAGCTGGGGGCTCGAACTGAGATCCTTAAACCAGTCCGGGCTTGGCTGCACTACCGCCCAACTCCCGATGTTTCTTTTAAAATAAAGGAGACAAACGGGTTTTCTGACGGACTGGGGATAATGATAGTACCATACAAAGTAGGTTTTGGACTCTTGAAGAGAAGTATTTTAAGAGGCAGAAAAGGGAGCTGGGCAGTGGCATATCTGGTTAAGTACACAAAGTACTAAGCACGAAGACCCCAGTTAGAGCCCCCCACGCCCCACCGGCAATGGGGACGCTTCCGGGGCTGTGAAGCAGGTCTTCAGGTGTTTCTCTTTCTTTTCCCCGTGCCCCTCCCTGCTGAAAAAAAAAAAAATGGCTGTTAGAGTTCGTAGTTTCTGCATCATCCCCCAGCGATAACCCTGATGGTGATAAGAAAATTTAAAAATAATAAATAAACAAATAAGGCAGAAAATATCTGTTCTAGACTTTAAAATATTGATCCATAAGTAACGGGAGAAATGGTTTCAGGGTAGAAGACTTTAAAGTCTGCTAAGAACAGTTGAGCTTTCTCTCTCTGGAAAAATGTAGTCTACAATGGGTACTTTTCATTGTTAGATTTAATCAAGACTATATGATAGGTCCACCATTCTGAGTCAATTTTGATGTCATCAGGCAATGCTCATTATGCAAAATGTAAAGAAATATATTGGTTTCAACAATTCATAATAAATACATTCACTCATTTATTGATTTTTGTTGTCAGCAGAATTTACTGATCCAGGCTAGCTTTTTCAGGTAGAGAGAGACAGAAATAGTAAAAGTCTTTTTTGCATTAACAATACTCTAGCTCCCTAGCCTCATTTCCTTATGATTTTGATGTCATTTTTATTTAGGTACTATTCTTGTAGAAATGAAAATATGGCACCCCTATGTTCATAGCAGCATAATTTGTAATGACTAAAACCTGGAAGCAACCCAGGTGCCCAACAACAGAGTGACTGAGAAAGCTGTGGTGTATATACACAATGGAATACTATGCAGCTATTAAGAACAATGAGCCCACCTTCTCTGACCCATCTTGGATGGACCTAGAAGGAATTATGTTAAGTGAGCTAAGTCAGAAAGAAAAGATGATTATGGGATGATCCCACTTAAGAACAGAAGTTGAGAGAGAAGAACAGAAAGATAAATTCAAAGCATGAGTTCACTGAGTTTGAAATAGGGCACCAAAGTAAAAATTTCTGGGTTGAGGGTGTGAGGGCGAGGGTGGATGTAGGGCTTCACTGGGGTGGTGGGGGGAATGGGATGGGACACAGCCTTTTGGTGGTTGGAATGGTGTTGATGTACACTTCTATTAACTTGTGGTCATATAAATCACTATTTAATTAATATGAGAGGGAAAAAACAAACTGAATGTCTCAAACTTTTTAATGCACATACCATAGGCTGAGTCTTTGAAATGTTGGCTCTCTTAAGAGCTTAGACCAGGGAGAACAGAAACAACCAGTGGCATTAAACTATAAGTCACAGTTATATACATATAATGTCAAAGGACATAAATTATGGTGACATTGTGTATGATAAAGCAAATCCTAACAAAGGGATTTTCAAATTTAACCCAATTGCCAAAAAAAAATTGATTACAGCAATAACTATCTATTGCCTTGTTAAACAGCAGGAACCTCCCACTTCCTCTATAGAGCCTATATTTCCCCCAGTCCTGGAACCTGTAAGGTGGGGGCTCACTTTCCTGCATGCCTATCCTAATTCATATCAAATGATATTGTGTCTGCTGATCCCAACCTAATCAACACAACGAGAACCACCTCAGCATGCTTCACTTCAGACTGTGTCCAGAGACAGAAGCATGGAATGTCAACCCTTCAGCCTCATTACTCTTTTTTTCTTTTTAATAATTTATTTCTTTATTGGGGAATTAATGTTTTACATTCAACAGTAAATACAATAGTTTGTACATGCATAACATTCCCCAGATTCCCATTTAACAATACAACCCCCACTATGTCATTCATCATCTTTCATGGACCTGTATTCTCCCCACCCACCCACCCACCCCAGAGTCTTTTACTTTGGTGTAATACGCCAATTCCATTTCAGGTTCTACTTGTGTTTTCTTTTCTGATCTTGTTTTTCAACTTCGGCCTGAGAGTGAGATCATCCCATATTCATCCTTCTGTTTCTGACTTATTTCACTCAACATGATTTTTTCAAGGTCCATCCAAGATCGGCTGAAAACGGTGAAGTCACCATTTTTTACAGCTGAGTAGTATTCCATTGTGTATATATACCACAACTTGCTCAGCCACTCATCTGTTGTTGGACACCTGGGTTGCTTCCAGGTTTTGGCTATTACAAATTGTGCTGCCAAGAACATATGTGTACACAGATCTTTTTGGATGGATGTGTTGGGTTCCTTAGGAAATATCCCCAGGAGGGGAATTGCAGGGTCATAGGGTAGGTCCATTTCTAGCCTTTTGAGAGTTCTCCAGACTGTTCTCCACAGAGGTTGGACCAATTGACATTCCCACCAGCAGTGCAGGAGGGTTCCTTTGACCCCACACACTCTCCAGCATTTGCTGCTGTTACCTTTTCTAATGTATGACATTCTCACAGGAGTGAAGTGATAACTCATTGTTGTCTTTATTTGCATTTCTCTGACAATCAGAGACTTGGAGCATTTTTTCATGTGTTTCTCGGCCTTTTGGATCTCTTCTGTGGTGAATATTCTGTCCAAGTCCTCCCCCCATTTTTGGATGGGGTTATTTGTTGTCTTGTTGTTGAGTCTGGCAAGCTCTTTATATATGTTGGTTATTAAACTCTTATCTGATGTATGGCATGTAAAGATCTTCTCCCATTCTGTGAGGGGTCTCTTGGTTTGGGTAGTGGTTTCTTTTGCTGTGAAGAAACTTTTTAATTTGATGTAGTCCCATAGGTTTATACTCTTCCTTATAATTGGATTCGTTTCATTGAAAATGTCTTTAAAATTTATGCAGAAAAAAGTTCTGCCAATATTTTCCTCTAAGTATCTGATAGTTTCTGGTCTAACATCCAAGTCCTTGATCCACTTGGAATTTACTTTTGTATTTGGTGAAATACAGTGATTCAGTTTCATTCTTCTGCATGTTTCAACCCATTGTTTCCAACACCATTTGTTGAAGAGACTCTGCTTTCCCCATGTAATAGTCTGGGCCCCTTTGTCAAAGTTTAGATGTCCATACGTGTGGGGCCTCATTTCTGGGCTCTCAATTCTATTCCACTGGTCAGTGTGTCTGTTCATGTTCCAGTACCAAGCAGTTTTGATGACAATGGCCCTATAATACAGTTTGAGATCTGGGAGTGTGATGTCTCCAGTTCTGTTCTTTTTTCTCAAGATTGTTTTGGCAATTCTAGGTCTTTTCTGGTTCCAGATAAACATTTGTAGCATTTTTTCTATTCTCCTAAAAAATGTGCTTGGGATCTTGATGGGGATAGCATTAAATTTGTAGATGGCTCTGGGTAATATATTCATTTTGATGATGTTAATTCTTCCAACCCATGAACATGGAATATCTTTCCACTTCTTTGTGTCTTTTTCAATTTCTTTGAGTAGTGACTCATAATTTTCAGTATACAAGTCTTTCACTTCTTTGGTTAGGTTTACTCCTAGATATTTTATTGTTTTTGTTGTTGCTATAGAAAAAGGAACTGATTCCTGGATTTCAATTTCTTCTAACTTAGTGTTTGCATAGAGGAATGCCACTGACTTTTGAATTCTAATTTTGTAGACTGACGCCCTACTGTACTGCCTAATGATTTCCAAAAGCTTCTTGCTGGATTCCTTAGGTTTTTCCATGTATACTATCATGTCATCTGCAAATAAGGAGAGTTTGACTTCTTCTCTTCCAATCTGTATGCCTTTAATTCCTTGCTCCTGCCTGATTGCTATGGCAAGAACTTCCAACACTATATTGAATAGTAATGGTGATAGTGGGCAGCCCTGTCTAGTACCTGATCTGAGGGGAAATGCTTCCAGTTTTTCACCATTGAGTATGATGTTGGCTGTAGGTTTGCTATATGTAGACTCCACTATCTTCAGGAATTTTCCATCTATTCCTATTTTTTGTAGTGTTTTGATCATAAAGGGATGTTGTATTTTGTCAAAGGCTTTCTCTGCATCTATTGATATGACCACATGGTTTTTGGTCTTGCTTTTGTTGATGTGGTGGATCACATTGATTGATTTACATATATTAAACCAACCTTGCATGCCTGGGATAAACCCCACTTGGTCATGATGAACAATCTTTTTGATATACTGTTGTATCCGGTTGGCTAGAATTTTGTTCAATATTTTTGCATCTATGTTCATCAGAGATATTGGTCTGTAGTTTTCTTTTTTGGTTGTGTCCCTGTCTGCTTTTGGTATCAGGGTGATGTTGGCTTCATAGAAGCTGGCAGGGAGTATTCCAGTGTCTTCAATCTTCTGGAAGACTTTTAAAAGTAGAGGTATTAGTTCTTCTTTGAAAGTTTTGTAGAATTCATTTGTAAAACCATCTGGTCCAGAACTTTTATTTTTGGGAAGATTTTTGATAACTGTTTCAATTTCATTAGCTGTGATGGGCCTGTTCATGTTATCCACTTCCTCTTTACTTAGTTTTGGAAGTTGGTAGGTATCTAGGAAATCATTCATTTCTTCCAGGTTCTCTAGCTTGGTGGCATATAGTTGTTCATAGAAGCCACGCATGATATGTTGAATTTCTGTGGTGTCTGTTGTGATATCTCCTCTTTCATTTACTGTCCGATTTATTTGGGTCTTCTCCCTTTTTTGTTTTGTGAGTCTGGCTAAAGGTTTGTCAATTTTGTTTACTCTTTCGAAGAACCAACATTTACTTTCATTGATCTTTTGTATGGTTTTCCTATTCTCAATGTTATTTATTTCTGCCATAACTTTAATGATTTCTGTCCTTCTGGTTGCTTTAGGATTCCTTTGTTGTTCTTCTTCTAGGTCTTTAAGATGTGCAATCAGGCTGTTTATTTGTACCTTTTCTTGTTTCCTAATGTGTGCTTGTATAGCTATGAACTTCCCTCTTAGGACTGCTTTAGCTGTGTCCCAAATATTTTGATAGCTTGTGTCTTCATTTTCATTGAACTCTCGAAACATTTTGATTTCTTCCTTGATTTTCTCTTTGACCCAGAAGTTGTTAAGAAGTGTACTGTTGAGCTTCCACATTTTGGGACTGTTACTAATCTTTTGTTGATTGTTAAGTGTTAGTTTAATTCCACTGTGGTCTGAGAAGATGCTTGGGATGATTTCAGTGCTCTTGAATTGGCTGATGCTGTCTTTGTGGCCTAACATATGGTCTATCCTTGAGAATGATCCATGTGGATTTGAGTAAAATGTGTATTCCAGTTTCTTGGGATGAATGACTCTGAAAATGTCCAATAGTTCTAGTTTATCTATCTCTTCATTTAGCTCCCTTATGTCTTTACTGATTTTCTTCCTGGATGATCTGTCAAGTTGAGATAGTGGGGTGTTGAAGTCCCCTACTATGATTGTGTTAATATTAATATATTGCTGTAGCTCTTTCAGTAGAAGTTTGATGTATTTAGATGGCTTCTCATTGGGTGCATAGATAGTAATAATTGTTAAGTCCTCTTGATTGACTGATCCTCTGAGCATTAAGTAGTGTCCATTCCTATCTTTTTTAATCTTATCTATTTTAAAGTCTATCATGTCAGATATGAGAATAGCTGTTCCTGCCCTTTTTTGTGGGCCATTGGCTTGTATGATAGTTTTCCATCCTTTCACTTTAAGTCTATGTTTGTCTTGTTGAGTTAGGCGAGTTTCCTGTAGACAACATATTGTTGGGTTGTGTTTTCTGATCCATCTTCCTACTCTGTGTCTTTTAATAGGTGAATTCAGGCCATTCACATTTATTGATATCAAAGATTGAAGATATTTTAACGCCATTCTTGTAGAGTTTTAGAGTGTTTTGATATATGTCCTATTTATGGTGGTCTGGTTGTTTATAGGAGACCTTTCAGAACTTCTTTCAGGGCAGGCTTGGTGATGGTTGCTTCCTTCAACTGTTGCTTGTCTGAGAAGGTTTTGATGCTTCCATCTAGTCTGAATGACAGTCTAGCAGGATATAGTATTCTTGGCTGAAAGCCTTTCCCATTGAGCACTCGATAGATATCTTGCCATTCTCTTCTGGCCTGTAGTGTTTGTATGGAGAAGTCTGCTGCTAATCTTATGGGTTTTCCTTTGTAGGTGACTCTTTGTTTTTCTCTTGCAGCCTTGAGGATCCTTTCTTTATCCTTATTCCTTTCCAATCTAAGTATGACATGTTTTGTTGTCTTTAGGTCTGGGTTAATTCTGTTTGGGACCCTCTGGGCTTCTTGAATCTTTATGTCTTTGGTGTTGTCTAGACTAGAGAAATTTTCAGCTATTATGGCCTGGAGAATGCTTTCTTCCTCTCCTTCTCTTTCTTCCTCTGGTAAGCCAATAATGCGTATATTGTTTCTTTTGAAGTCATCCCATAGGACTCTGTTGTTGTTTTCAGCATCTCTTAATCTCTTTTTGAGATCTCTTACTTCTTTTTTAGTTGTCTCTAATTCATCCTCAATCTTGCTAATTCTGTTTTCAGCCGCATAGATTCTATTCTCTCTGCCCTCTACTGCTTTCTGGAGTTCATCTATTTTGTTGCCCTGCTCTGATACTGTTTTAGCTTGTTCAGCTAGTTGCCTTCTTAGCTCAGCGATTTCAGCTTTCAGCTCTCTAATAACCATGAGATAATTAGAATTTTCTTCCATATTCTCATTTGTTGTTCCTGCATTTCTGATTACAATTTTTTCAAATTCTTTACTCACTCCTGTTATTATTTCCTTAGCTAATGTTTGGATGTTGAACTCGTTGTTTTGTGCTTCACCCTCTGGGGACTTTTAGTTGGACTCTTGTCCTGGTTCGAGTCTCCAATATTTTTTCTTGTTGTTTTAACCATTTTATATATTATGTTATGAGTTCCCTTTATCAGTACTTTTCAAATTATTGATTACTATTGCCTGGATTGACTTGTGTCTAAGTAATTTAATTAAAGGGTTTACCGTGGTGAAAGTTAACAGTTTTTTCAATCCCTGAGTTGGAGCTCAGTGGTGTAAAAGCCTCTTTTTTTTTTTTTCCCTGTAGGCTATGGGAGCCTGAGGGCTTTTAAACTATCAATAGGCTTCTTAGCTTAATCACTGACTCCTGACCAAGAGATAAAGCAGGGTGTGGCAGAGATAATCCAGTGGTTATGCAAAGAGACTTTCACAGCCCCTCAGCTATGCCACCGAGGTATAGGTCTTCTCCTGAGTTTCCCGGTTAGATCTCTGTCCCCTGGTGTCCCTCCCTGTTGCTGCTCCAGATTCTGAGGGTAGTAGCAATGGAGACTCAGAGTTGCACTTGGTGAGTCTCTGGGGAGTCCTTTCCTCCCTTCAGCTGTCCCCTTGTTGTGGAGCAGACTGGAGGTGGTGTCTCCACTGACAAACTGTTAGCAGTCACTTAATCTCTCCTTAGGCCCCTCTCTCCTCTCTGTCACCAGCCACGCGTGTTTGTACTCACGGGTGATTTACTGGGTTCCTGTGGTCATTCTAGTCCTGTCTTGTTTCGGTCTGGGTGGTCTCCTTTGGTATTCCTAGTTGATCCCCAGGAGAGGAGAGGAGAGGAGAGGAGAGGAGAGGAGAGGAGAGGAGAGGAGAGAAAGCGATCTGCTGCTCGTAGCTCCGCCTCCGGAAGTCTCCTCAAACTCTGTGATTTGATGGATTCCTGAAGTCGTTCTAGTCCTGTCTTGTTTCGGTCCCAGGTGGTCTCCTTTGGTATTCCTAGTTGACCCAGGAGAGAAGAGGACCAGCCTCATTACTTTTATAAGACTTTACCTTTCATAGGATTCTCTAATTCCATTTCAGGAGGTTCACTTCCTAACAAAGTCCCAAAACCTAGATATAGACCAGGTCCCATGAGATAGGGCAGATGTTCACATGTATCCATAAACTAGGGCAAAATATATTCCTGAAAGCATAAGTGCACAACAGTCTATAGTGAGTCACTATATGCAACAATCAAGTAGAAAGACCTAAAAAAACACCATAAAGTTCCTAATGAAATAGTGTCTACTTAGACTTAAATATTATTCTCATGTACTTCCTATTATACTTCTCTCACTCACTCCAAAACTAACCTTATCAAAGTAAGGACTGCAAAAGCTGAATGAGGGCAAGAGACTGGCATACTTTAATGATGACTCTTTAGTCACTATCAGGCCACCCCATCAGCTGGGGCCCTATTCGGGGAGTCCCGAGATTCCCAAACAGACATGATGGTAATAGATCCCTCTCTCCATTGTTACTGGTCATCTCTATCAGGAACAACACAGTAGACCCCTTTGTGGGTCCCATAGGACCTTGTCCTCAATGTGAATCAACAATGGTAGAGAATGTTCCATCCTCCGAAGGGAGGCTGCATAACATACTCTATGTTCCACCTGAGGAAGATGGGTCCTGATATTGGGGAAGATTGGAATGGTCCTATTCATGACCACAGAATGTGAGCTCAGATCTATAGGGATGCAGAGGTCACATAGGCTCCTTAACCTAATATGGGCCCCAGATCAGATCAAATCAGTGGGGGTTTACAGTCAAATATATTTATATACCTTTCCCATATTTGGAAGCTACTGTCTTCTCTGATCCAGTCTTCTGGTCCTTTTTCCAGCCATGACATCTCCCCAGACAATAACTTATACCCACCTGTATATCAGATGTCAGGCCCAGGGGAAAAAAACTAGTAGAGTCATGGGATTTTTAGAATAAAACTAAAATAGGCCTACTAGCGATCTACAAAACAGAGACCTCCAAATCTTCATCTGCACTATTCCAGCCGTTAAGTTCACGATTAGTCAACAATTTATTTGGCTTAACATAGTTAACTCTTTTTTTCAGCCACCATGTTCCAGATGCTAACATGATGCCAACCGGACTTCCCTGGGCAGAGGACCTCACCAATATGTCCTGGAGCCCCACTTCCCCAGAACCCAGTCCCACTACCGAAAGAGAGAGAGACAGGCTAGGAATATGGATTGACCTACCAACACCCATCTTCAGCAGGGAGGAAATTACAGAAGCCAGACCTTTCACCTTCTTCATCTCATAATGACCCTGGGTCCATACTCCCAGAGGGATAAAGAATAGGAAAGCTATCTATCGGGGGAGAGGATGAGATATAGAGTTCTGGTGGTGGGAATTGTGTGGAATTGTATCCCTCTTATCCTATGGTTTTTGTCAGTGTTTCCTTTTTATAAATAAAAATGAAAAAGAAAAAAAGAAATGAAAATATGGTAACTAAGACACATGAAACTTCTGTCCTTTTGGTTGTCTATCAATCATTTACCTATCTCCTTTCTTCTCTACTTATCCACTGGAATTAGTCAACTATTACTGTATTACACATTACTAGGAAACCTCATTCTACTAAACAATGTATTTGTCATCAGATTCTTGATCTTACATCTAGGAGCTACTGAAAAGTTAATTCATCAAGGCAGAACTTTACTGAACAGCTGCAAAACACCCAGTAAAGGAAACTGTATGTCTCTGGCAGCCTAGTTGAAGAGGGACTTCCTCCTCTGTGTCTTTCTTCTTTCCATTCTTCCACTACTCCATCACTCCAGCAGGAATAGATTTCAAGTTACAGATTTTCTGAATCTCCCCCAAGTCATCATCTTAATGTTTACTTAGAGGAACTAACATCAGTTGTTCCAGTTCAAATATCTTTGCCCCACCTCTCTAGGACCCATCTTTAGAGTGAAGTCCTAAAGCATCACTTTCAGATGCGTAATGTCCCTTTCTCAACTTGTATATCCTTCAGTGGTCCTGGGGCTCTAGAGCCAAGTTTTTTAGGAATCTAGGTCCCATTAGTGAATGTCTACTCCAAACTTCTGTTTATAGTAATCTTGACATCCCCTTTTTATTCTCCATCCACAAAGTTGTAACTACTTTCCAAAATATCTCCAAAGTAGTATTTCTTTAGCTTCTTAATTTACCTCCAGTAACTAGTTCTTAAGATTAATTTATACTACATTATCTATTCAAATGACTGGTATGATTTTAGCTTCCTAACTATATTCTAAGTGATTCATATTGTATTGGCAAAAGCAAATAACACCACAATACACATCCAATATCTGTGGAGTGGGGCAAGGGTTTTTTTTTCTTTATTTGTTTGTTTGTTTTTTGCTATGGAACATAAATATAGTAGTGTGTCCTCAATATATTATATTTAGTGTGATTTTTTTTCACTTTAGTGGACTCCGTGAAGTAATTGGAAATATGTGTGTGTTCTTTGGAATACTATGCAGCTGTAAGAAATGATATGTTTGCCTTTGTTAACATGTGAGTGGATTTAAGAGGAATGCAGCTGAGAGATATAAGACAGAAGGAGAAAGACAAACTGGATCATCTTACTCATATATGGAATCTAAGAAATAAAGTCAAGAACAATACAGGATGATTCCTCAATGGATTGCAGCCTATTGTAGCAGCTTAGGGGACTCCAAAGGTGGAACGGGTGAGGACTAAGGGGGTGGTAAGATATTTCAGTACCTATGAGAGAACAAGATGATGGTTTGGCTAAGGGTGAATTGTACTGATACCTATCTAGGGCAAATGAACAAGTATGCTCTCAAAAAAACCATTCCATAAACAAAAATCCCCCCAATAAAGTAATATTGAAGGTGGATAAATAAAAAGGAATTATGCTTGTGTATTGTTGAAGAAAGTAATCCAACTCAACCGCTGTTTTTGACCAGACATTTGCAATTTTTCTATTTTTGCATTTTTCCAGTTTCATAATAGTAGTGTTCATTTCATTAAAGACTTACAAAGCACAGATATTATTTATAAGGCTTACAGCAATCTTATGAAGAAGGTAGTCTCATGGTCCGGGAGGTGGCACAATGGATAAAGCATTGGACTCTCAAGCAGCAGGTCCTGAGTTCAATCCCCAGCAGCACATATACCAGAGTGATGTCTGGTTCTTTCTCTCTCTATTCATGTCTTTCTCATTAATGTATAAATAAAACATTTTTTAAAAAGAAAGAAGATACTCTTATTAACTTTATATTTAAAATAAGAAAACCGTTTGAGAGAGGCTATACAGTCCCAAGCCATGAGCACCCCTCCGCCCATTTTTATTTGCAGACTTAGGAACAGTGATCTGTTGGCAGGCCATATGTTTAACTACAACAAAATAGCGCCTCAAAATGAAACTCTACTGGAAGCATCACTCACTTGGTTTTAAGCACCCACCTAATCCTTTGGGTAATTACATGTTTATGCATATTCATAAATGCAAATTTTATTAAAAGTATTTGTATTGAAACCATTTGTTTTCATGTGTGGCAGAGAGTACAAGAGAACATGCATTTACTTTAGATTCTCAGAGTGAACAGTCTTAGTAGTGATAGCTGGTGGCAGGGGAGCAATTAATCATCTTAAATGGATTATTTCAAACTTATTGTTAAAAACAGATCATTGGAAGTCAGAAGCTGTTTCTCATCATTGTGATTGCAGGCAAATTTTGGAAAATTTCAGCTTAAACAATATCCAATATTTACTTGTATTGCAAAAATAAAGTCATGACATACACACAATTAAAGAAAAAAATTTGTGTGAGAATCCAGTGGATTATAAACCTTATTCAGCATACCCTGTTCATTGATTCTCCTTTCCTTTGCATTTAATGATTGTTTTTTACATTTTTCTTTCATCCTGATCTATGTCAACATATCTGGGTATACACACATATGACATTTATGTATGTGTGTGGGAAAGATTCAGTGGTTTTGCTGTTGTTACGGAATGTGAAGTGAAATGACAATAACAAATCGTTGTATGTGTGCCAGAAAGTACACAGAAACTGGCATCGAGATACATACTTTAGAGTGAGAGACATATATCTAAATTCTCTGTGACAGGAGAAAGGCCAGTGTACCTGAGCTCTAAATTACATAGATATGACTTTTGGAGAATAAAAGAAGCTTATTTCCATGATGCTATCTACAGTAACTGCAAGGAACTTGAAAGTTGGAAATTCCAAAATAGTAGTTTCTTATATGTTATAGGGAACTTAATGATGATGTTACTAGAACTGGTGACAGGAATTGAATACTTAAGTTGGACTATGAATAGACTGGTTTACATACACCTCTCATAGAAGAAAAGTGGGTGTGGCTTAATATTTACTTAGTGATTTCTATTCCTAAAATGTATAATACTTTTTTTCTTAATAGCAAAAGATAATAAGTCTATCACTTGCTCGAAACAGAATTTTGCATCCCATTAGTGTAAATGGAAATATTTTGTAAATCTATTATGTATAAAACATTGAGTGTAAAGTATTATGGAAGATGTAGTTACAAATAAGACATTCTTTTATTAAGGTAAAACAAAATATAAAAAACATGTAAATCAGATCAGTGTTCTAAGCGTAGAATGCTATAAAGATTCAAGACATAGAATATTACATTTATTTGGCTGTAATTTTTGGTAATGATTCTCTTCTTCTATTTTTGGTATATAAAGATAAATAGAATCTGTACAGCTGTGTCTAAAAAGTTACAAAATACCTCTGATATTTCAGGCTGAATATTCTTATACACAGGTAATTCTAGGAATGTGGGCCTTACTTAATTCACATTCCAGGAGCACACACTTACATTACTGCCTGTCAGCTAACTCACATTTATTTTATGCTATTCTTATATAATAATAAAGACCAGTAGGCGATAAATTTAGAGGTAGACTGAATGGATGAGTATGAGACTTTTTGGCAAACGAGTATTTTATTATTCATTCTGCTTTTTCTTTTACTGAGATGTTTATGAAGTCACCCAGAAAACTTTATGACATTTTAAAAATCACTCTTTTCAAAAAGAACATGAGTATCCAAAGTAACTTCATCCCCAATTCTACTTATTGGCATAATCTTGACTGAAGCCATGTGTCCAAAACCTCACTTTTTATTAGTCTGTATAGTTTATGGAGTTTTTGTTTTACTTTGCCATATTAATCTGTACCATCTATTGTTCTACCATGCCAACTCAACTAATGGACCACAAAGTATCTGTGAAATTGGAGAACTGTAAATACTACCTTCTTTGGACCATATCACATTCTTTGGAAATGGAATGTTATGTGTACATTGGGTTAATGAGTGGATGAGCAATATCAAATCTCAAACATTTTTCCCCTAGAATAATTACTTATTGTTTCAAATGTGACCATATGACCCAGAGGAAATAATTTAATTTTTATTTAATAACTGAAATAACTAGCTTTTTGGGAAGTTGAGTTATTAATGATGCAGAGTATCTTGTAGCTAATGTCTGATAGGTAGAAGCATAATAGTGAAAAATCTAAGAAATACTTTTATTTAAAACTACAATTGGGTCTGCTGAATAGTTCACCTGGTCTCAGCCCAGGTTTAAGCCTAGCTCCCACTGGAAAGAACTTTAATGTTGTAATATCTTTCCTTCTTAGTCCCTGCCCCTCTCCATATCTCTCTCTCTCTCTCTCTCTCTCTCTCTGAAAAGGTCAGCCCATAGTGGTGAAGTTTCAGAAAAAAAAAAACAGCAAAGATGAGAAATTACACTCATTTGAGTGTGAGAGGTATCATTGCTGGTGCTCACGTGGGTGGCCTCACAACGCTGACTTTCCCATTATTAATTTTAGTGATCACGTGATGCAGAAAGAACCGCCAGGTGAAATTCAGGTATGAACTTCCAATTTATTCGGATAAATGGTAAATCTTATATAGCAAGGTGGAACAAAGAACATTTATCACATATGTCAGTAATCATAGCTTTTCAAAAGGTCAGTACCCCTATGGTGGGGAGGGCTAAGGAATGATGGCAATTGATGAGATACCAAAAGGTCAAGGCAGTTAGTTTCCAGGAAGCAAGAGATGTTAATTATCTAAAGGTATTAAGAAAAACACAGTGGTTAAACCAGCAGAGTGAGATAAAGCAGAGAAGGGCAGAGTTTGATGTAAGTCATGGTGATCAAAGAATCTGGGAAGTGAGGTGTGGGGGTCTCACTGTTAAGTTACTGGCAAGGCAGTGTGATGAAGTGTATACTTTGTATGTGATCAAAAGATGGTGAACTTATAGTGAAAATAGTGAACTTTAAGTGAATTTTCAAGCCGGCAACCATTTGGTCTGCAACAGGGGAATGAGTTAAGTGGGAGAGGTTGCAGGCCTCTGTGAAGCCTGGGAGACTGACAAGGGGAAAATGAGTCAGAAAAGCATTTCTCTCCAAGCTCTATGCTCGAAAGGAAGAGACTGACAGGTGGGGTGTCTTTTCAGGACCTTCATCTCAAGGATGGGGGATTTCCCCTATGCTCTACCATGCTCTCACATAATCCCACATATCATAATAATTATGCAAAGAGACTCTTACTGCCTGAGGCTCCAAGGTCTCAAATTCAATTCCCAATTCACCATGTATCACTATCAGTCAGAGTTGATCAGTGCTCTGGTAAACAACAAACAACAACAACAAAAAAAACCTCACCCATGTGACAATAACTGTCTTATAATTATTACCCTAATAAATCAATAGAATTAGAAAGAAATACCCCATCTTTTTACAACTAGTTTGATAGCAGTTACCTAAAGAAATAAACTCATCCTAGTCAAATTAATCAGCAGGTTAAAAAATAACTAAAAAATAGTTTGTCGACAAAAATAGATAGTTCTTGTTCATTATTTCTATGACATTTACCAGTTATAAACATTTTATATATATATATATATATATGATTGAAATAACAAAAGTAGTTATAAACACTAGTATGCCTTGAAATATATTGTAGAGTTATCATGACATATATATATATAGTTTTATAAATTTATTTTCATAAATAAATAAGTAAATACTAGACATCTTTTAATGACGTATGGTATTTTTCTTCTTTTTTTATTAGAGCACTGCTCAGCTGTAGCTGATGGTGGTGCAGGGAGTTGAATCTGGGATTTTGGAGCCTCAGTCATGAGTCTCTTTGCATAACGAGCTTGCTAACTATCCCCACCCAACTTATGATACATAAATTTATTAGATGTTAATGTAATAATAAATTCTCCTCTCTAGCAAAGAGCCTAGAATGCTACTTAAATGTCTTATAAAGTACCTATATAAATCAGTGCTTTAAATCACCAAGCAGATAACTGCCATGTTAGATTTTTGTTGGAGGATGATGATCATGTATACACTAAGTTCTGAATTCACTGGAGAATTAGCAACAATAAAGCAACAAATTAAGGCTTTCAAATTCTCATTTCAATGCACATTTAAATAACATGCTTCTATGGTTTCTCTGAAAGCACATTTTACCTCTTACAATAGAGCCAATGTTTCTAAAATATGATTTTGCATGAATGAATTACAAAAAAATATTCAACATAAATCATCTGCAGGTCTCTTGCTGATTGGGAAATAGTAATATCATGAAGAATATACTAGGGAAATATGGAAGGATTTGGATCAATCTTTGTACACTGAATATTAAAGTCTTACTGATCTTTACTAATTCCTTTTGTTCTCCTGTCTGACAATATATTCTTTCCTTTGAAGACCCTATGATATTTTCACCTAAATAACTGTTCTTCACAATGTCTGTTTTATCATGTAGTATTCTTCTAGGACTGTAACTAGAGTCAGATTTAAGATTTTCTGAGAAGAATGAGTTTAAAGTCTAAATTTAGAGGAAGTAATCCTTGCATTAAAAGAAGAGCAAAGGGAGTCGGGCGGTAGCGCAGCGGGTTAAGCGCACGAGGCGCAAAGCACAAGGACCCGCAGAAGGATCCTGGTTCGAGCCCCCGACTCCCCACCTGCAGGGGAGTCGCTTCATAGGCGGTGAAGCAGGTCTGCAGGTGTCTTTCTGCCCCCCCCCCCCGTCTTCCCCTCCTTTCTCCATTTCTTTCTGTGCTATCCAACAACGACGACATCAAGAACAACAACAACAGTAACTACAACAATAAAACAAGGACAACAAAAAGGAATAAATAAATCTAAAAAAAAAAAAAAAAAAAAAAAAAGAAGAGCAAAATTTCCAGCCATCATATGGAGAAATAATGATGGAAACTGATTCTTAAATATGAAAAATAGCCAAGAAAAAATAGAAAAAAATAGTCAAGAAGGAAGAAAAATTTAATGAACTAATTTAACAAAATGGGTACACTTCATAGAGATTCTGAACTAAAGTGTTTGTTAAGTCATTTTACATAAATGAGAAGCCAAAAGCTAACAACATAAATGGCTTCTTGGATTAAATGAATGTGAAGTACTGCAACTTTTCAAGATATAATTTCCTTAAAAATTAAAATGGCAGATCTAAAAGATGTGAGGGCATTATAATAGATCTACAACACTTGTAATATCCACTGGGGTGTCCTCAAAGCATTGGAAAATTACTTACCTGGGAAGCACGAGTGTTATTGAAGGGTTCAGCAGTGGGTGTACTCGTCAGGTAGGGGATAACAAAGAGAAAACCAATATCTGGACATTAATGTATTTAACATTATTGAATACAGAAAGTCAAATCTTTGACATTGATAGATAGTGATTTGACTACCAATGTGGTCACTGAAAGGGTCAACAGAAATAGATCGCGATATAATAATTTCTACTTCAGGTATCTGATAGTATTAACTTAATCAGAAAGATACAAACATGAAAATAAAGGAGTATCCAATGGAAATTGTATGATATATTTAAAAACAACAAAACAAGGCAGAAAAGTCTTTTGAAGACATATGTGAGTTACCATATTGAACAGGGGAGTATTTTGGTCATTGACACAGATAACTTACTGACAGTATAATATGAAATCCTAGATAGAAAAGAAAACACAATGTTATGCCTCAGATTTATGTTAAAACTCATTTTTTTTCTTTTTGTTAATTTCTTTATTGGGGAATTTAAGCTTTTTAAAATTTCTTTGTTGGGGAATTAATGTTTTACATTCTATAGTAAATATAATAGTTTGTACATGCATAATATTTCTCAGTTTTCCATATAACAGTACACTAGGTCCTCTGTCATTCTTCTTGGATCTGTATTCTCCCTCCCACAACCGATGCCAGAGTCTTTTACTTTGGTGCAATACGCCAATTCCAACTCATGCTCAACTTGTGTTTTCTCTTCTGATCTGGTTTTTCAACTTCTTCCTGAGAGTGAGATCATCCCATATTCATCCTTCTGTTTCTGACTTATTTCACTTAACATGAATTTTCAAAGATCCATCCAAGATCTGCTGAAACCGGTGAAGTCACCGTTTTTTACAGCTGAGTAGTATTACATTGTGTATATAGACCACAACTTGCTCAGCCACTCATCTGTTGTTGGGCACCTGGGTTGCTTCCAGGTTTTGGCTATTACAAATTGTGCTGCCAAGAACATATGTGTACACAGATCTTCTTGGATTGGTGTGTTGGGTTCCTTAGGATATATCCCCACGAGAGGAATTGAAGGACCATAGGGTAGGTCCATTTCTAGACTTCTGAGAGTTCTCCAGACTGTTCTTCACAGAAGTTGGACCAATTTACATTCCCACCAGCAGTGTAGGAGGGTTCCTTTGGCCCCACAACCACTCCAGCATTTGCTGCTGCTACCTTTTCTGATGTATGACATTCTCACAGGAATGAAGTGGTATCTCATTGTTGTCTTTATTTGCATTTCTCTGACAATCAAAGACTTGGAGCATTTTTTCATGTGTTTCTTAGCCTTTTGGATCTCTTATGTGGTGAATATTCTGTCCATGACCTTTCCCCATTTTTGGATGAGGTTATTTGTGTGTGTGTGTGTGTGTGTGTGTGTTTGGTTGAGCTTGGCAAGCTCTTTATATATTTTGGTTATTAGCCCCCTGTCTGATTTATGGTCTGTAAAGATCTTCTCCCATACTGTGAGGGCTCTCTTGGCTTGGGTAGTGGCTTCTTTTTCTGTGCAGAAGCTTTTTAATTTGATGTAGTTCCATAGTTTTATGCTTGCCTTAGTCTTCTTTGTAATTGTATTCATTTCATTGAAGATGTCTTTAAAATTTATGTGGAAAAGAGTTCTGCCAATATTTTCCTCTAAGTATCTGATAGTTTCTGGTCTAACATCCAAGTCCTTGATCCACTTGGAATTTACTTTTGTATTTGGTGAAATAAAGTGATTCAGTTTCATTATGTTGCAATTTTCAACCCATTGTTTCCAACACCATTTGTTGAAGAGACTCTGCTTTCCCCATTTAATAGTCTGGGCAACTTTGTCAAAGATTAGATGTCCAAGATTAGATGTGGGGGCTTACTTCTGGGCTCTCAATTCTATTCCACTGGTCAGTGTGTCTATTCATGTTTGAGTACCAAGCAGTTTTGATGACAATGCCCTATATACAATTTGAGATCTGTGAGCATGATGCCTCCAGTTCTGTTCTTTCTTCTCAAGATAGTTTTAGCAATTCTAGGTCTTTTCTGGTTCCAGATAAATATTTGTAGCATTTGTTCTATTCTCCTACAAAATGTGGTTGGGATCTTGATGGGAATAGCATAAATTTGTATATGGCTCTGGGTACTATATTCATTTTGATGAATCTTCTCCTGAGTTTCCTCATTAGTTCTCTGTCCCCTGGTTTCAGCACTGGGCCTCCCCTCAATCCCCTCCCCCACCTCTGGCTGCTCCAGATTCTGAGGGCAGTAGCAATGGAGACTCACAGTTAGTTGCATTTGGTGAGTCTTAGAGGAGTCCTCTCCTCCCTTCAGCCATCTTTTTGTTGGTGAAACAGACTGGAGGTAGTGTTTCAACTGGTAAACTGCCAGACTGCTACCAGCCACTTAATCTCTCCCTAGGCTCCTTTCTGTCCACAATCCACACATATTTGCACTCACCGGAGATTTGGTAGGTTCCTGAAGTCGTTCTAATTCTGTCTTGTTGCAGTCCCAGGTGGTCTCCTTTGGTATTCCGAGTTGACCTGGGAGAGGAGAGGAGAGAAACATAGGTGTTTCTCCTCTGTAGCCCCACAACTCATTTTTTCAAATGCTTGGTTTTGACTAGCATACAGAAGATAAGGCTGAATGATTAGACTTAGCTTAAACTATGATCCAATATTTACAACAGTAAATCAAGGTCACTGTATGAACCCTCTAATAATCATAAAAAGTAAAAAAAAAATAGATAAATTTCAGTGTAACAAAGTGACGTCTTTTGTTGTAAATTACAATTATCATTTTAATATCATTTTATTGGGGAGGAGCTAATTGTTTACAGTACATTTGTTCACACATGGGCACACTTACTAATCTCCCCATGACAGGTGTCTGAAAATCACTTTCATCCCCTGCCTGGGCCCTTTTCTATCATTATGCACCAGGATCTCAAATGTCACCTGCTAGCCCCACCACCATGTCCCCCACCCTCCTTCCAAGGGTCCTTTCTTTTGTTGCAATACACTAAAACCAATCTAGATTTACTTTGTGTTTTCCTTTTCTGATCTTTTTCCTTTTTTATCTTTTTTTTTATGTTTCAGGAGATGATGGGATTATGTGAACATAATTCCTCACCTAACCCACCACTGTAGTTCTGTAGTTCTGTGGCCTTCCATTCCCTGCTCTTGCCTTTCCCCTGAAGCATAACCACCATAGTTGTCAAAACGTCTGAGTGAAAATTTGACTTTACAAAAAACAAACTCATGTATTTCAGTTCTTTATCTTCTACATTTGAGTGAAACAGTCCAGTAGTTGTCTTTCAGAAAAATGCAAGTTGTTTGGTAACATGCATAAACTATTGCAACCAGAGACTGTGAACACAAACACCAAATTAAAGAGCCTCAAGATGTTACATATGATAGGACAAATGAAGAAAGCAAAAGTGATGTGAGAAAGATTAAAAAGTACCAGAGAGAAAATGACATCATTTAACATGACATAGAGGACTGTATGCATGCAACTATGTTATACATGAATGCATTATACATATGATTTACATGTGAATCTATATATAAATACATATGAGAAAGTACGTCATGAACTATTCTTATCTCATCATTCTTTGCCTGAATGCTCTTTATCCATTTCAGCCTTCCCTTTCATGTTTCTCATATTTCTATGACTTGTGTTTCTTGGTCTGCTTTACTGTGTTCCACCTTGATGAGAGTTAAACAACCCTTTTTTTTTTTTTTTTTTGCTTTCCTGTGGCACTCCTTTGAGTAACGACAGGGAAGATTTAATAATTGAAAACTTCTTTAGTTTTTGTGTGTCTGGTACTGTTTTAATTGCTCCTTCATATGTGAGTGATAGTTTTTCAGGGTAATGTATGTGTGGCTGGCAGTTAATGTCTTTTAACATCTTGAATATATCACTCCTCTCTCTCCTGGCTTCTATGGTTCCTGCAGAAAAGCCTGATACAAGTCTTACCACCAACAGGTAGGAGTCTAGGCCTTGGATTTGGATCCTTGTGCATGGTAGCATATGTGTTCAACCTGGTGTGCCACCATCTGACCTCTGCCATTGACTTTTGATAATTTAAACAATGATATATCTTGATGTAGGCATAGTTAGGTTTAGAAATTTGGGATTTCTCTCTACTCCCTGAATATGTACAAATTCCCAGATGTAGAACTTTTTCCACTATTCTTTTTTGCATATAGTTTTTGCTCCCCTCTCCTTCTAAGACCCCTATAATTATTATATTTGCTTTTCCAATATAGTCTTCAACCTCTAGAAGAGTTACCTCATTTTTCCGAAACCTTTTTTCTCCTTCTATGTTTCCCACCTCTACTTTGTACTGACCAATATTTCTGCAGTGAAAACCAAACAGGAACACAACATATAGTGTATGTTCCTGGAGAAAAGTATGGCAATAAGCTGTGGTTGCAAAATAGGAATTTTTCAGCCCTTGTATCACAGAGGAAGAAGCAATTTGCCTCCACTGATAATAGACTTAATCTAGATAAGCATTCCCATTCTTTGATAATTTTTCTACCTTTACTCTTATTTGTGAGTTGTGAACCTTACCTCTCCAGAAAGAACCCTGCTCCACTAGAGAAAGATAGAAACAGGTTAGGAGTATGGATTGACCTGCCAATATCCATGTCCAACAGAGAAGCAATTACAGAATCTAGAATTCTTACCATCTGAACCCCATAAAGAATTTTTGGTCCATATCTCCAGAGAAGGATAAAAATTAGCAAAGTGTCCAATGAGAGGATGGAATTCTGGTAGTGAGAATTCTGGAATTCTGGTGGTGAGAATTCTGGAATTCTGGTGGTGAGAACTGTGTGGAACTGTACCTCTGTTATTTTGCAATCTTGTTAGTCATTATTAAATCAGTAATAAAAAAATAGGAAGAAAAGTACTTAGTTGTCCTCTGTGATTAGACTTTCACCTACTAAGCTTATCAAGCAAATAGAAAGGCCTATAGATGTCTAATCAAATATTTACAACTTAGGCTTAGTCATCCTCATTGCAAACCCACTACTTTCCTTCCGTCAAACACTCTCCTCAACTGACTGCACAAAAGAAAATACGATTTATCTGCTAATCTTCTGACAGCATCAGCCTTACTGCCATCCCTTAATAATCATTAAAAGAAACACTGTACACAGCTGGCCAAGAGATATACTGGATAGATAGATATATATATATAGAGAGAGAGACAGAGAGAGACAGAGAGACAGAGAGAGAGAGAGAGAGACAGGCAATTATTGTCCTATGACAATTTTTATTATAGTGATCAAACAAGTAAATGCAATAAAACTTAAGGTTAACTTAGACCACACTAAAACCCTAGGTCTATTTCCTCCCTAACTTGAGGCCAGAATCCATAAAACTAACACCAGTTTGGAAACAGCAAATGACACCCCATGCTTAAACAAGAAGGAGAAAGTGTAAGCTTGTCAAATAAAGAAAAAGCTACAAAAGCTGGGTAAAAGCAAGAGACTTGCTCACTTAATGATGGACTTTTTGGTCAATACCAGGCCACCCCATTCTCTTGGGTCCTATTAAGGTAATCCTTATATTCTCACATAGATAGGATAAGCCAAGACCTATAGTAGATTTCTCTCTCCACCATCACTGGTCACTTCCCTCATGAATATCATCATAAGACCTCTTATGGGCCTCTCAAGTAACCTTATCCTCACTGTAAAGTAGCAATGATACAGACTGCCCCACTCTCAGAAGGAACACTGAGTCATCCTACTCTACCTCTTGAGGAAGACTGGTCCAGAAAATGAAAAAAAAAAAAATCAATAACAACTGAAGGACAGTTGTAAACTGAGATCAAAGGAATCATGCATGTTTTCCTCATTGCTGTGCACCTTATTGCCTTTTTAAAAGCTCTTATATTGTCTGCACTTTCTAAAAAGTGTGATGATAAAGAAGACTTTTTAAGTTTGTTTTTTTTGTGTGTGTGTGTGTGTGTGTGTGTGTTTTCTTTTAGCTTACTGGGTATAAAAAGGAAACGTGATTGAACCAGAAAAAGAGTAAATAGCATCCACTTCCATAGTTACTCACAAAATTTGGGAAAGAGAGCAAGCATAGTGTCACATAATGTTAGAAAGTTATATGGTCTTGTTGCCACTATCTGAAAGATAAACTTGAGTTGAAGACTAAGACTAGGTACTGGTGCTGAGGGATGAAATGGGCAACTTGGGTCAGATGGATTGTTGGTGCCCAGGATTATTGTCATTACCTCCTGTGCTCTCTCCTATAGCTTAACAGTGGATATCTAGGAAACAAATTTTCCAGCAATCTTCACAGCAGGCCTTTGCTTTAAATTATAATAACACAAGTGGCTTTTATTAGATCTGGAAGGCAGAAGTGAAACACAGTTCTATTCTTCCTCTAGTAACAGAAGGTAGAAACCTGGATACACTGGATGTGAGAATTTGTTAGTGTCTGCTTGACATCATTATCCCTAAGAACCCTTCTCTTTCGGACTGCAGCCAGCTCTGCAGTAGTCATCAGCAGTGATTTCCTGTACCTTTTGAACTGGGTTGGAAATAGCAACTTCATATTTTCCCAAAAGGAAACAACAAACCTGAGGTCTACTGGTGGCTTTCCCTGACCTTTACTCTTCAGTCCTTTCAACAGATTTGTAAGTACTTAAGTTCCTACAGAAACTTGACTTTGCTTGTAACATTTAACAAGATTATGTTATTATGACAGAACTTCCATTGATACAAGGTTATAATTGCACTGAGTGAGGATTTATAAAGATATATTAACTAACACTACATGAAATCTGATGCTTACTAAAGTACCACTATGTATATAGCAAAATAGTTACAGACACACTAATTAAAAGGCTCTTACTACCAATAAATATCAATCAATAAAAACTGTAAACATCTGCAAATAAATTAGGCAAAACTATTAAGAATCAATACTCAAAAAGTGTACATAGCCATTGGTAACTTCTGTGAACTCAGAAAACACAACTTAAATAAAACAGTAAAATAATAGAGCATACTAAGCAATGTTACATTCCTGTCAGAAAAATACATTTGAAGAAACAGAACAGCAAAATTTCCTTAGGGGAAAAAAGGGGGGGGGGGACCAAAAAGTAGATAACATTTTCAATTCAGTGATTTAATGTTAATATAAAAATAATTTAAAGGGTATGAAAGGGAGATCAGTGATACCTTTCTTTATAAAAAAAACAAAACAGTAAGATCTGGGGTCCAGCCGGTAGCACAGCGGGTTAAGAGCACGTGGCTCAAAGGCAAGTACCAGTGTAAGGATCCTGGTTCAAGCCCCCGGCTCCCCACCTGTAGGGGAATCATTTCACAGGCGGTGAAGCAGGTCTGCAGGTGTCTATCTTTCTCTCCCCTCTGTCTTCCCCTCCTTTCTCCATTTCTCTCTGTCCTATCCAGTAACAGTGACATCAATAGCAACAATAATAATAACCACAACAACAATAAAACAACAAGGGCAACAAAAGGGAAAAAAATAGCCTCTTGGAGCAGTGGATTCATGGTGCAGGCACTGAGCCCCCAGCAATAACCCTGGAGGCAGGCATCTTGAGATCTTGACTAGGAGACCACGGTGCCAGACCGTGTCATAGGCTGCTGTGAGATCAACAAAGACAGCACCCGTCTTTAAATTCTTCTGGAATCCATTTTCAATGTAAGTTGAAAGGGCCAGGGCTTGTTCGCAGGTAGATCTTCCTGGGCAGAAACCAGCCTGGGCGGGTGATAGGAATTTCTCTGTAAGATGAGAAATACATGACAGAAGCAGCCTCTCAAGGAGTTTGTAACACACGGAGAGGAGAGAAATTGGTCTATAGCTGGCGGCCAGTGTTGGGTCTTTCTTTGGTTTCAAAACCACTATTATCTTCGCATGACGCCAAACTTTGGGCATAGACTCAGATTCCAAGATGTGGGACAGGAATGAAGCGAGCCACTTCTTTGCCGTGGGACCCAGGTTAAGAATGAGTTCTGGGGTGATGTTATCATAGCCAGCAGCCGTTCCCGGTTTAACCCTCTTCAAAGCGTCTTCCAGTTCAGACAGTGTAAAGGGAGAGAGTTTTGGA
Source organism: Erinaceus europaeus (assembly GCF_950295315.1). Classification (NCBI taxonomy): domain Eukaryota; kingdom Metazoa; phylum Chordata; class Mammalia; order Eulipotyphla; family Erinaceidae; genus Erinaceus; species Erinaceus europaeus. The sequence goes on along the minus strand of NC_080175.1, from coordinate 88,226,388 downwards.
GATGGACAAGATAACCGGAAGTGGGATGACCACTCATGGGAAATTTCTCTTTTCCAGACTGGGTCGATCTTAGCACGTCCAACTTGAGTTAGGTGACTGGCCACTGAGTTTGGAGATACGGGAGGATGGGAGACAGGAGGGGGTTGGCTACCGGCACCCAGTCTGTGAAGAAGCTTCCAGGCCTTCCTACTTGAGTGGGTGAAGTTCAGACTTTCCGTGAGTTGTTGCCAGCGGGCTTGGCATGCTGCATCCAGGGAGGCAATGAGATGGTCAGCCACATCTGGGTCGCCCGACTCATCATACTGCTTTAGTAGTTGCTCGCATTCAGCATCAAGACAAGGCGTATAGTTAGCACGTCTCCCACGAGGAATGGCTTGGGAAGCTGCTTTGAAGATGGCTTGGCGGAAGCGCCTGTAGTGGCCAACACTATACCGTTTCTTCTCCAAAACAGAAGATTCCGGGTACATCTGGGTGACAAGTCTAGCAGATGGAGACTTGTCTCAAGTGGCCTCCCCCAGGGCTCTGTTCTGGCTCCTACGCTATTTAATATTTACATCAATGACCTCCCAGAAACTTCTTCAAGGAAGTTCATCTATGCGATGACATCTGCTGTGCAACTCAGGCATCCAAGTTCGACATCCTTGAGGAAACACTCATGAAAGACATGTCTCTGATATCTGATGACTGTAAAAAATGGCGACTAATCCCTAGCACTGCAAAAACGGTATCATCTGTTTTCCATCTACACCATGCCTCGGCCTTGCGTGAGCTTAATGTGCAGCTTGGCGATACGAGAATCCGGCACGAAGCCCAGCCAGTCTATCTTGGCTTTACTCTCGATCACACCCTGTCATTTCACAAACATCTCATAAAATCTGCAGCAAAGGTGGGCACGAGAAATCACATCATTGCAAGACTGGCCAGCTCCTCATGGGGCGCGAGCGCATCCACACTACGATCATCCTCTCTGGCATTATGCTATTCCACTGCAGAATACTGTGCCCCAGGATGGTTCCGTAGCCCCCATGTCCACTTGGTCGATTCCAAATTATATTCCTCCATGAGGATCATTTCTGGAACCATCCGTTCCACCCCGGTTCCATGGCTGCCAGTTCTTAGCAACATCGCCCCGCCAGATATTCGTCGGGATGCGGCATCATCTAAGTTCATTTCCCACGTCTACACTCTACCGGACCTGCCAATATACGAGGATATCTTCGCCCACCCTATCCAACGCTTGACGTCTCGTCACCCAATCTGTACGCCTACACTGAACTTCTCTGTTCCAGTCTCTTGGAAACAGAGCTGGCAGTCAGCTGAGGTAAAGAACAAACACCTCATCACAGACCCCTGCAAGCGTCAACCCGGCTTTGACCTAGCACGTTATGATCGGGCCCTCCTCAATCGCTATCGAACAGGCCATGGCCGGGGCGCCGCTATGTTCCATCGCTGGGGAGCCAGAGACGACCCGAACTGCCCCTGTGGCTCCAGACAGACTATGACCCACATAGTCAACGACTACCACCTCTCCAGATTCAAAGGAGGTCTCGAAACTTTACATCAGGCTCAACCTGACGCTGTTGACTGGCTATGGAAGAAGGGCAAACACTAGAAGAAGAAATAACCCTGGAGGCAAAAAAAAAAAAAAACAGTAAGAGCTTAAAAGAAAAATTCTCAGTAAAGATGTGGATGAACAGAAAGAAAAAGACACGTAGTAGGGTACATGGATATTGAAATAAGAATAATAAACAGTGGCCTGGGAGGTGGTGCAGTGATAAAGCTTTGGACTCTCAAGCATGAGGTCCTCAGTTCAATCCCCGGCAGCACATGTGCCAGAGTGATGTCTGGTTCTTTCTCTCTCCTCCTATCTTCCTCATTAATAAATAAATAAAATCTTTTAAAAAAAAGAATAATAAACAAAGGAATCTAGATGAAAATAACAGGTGACAGGAGACAGGATCTAAACAGACAGCATATGCAAAGTTCGATTAGTGAAGAAATAAAGCAAAGAAGGTGGATTTGGATGTAATTGAATGTGGCTTAAGCAAACAGGTTAAAATGAGAAATCTGACACCTGCAACACTGCTGTACCACTCGCAAAGCCTCCCCTCTACAGGTGGGGACCAGGGGCTCAAACTCAGGTCCTTGAACATCGTAGCGTGTGTTCAACCAGGTGTGCTACTACCTGGCCACAGTTTATGGCTATTTGAAAGAAAGAGAAAGTGGTAGGCAAGTATGTGCTTTGTTTGCCAGCAAGGCTATCACTGATGCCTTCATGCCTTCATGCTTCCAATGCTCCTGGTGAATTCTTGTTTTCAGATGAATGTGAGAACGAACGTGAGAGACAGAGAGGAAAGCCATCTGGCTGAGAAGCTTCTCTTTTATGCAGTTGCTCCCAGATAGTGGATAAGGCCTCAAAGCTGTTTCTTGCTTAAAGTAAAATATCCTCTCCTGGATAAGCCATCTTTGGGCCCCAGGGAAGTATATTTTTGCTTTAATAAACTAGTAATTACGGAGTCTATACTCTTCTCAGTCAGTTAAATGCACTAGGATATTAGTTGTTCTATAAATCCAGGAGGTTTTCTGGTTTACTTGTTTTACTTCTCTAGATCATTTTTATCTCCCTAATATAATACGTGATATGCGGTAGGTGTTCATTAATTGCTGCTAAAGAAAAAAAAACTTCATAGAAGTCTATGAAAACACTGTACTGGGGCTAGGTGTTGGTGCACCTGGTTGAGCACATATGTTATAATGTGCAGAGACCTGGGTTCAAGCCCCTGGCCCCACCTGCAGGGAGAAAGCTTCACAAGTGGTGAAACAGGGCTGCAGGTATCTCTCTGTCTCTCTCCCTCTCTACATACCCCTTCCTCTTGATTTCTTGCTGTCTTTATGCAAATAGATAAATATAATAAAAATATTAAAAATAAGAAATACTTTGTACTAGAGTTTGTTCTTGGATAAAAAGTGAAGACCAACTATTCTTATAGTCCAAAAATTTATTTAGTTCACCTATTGGTTTCCTCTATAAACCAAATATGAGTAAGATCACATGTTGTTAATCTTTGTCTACCTTAATTAACCATTGATGCTTCAAAGTCCATCTGTATTGTTACAGATGACAGGCTTTCATTTTATTGTAGCTGGATAGTATTGCATTGTGTGTTTGTATACGTACAACTGTGCCCAGTTATCCACTGATGAACACTTAGGTTGTTTCCAGTTCTTAACTAAGACAAATAGTGCTGCAGTAAGTATAAAATTGCATGTCTTTAATACAGCACTTCCATATTTTTCAGGTAAATACCCATAAATTAGTTGATTAGATCATATGAAATATATACATTTTTAATTGGAGGAATATCTATGCTTATTTCCACAAATAAGACACCAGTTACATTCCCAGCAATAGTGTGTAAGGAGACCCTTCCCTCCGAATCTTGTGTACTTACTGTTTCGTAAACTTTGGTTTATATCCGTGTTTATAAGTGTGAGGCGATATCTCAATGTTTGTTTGGTTGGTTTTTGGTTGTTACTAGAACTTTCAAATAGCAACACTGAAGCAGAGGGAGAGAGGGAAAGATACCATAGCACTGAAACTTTCTCCATTCAAGTGGGAGTTGGGCTCAAATGTGGGTATCACAAATGACACAGCAGGTACACTGTTCAGCTGCAGTCTATGGCTGGCCCCTAGGGTTATCTCTGGGGCTCAGTGTTAGCAGTACGAATCCATTGCTCCTGGTGATCTTTTTTTTTTTTCTTTTCTTTCTTTACTTTTTTCTATTTTATTTGACAGGATAGAGAGATATTGAGAGAGGAGAGAGAGATAGTGAAGAAGAGAGAAAGACAGATATCTGCAGACTTGCTTTACCACTTTGAAGTGAGCTCCTGCAGGTGGAAAGCTGAGGGCTGGAACTGGGATCCTTGTGCTGGTCCTTGCACTTAGTACTATGCGTTCCACTGCCAGTTCACCTTATATGTCTTTTCTAATGAAGTATCTGCTCAGATCCTCTGCCTACTTATTAATTATATTATTTGGTTTTATCAGTGAATTGTATGCATTATTTATATATTTTGAATATTAATGTTACGTATGATAAATAATGTGGAAATACTTTCTCCCACTCAATAGGATGTCTTTTAACTCGGATGCAAGTTTCCTGTACTATACAGAAGAATTTTAGCTCTATGTAATCTCATTTTTTAACTCATAATTTTGTTTCCCCTGTCATTGGGTTCAAATGCCGAAAGACACATCTAAGTGTGATGTCAAAGTATCACCTACATTTTATATAGACTATATGACTTCAAGTCTTCAATCCATGTGAATGAACTTGTGTCTATCCTGTTAGACAATGGTTTACTTCCCATCCTTTGTAGGCATCTGTCTACTTAGCCCCAATGACATTTATTGAAGAGACTTTTCTTGATCCAATGAATGTTGTATGTTCTTGGCTTGGTTAAAGGACTCTCAATTCAGTTCATTGTTCTGAGTGTCTGTATTCCAGTACCATGCTTCTTTAATTATTTATTGCTTTGTAGTATCCTTTGAAGTCAATGAGTGTGGTACACATATTTTTGTATTTCTTCTCTGGATTGCTTTTACTATTGAAAATATTTTGAAGTTTCAAATGCATTTCAGTATTTTTTGTTTGTTTGTTTGAACTCTGTGAAGAATGCCATTGGAATTGAATTTTTGGACCCATATATTGCTTTAGGTAATATTGTCATTTTTAACAATGTTAATAATATTCCTCTCTCTCTCTCTCTCTCTCTCTCTCTCTCAGCAATGTCTTATAGTTTTCCTTGTATGGCTTCTTCACTGTTTTGTTCTTATTTACTTTAAGGTCTATAGTTCTTTTTGATCTAACTATGAGTGAGATAAATCCCACTTGGTCTTGAAATAGCATTTTTTTAATGTACTGCTATATCTGGTTGGCTAGAATTTTGTTAATCTTAGCATTGATGTTGATCAGAGATATTGATCTGTATTTTTGTTGTTGTCTCTGTTTGCTTTTGGTATTAGGGTGATGTTGCTTTCATAGAAGGTGCTAGGGAATATCCCTGTGTCCTAAATAGTTTGGAAGAACTTGAAAAAATATGGGGATTAGCAGTTTCTTAAAACTTTTGTAGAATTCATTTGGAAAACCACCTGGTCCTCGACTTTTATTGTTGGGAAGGCTCTAAATGATTGATTGTTTCAATTTCCTTAGCATTCTTCTACTCATGCTATCTAGTTCCTCCATATTCAGTTTTGGAAGGGTATATGCTTTGGGAAATCCCCTGTCTCTTCCAAGTTCTCAAACTTGGTAGTTCTCAAACATTAGTTCATAGAAACTTCACATGATTTTTTTTTTTTATTTCTGCAGTGTCTGTTGTAATATCTCCTCTTTCACTTGCAACCTTATTTTTTCAATCTTCTCTTTTTTTTTTTTTTCAGTGAGTCTGGACAAAATTTGTCAATTTTGCTACCTTTTCAAAGATCCAACACTTCATTAAACATTTGCACGGTTATTATATTTTCAATGTTATTTATTGCCACCCTAACATTTATTATTCTCTTTCTTCTTGCTTTAATTATCTTTTCTCTTTTTTTTCTCCTCTTCTTATTCTACCTCTTCCTCCTCCTTCTTAACCTCCTCTTCTCCTTCCTCCTCCTCCTTCTTTTTCTTTCTTCTTGTGCTCAGTCAGGTTATTTATTTGAACTTTTTCTTTTTTTTTTTAATTTGCGCCTCTATGGTTACAAATTCACACATAAGTACAGTCAGGACAAGTTCAGAATAATGATATGGAAATATCTTATATGCATAATAGTAAACATCAATGGTCTGAACTCACGCACTCACAGGCACAGAGTAGGAAGATGGATCAGAAAACAACCTAACAAGATGCTGTCTGCATGAATTCCACCTAACATGAAAGGACCAAAATAGACTCAAAGTGAAAGAATTAAAACATCATATAAGCCTATGGACCACAAAAAAAGGCCAGGGCAAACTATATTCATATCGAACACAACAGACTTTAAAATTAATAAAGTAATAAAAGATAGGGATGGACATTACATAATGCTTAGAGGATCAGTTAACCAAGAGCACTTAACAGTTATTAACATCTAAGAAGCCAATGAGGAGCCATCAAAATACATCAAACATCTGTTAAGAGAGCTATGAAAATAGATTGATAGCAACACAGTGATAGTAGGAGACTTTAATACCCCACTCTCTCAAATAGTCAGGTCATCCAGAGAATAAAGACACCAGAAAATTTAATGAATAGATGAATAGACAAGAATTGTTGGACATTTTCTGAACCTTTCACTCCAAGAAACTGGAATCCACATTCTTTTTGAGTTCACATTAAACTTTCTCCAGCATGGATCACATCTTTGACCACAAATACAGTACTAGTAAATTCAAGAGCATTTAAATAACCCCAAGCTTCTTCTCAAACCACAGTGAAACTAAAGTAATATTCAACAACCAATAAAAATTAGGGAAAAAAACGTCCCAAAATGTAGAAAGTCAATAGTACATTACTTAAAAACTACTGGGTCATAAAAGAAATTAATGAAGAAATTAAAATATTCCTGGAAACCAGTGAAAATAAAGATATGACCTGCCATAAAATTTGGAGCTGAGGGACTTTTTTTTATTATATTGTTATTTTTCAGACTTTTGTAGGTACTGTGTTTTTATTTGCTGCTTTTATGCCAGCAGGGATAAGGAGGGACAAAGTAGAACTGATGTTGAGAACATTCTATGCAGGGGGGCTGTTTGAGACTGTGACACTAGAGATATTCTTTCTCTTTGGGAACCACTTCTGTCTATTACAATTGCATTTTAGAAAAATAAGTACTCATGGCATGGATTGGGAGAGGAGGATTGTAGTCTAGAGATTTTTTTCCTTTCCAGGAATAGACCTGTCCAAGAAAGCATCCTCTCCATCTCTTCTTTGCTAATCTATGTTGGTCGTTGGACTCTTGAGATTCAAGAAATATTTTAGTCTCACTCCTAGCTGTGTCATCTCTTAGGGCCCTTCTTTTCTGGTTATGTGAAAAATGTGTGTGTGTGTGTGTGTGTGTGTGTGTGTGTGTGTGTGTGTGTGCGCGCGCGCGCGTGATTTTCTTTGAAGCATAGCAAGAAACTTCAAATTTCTAACATCCCTTTTGTATAAACTGGCTTATTTCTAAATGAAATGTTTTGTATTACTCTGTCTGTTTTATTAATTTGGTGCACTAATAATTCCAAAGCTTATGGTTTGTTTGTTGGATTCTAGAGACAACTCTCATTGATTATGTATTTGGAGTAGATGTCTTTATCTTCAAAGACTACCAGCTCAGGAAGACATTCTCCCTTGCTTCTCCAACTGGTAATTACTATTCCCCAAGGATCAAGACCTCAATTTCAGGTAATCAGAACTGGCAGTAAGACATGCAATTAACAGGTATTCTACAAACCAACCTGATCAGTCACAGCCAATGAGCCAAAATGACCAGAAGTGACATTAAATATGATTAAGTTGGCATACCACGTCAGTGAACAACCTCTCACCCATATTCATTGTCTTCTTATGACTGGAATTCTCAGATTTTAATTTTCTATAAGTGACCTATTTAAATCTCTACATATGGAATTTCTCATACACCTCTCAAAAATCAAATATAATTTTAACTATTGTGACTTAAAAAATCATATTATGATATATACCATGCACTAAACAGGTATATATTTTTGTCAGTTATTGAATTCTTCTAACATCATGTTTGAGACAAACTAATCCTTTACCTATAAGTGTCAGTTGTTAACTTGGTTCTGTAATTTGTATTTCTTTGGGACTTTCTTTAGTGTTCCACTGAGCCATTTTGTTGGTAGTCCATTATTTTTTCCAATGTTAAAAACAAATGTACTCACCTGTTACTTGTTAAATACATCATTACATACAGTGGTTCAAAATTTTAATCTTTTAAAGGTTACATGTTTAGAGTTCTAACTTGCTCATTCCTTGAGACAATATTTTAATTATTATCATAATGTCTTTTCTTTAAGCTTTTTTTTTTAATATTTATTTTATTTATTTATTCCCTTTTGTTGCCCTTGTTGTTTTATTGTTGTAGTTATTATTGTTGTTGTTGTTGGATAGGACAGAGAGAAATGGAGAGAGAAGGGGAAGACAGAGAGGAGGAGAGAAAGGTAGACACCTGCAGACCTGCTTCACCCCCTGGGAAGCGACTCCCCTGCAGGTGGGGAGCCGGGGTTCGAACCGGGATTCTTATGCCGGTCCTTGTGCTTTGCGCCACCTGCGCTTAACCCATAATGTCTTTTCATACAGAAAATAGGCTTATATATTAAGATTTATTTTTATAGCAAAGTGTTCTCAGGTAATTTAATGGTAGAACAGGAATTATTTTTTGTATCTATATGTTTAAAACATAGTTTATTTAGGGGATGGTGTGGCAGAGCACACACCTTACCATGTTTGAAGACCCTGGTTCAAGTCCCAGATCCCCACCTGCAGGGGGGGTAACTTCATTAGTGGTAGAATATTGCTACAGGTCTCTCTCTCTCTCTCTCTCTCTCTCTCTCTCCCACTTCTTTCTGTCTCTATCAAAAAGGAAAAAGTAGGAAAGGAGATCACTCGGAGCAGTGGAGTCACTGTATTGAGGTTAGAAAATGAACAGAGACACTGCTGAACCATACTGGAACACATGTTCCCCATGCACATATGTTTCCCATACTATTGGGGAAGGAAATAGATGTTGCACAGGGAAATAAGGGTGATAACAGGTATTGATTTTATTTAGAAAGGAGGTGAAAGCAAGGTTTGGGAGTTTGTAAGAAGCTGTTATGGGCACGGCTTCCCATTTCTCCCCCCGCCCCCCCCCCCTCTCTCTCTGCCTGAGACTGTCAGTATCTGAGTGAATGCCTCTGAGGCTCTCTCTTTCTTCCTCTCTTACTTCCCATGTGTACTCCAACATGTGGGTGTTCTCAACTTTCCTGAATAAAGTTTGAAATACCTGAAAATAATGTTTCCTCCTCAATTATTTGTTAGGTTTACAGGTGGTGGGATTTTGAGCCTGCCCTCCCCCTCTCCTCCCAGATATAGCTGTGCACGCACTGAGTCTCAGTGACAATCTTAGTGGTAAACAAAAAGGGGGAAAAATGTAGCTTATTAAACTTGTTCTAAGTTGTGGTAGTTTTAGTAGTTTCTAAACTTCTGTTACTATGATACAACAGAGGAAGACTTTAAAACAGACTTTATTCTTATGCAGATATGTCTTTATAAGATAGCCAAAGTGCTACTGGAATGTCAATATTTTATTGCCTACTCTAACTTGTCTGTTTATAATGTGTAGATTTTTGTGGTTTTTCTTATGAAAATCTGGTGAGTTTATATAGCTGGTGCAATCCTTTCTGTTCTGGTAGGCTGAAATGTGAAAAGCGGTGCTCAATAGTATTTAAGACATAAAAGTTAGAACATAGAGAATGTATCCCCGTTCTTAATTTTCTGCTCAAAATATCATATGAGATCTCACTAATCATTGCCTGGAATCAAGCACATGCTTCCTTGTCCAACATTAAGAAGGTAGGATGGCAAATTTATTGAAATAATTGAAAAATACCCATTTGGCAAACATCACTTTCTCCAGTATAGTTAAACCCAGCATCACCAAGTGTCCCTTTATTTATTCTCTTGCATTAACTCTGCCAAAGAGAAGTAAATAAAATCACTTCTACTCAGTGCATAGTCCAGAATGTTGGTCAGAGTACTAGAATAAAGCAGATTTTATACTCAGAGAAAAAAACAAATAATTGAAAAAGTTGTAATTAAAGAGGGCTTTGCATGGTGGTGTTAATGAAAGACCTGGCAGGATTAAAGACAGACTAATGGAATGGTAAAACACCACCTGCAGGAAGCAATGAACACCCTTTCATATGAAGAGGTAAGAATGGGAGCAGTTACCAGAATGCTCTTAGAAGTACATTTGCGGGAGCTGGGTGGTAGCACAGCGGGTTAAGTGCACATGGCGCAAAGCACAAGGATCCAGGTTCGAGCCCCCAGCTCCCACCTGCAGGGGGTCACTTCACAAGTGGTGAAGCAGGTCTGCAGGTGTCTTTCTCTCCTCCTCTGTGTCTTCCCCTCCTCTCTCTATTTCTTTCTGTCCTATCCAGCTATGACAACAATAACAACTACAACAAGGGCAACAAAATGAGAAAAATGACCTCCAGGAGCAGTAGATTTGTGGTGCAGGCACCGAGACCCAGTGATAACCCTGCAGGCAAAAAAAAGAAAAGTACATTTGCATAGTGCTTAATAGAAACTGTGTACAACAGTGGAGAAATGCAAGTGGGGAGGTGGGGGGAGAGCTCACTGAGGCAGAAAGAAACATAGTGGGTGAGGAACCTATTATTACCTCTCCTCAATTCTAATATCTGGTTAGTGATAATGACCTCCATTGACTAAATTTAACTAGTAGGCAGACAGAAAATTAGGTTGCTAAAATTCATAAAGGTCACCTTTTTATATATAGAGCAAGGTAGAGACAGATAGAAAATAAATCTAAAGAGAGAAAGTATCTAGGACATTACAAAATTTCAGGTAATATCATGTAGTTTCTTCAGTGTCCAAATATGACTCTTTAGGTTCTAAAAGGCAATAAACTAAAGTGACATGATGTCACCGTAACTGTGACAGGTAGGTGTGACCACTCCATCTGGGTAACACCAGCTTTCCTAAAAGGAAGCTTCCTGATTTCTCAAAAAAGACCCCATCCAGAAGTATAGGACCACCCTGTTCCAGGAACAGAAAGTTACAAAAAGTTCCTATCGTTCTATCAGACCATTTGGGATACTCCATGTTCAGCTTTAAATTGCTAACCTCTAATCTCGCTCTGTAAACAAAGCCTCCTTACTCAGCAACTGACAAAAATGCCTGGTGGTCCCCCAAAGAAGGTTCCAAAAATAACTGCCTATATTAGCTTCTGTAACCATTTTGCTTGCTACAATTGTGGTTTTTGCCTTTAAAACCAGTTGTGTGATATTAGCTGAACAGCGCCATGCTGTGGGACATAAAGAGACTCTCAAATTCAGCTGAACTGGTCTGGGGTGGTCTCTGACACTTAGCCCACAACATAACATAGAACCAATAGTCACAATTAGTGATATAGTAATAGTCAAATACTTTTTATTGTAAAAGGCAGTAGCCTTGAAATTCCCTTTTTATGCAGTTGTTTGTTAAGTGCTTTTAGTATGAGTTGCTTGTAGTATGAGGTGGAAAATTCCTTGCCCCTTCCCCCTTGAATAAGTAGGACCTAATCAGTTAAGGCCACCCATTGTTCAAAGGACCCTGCCTGAGGACAAGCCTTATCAGGACCTCATCAGTGAAGGCCACCCATTGTTCAAAGGACCCTACATGGGGACAAGCCTTATCAGGACCTTTGAACAGACTTTGTGGTGTGCTGTCTACCGGATGGGTGGTCATAGCCATGGCAGGAGGATGTGCCTGGTTGAATTCTATTGGTTGTGTGATCTTACTATATTTGAAACTAGCCCGCGCTTTGCTTTGAATGGATCATGCTTTTGCTAAGTTTGAAATGATTGGATCTTGTGTTTGCTATAGCCTGTTATTGGATGTAGGTTGATAAAGTGATGTGCTCCCCCTCCCTGAGTGTAGTCTGAATTCCTATAAATTGTATGGTTTGAGCCCTGTTCGGGCCGAGCTTGGTAGACTAACACCAGTCACCATCTCGGCCCGGATTGCAATTCGTCAATAAACATCTTTGCTTCCTTACAGTGGATGGTGGTTTGATTTATGCTCGCTAACATTTATCATTGGTAATAGTAATCTAACAGTAATGCTAAGAAGACATAATGACAGTTTTCTATTCTGGAGTATCTCTAACCCAACAAAATTGGTGGAAATTTTATTGAGACAAACAGAATAAACGATAATTTAGCATCTCTCAGATTGTTTGCCCATCACCTGGTTTAGCTCTCGTATTCAATGCTTATCCAGATCCAACATTTCAGGCAGTTATTTTCTTCTCTTTTTTTCTTTCTGTTTTGATAAAGGTGAAAGACAGAGAAGGACAGAGAGAGAAAGAGAAAGAGAGAGAGGTTGCAGCACTGATTCACTGTGTATGATGCTTCTCCCCCTGCTGCTGGGACTGAGGATTTTAACCTGAAACATTGTGCATGATAACATGTGACTTCCACTAGCCATGCCGTCACCCCCACCCTCTACCCCCCTACCCCCAATCCTGAGCCATAGAACAAAACCTCTTTGCGAAGTTCATTCTTTCAAAAATACCTAGCTAGCAAGATAACTGATTTCTTGGATGAGCCAGCTTCCTCCTAAGAGCACCCACATTTCTGTTTTTATACTCCAGCTAAGATGGAAAACCACTGTTGAAAAGAGAAGCTATCCTTGTGTGTGTGTGGGGGGGGGGGGGGTGTACTGGACTTTGGTGATGGGTGTGGTATGAAACTAAACCCTTATACTCTTGCAATCTTGTTGCCTTGATTAAGTCACTAATAAAAGTGAATAAATAAATAAAACGACAGGCCCACCACAGATCTGTCTATGCTTGAGCCCACCAAGACAATTTAATACCTAATCAAACTGCAGTTCCAACCTCTCAAAAGTGGACATAGAAAGCAATCAGTCTTGAGTTTCCTAATAAGCACTCCTGAGGTATTGTGCATGATAAGAACAACCAGTCTTCCCCTGAGGGAAGTTGACTTTGCCGGAAATATTCCATCTATTCTTTTGCTAATAACCTTATCCTACCCTCTTTCAGAGAGTAAAAACCTTCCATTTTGTATATTTTGCTAGGTCTTTTGCTTGCTAGTTGGAATGCTGCCTGATTTATGAAAAGACTTAAAGCCAATTAGATTTTTAGGATTAATCTGGTTGGATTTTGTTATTTGCAATATAAACAGGCTGAGACAACATTTTCAAAATGGCCCTGGGGCATAAAAGAAAATATTCAAGTCCATAAGAAGAACAATTTTAATTTACTCTAAATCAATACAGCTATGAAATCCCTAATGTAACAAATTACTCTACCATGAGGTAGCTCTGCTCAAGATTTCCGGGATTTAAGCCTTGAGTCAGCATTTTCAGAGATTCTTATCTCTCAGTCTATGTTAACTGGTCCCTGGCTCCACCCTGTGGATGAGTCTTCCCATTCCATTAGCCTGCCTTGCCACATCTTCCTTCAATAGAGGAACAGGCCTTGCTTGGGGGGGCTGCAGAAATTTCCCTAACATTTAAGCAAGCAAATGTTTTTACATCTGAAACTATCACATGCTATTGAGGCTCCACTTAAACATTCATTGACAATGTGAATTTCTCAGAAACTTTGTATGTTTTTCTCTTATCGGCTTTCAATAAATTATTTATTTGGATTATGTTAAGAATTCTAATGATAGGAGGCAAAATAGCTCCCTTGGACAGGGTGCTGCTGGGGAGTATGTGTGACACAGGCTAAAACCAGGCCACCATCACCTTGAAAGAAGCTTCCATGATGGTGTATGGTGGTACCTCTCTTCTCCTTCTTCCCTCTCTATCTCTACTTTAAGAAAGAGAGAGACAGGGAGAAAGAGAGAGAACTCACTGGGTAGGGTGCCGGCTTTGCCATGCATGTAACCCAGGCTTCAGCTCTGGCCCCACACGGGAGTATCATTAGAGTAAACTCAAGTGCTGTGTTTCTCTCTCTCTCTCTCTCCCTCTCTGATCCTCTCTGCCTCTATCTGAATGAAAAAGCAACCTGGGAGTGACAGAATCATGCATATGCTAGGCCATGTCTCTTCAGAATTAATTAAATAAAAATAAAAGTAGAGTTCTTATAAGTAACATGCTTTTCAATCTACTCTTCTGTTTTGACAATCTATATTTTAATGGCCGAATTTAGAGATCATTGATTTTTCAAGGCAATTATTCATACAGTCGATGGTTTTCCACATTGCTAATTGTTGTCATGCTTTTGTTGTTGTTGTTTTGTTTGTTTGTTTTCTAAAACATTTTCTGCTTCTTTCAGTTTTAGTTGACCTTCCTATGGTTCCATTTTTACTGCTTTCTTAAAATATCAGTTACACTTTTATTTAGAACTTGTTTTTTTGTTTTCCCTAGAGTTTGCAATATACATTACACAGCTAATACAAGTCCTCTTCATATAATATATGCCAATTCACGTGAAGTGCCTATAATTAAATATATTGTTGCAGTTGTTATTTGAACAACTTTCTGTTAGATCAATTAAGGACACGAACAAGGCAAGGTTTTATTTTACTTTCGCATCCACTTTTTCAGTGACTTTCTTGATAAAGACTTGAATTCTCAATGTATATTATTTGTCTTCAGTCTGAAGGGTTTCTTTTCAAGACTTTGTAAAACAAGTCTATCAACAATAATAATTTTTCAAATCCTTTTCCACTAAGAAGATCTTTATTTCTGCCTCACTTATCTCTCAACATCTTAAATTATTCACCCTACTCTACTCAAATGATTTCTCTGTAGTTGGCTTTGATTCTTATCTTGTCTCACTGTGTATGTGCATATAGTTTATTTTCTTCTATATATTTTACTGCTCCTGGATCTTGCATTCTTTTCTTTAACCCTACTTAAGTTAATTTCTGTGTACTATCTAAGATGATGGTCTAGTTCCATTATCTTTTTCAACTAGTTTTATTTGTTATTAATAAAATATTACTAGATCGTAAGATTACAATGAATAGTTCCATACCACAATCACGGCCAAAATTCTGTATTCCCACACTTCCACTTCCTAAATATAACCACCAGAGTTATCACAGGTCTTACAAAAAGTTTTTTGCTTCTGTTATTTTTTGTTTGTTTGGTTGGCTGTTTTTGGTTTTTATTTGTCAAGTTCATGTGAATCATATCTCTAGATGCCATATATAAGTGAAATCATCTGGTAGCTGGTAGCTGTCTTTTATCTCTTTACTTATTTCCCTAGGAATAATGATCTCCAGTACTATCCATTTTGTCTCAAAGGACACAATATCATCCCTTTTTTTTTGATTGCAGAGTAATATTAAATGGACTATATAACCCATTCCTTCTTCAGCCATTTTGATGGGAATTTAGTCTGCATCCACTCTTTGGCTATTGTGAATAATGCAGCTATGAACATAGGGATGCATATGTCCCTTCTAATTATTGTTTGTCCATTGAATAAATGCCTAAGGTGGTATTACCAGATCATAAGGTAACTCCATTTTTATTCATTAGGGACTGTCTGCATATATTCCAAAGGGCCTATACTAGTTTTCATTCCCACTAGCAGTGAAGCAGCGTTCCTTTTTTCTCCAAGACCTCCCCAACACCTGTCATTTCCTAGTTTGATGTAAGTCATTCTCTCAGGTGAGAGAAGGTATCTCAATGAAGTTTTAATGTGAATTTTTCTTTTTTTTTTGTCTTTCCAATTTTTTAAATTTTTTAATATTTATTTATTCCCTTTTGTTGTCCTTGTTGTTTTATTGTTGTAGTTATTAGTGATGTCGTCATTGTTGGATAGGACAGAGAGAAATGGAGACAGGAGGGGAAGACAGAGAGGGGGAGAGAGTGACAGACACCTGCAGACCTGCTTTACCTCTTGTGAAGGGATTTCCCTGCAGGTGGGGAGCAGGGGACTCGAACCGGGATCCTTACGCGGGTCCTTGAGCTTCGCACCTTGTGTGCTTAACCCGCTGCACTATTGCCCCACTCCCTGATGTGCATTTTTCTAATAAGAAGTGAAGTGGCCCATTTTTTCATGTGTCTGTGGGCCAAGTGTATCTCCTCTTTAGAAAAGTGTCTGTTTAGTTCTTTGGCCCACTTTTTTGTTCCCAAGTCACCATCTTGGCTCTGCCTCCTGACCTACTTTTTTATTGGACTATTTTTGCTTCCTTTGTAAATATTTACCAATTTGTATAAATGTGTGATATCCGTTGCTTGTCTGATATGTGATGAGCAAATATCTTCTCTCGTTTGTTGGGTTTCTTGGCTATCCTTGTGTAATTTGCTTTTGATCTATAGAAGCTTTAATTTTGCAGCCCACAATGACCCTGGGTCCATGCTCCCAGAGGGATAGAGAATGGGAAAGCTATCAGGGGAGGGGATGGGATATGGAGATTGGGTGGTGGGAATTGTGTGGAGTTGTACCCCTCCTACTCTATGGTTTTGTTAACTTATCCTTTCTTAAATAAAAAACAAATTTTAAAAAAGAAGCTTTAATTTCATTTTCATTTATTTACTTTTACTTTAATTTCCTATACTGTGTTGTCTCTCTCTCTCTCCCTCTCTGATCCTCTCTGCCTCTATCTGAATGAAAAGGCAACCTGGGAGTGACAGAACCATGAAAATACTAGGCCATGTCTCTTCAGAATTAAGTAAATAAAAGGGGGGCTTGCATCTCCAAATACATCTTTGATGTGAAGGTTCTGCAAAGTTTCACTGACATTTTGATTTGACCTTGGCACATGCTGTTAGCTAGTGGTCTAGTTTCACTTTTCTATATATATCTATCCAGCTTTCCCAGCATTACCTGATAAAGAGATCTTCTTTACCCTATTGGACGGTTTGGGCCCCTTTGTCATATATTAGGTGGCTGTATGTGTGTAGGCTCATTTCTAGGCTTTTGTTTCTGCTCCATTGATCCAAGTGGCCATTTTTATTTCAGTACTATGCTGTTTTGATTACTATTGCTTTGTAGTATAAACTGCAGTTGGAAAGTGTGGCATCTCTGTATTTTGCCTTCTTTCTCAGAATTGCTTTTGCACTTTGTGGTCTTTTGTGGTTCCATACAAGTTTTTGGACAATCTGTTCAATTTACTTTAAAAAATGCCATTAAAATTTTTGACAAGGATTGCACTAAAATTGTAGATTGCTTTTGGTGGAATGGTTATTTTGATAATAGCTATTCGGGGAGTCGGGCTGTAGTGCAGCGGGTTAAGTGCAGGTGGCGCAAAGCACAAGGATTGGCATAAGGATCCCGGTTCAAACCCCGGCTCCCCACCTGCAGGGGAGTCGCTTCACAGGCGGTGAAGCAGGTCTGCAGGTGTCTATCTTTCTCTCCTCCTCTCTGTCTTCCCCTCCTCTCTCCATTTCTCTCTGTCCTATCCAGCAATGACAACAACAATAACTACAACAATAAAACAACAAGGGCAACAAAAGGGAATAAATAAATAATATATATATATATATTTAAAAAAAAGATAATAGCTATTCTTCCAATCTAGGAAAAAGAAACATTCTTTTACTTCTGTGTATTCTTCTGTAATCCTTTTAGCAGTATCCTATAGTTTTCATTGTCAAGGTCCTTCACTTCCTTCATGAGATTCACCTCGGGTCTTTCTGGGTTTGATTGTAAATGGGATTGATTTTTCTACTTCCCTTTTCTTGACTCCTTGCAACAGATCTGTGTGTATTGATTTTGTATCCTGCTGCATTACTGATTTTATTAATTATTTCCAGTAGTCTTTTGATGGGGTCTTTGAGGTTCTCTAGTAATATTATCATATCATCAGCAAATAAGGATAGATTGATTTCTTCTTTTCCAATCTGTATGTCTTTGATATATTATTCTTGTTAGATTGCAGTGGTGAGGGCCTCAAGAACAACACTGAATAACAGTGAACACCCTTGTCTGGTTCCTGATTTTAGGTGTAAAACTTTCAGCTTTTCCTCATCAAGAATAATGTTAGTTGTGGGTTTGTTGTAAATGATCTTTATTATGTGGAGGAATTGTCATTCTATTCCAATTTCTGGAGGGTCTTTATCATAAATGTGTGTTGGATCTTGTCAAATGGCTTTCCAACATCAATGGATATGACTATGGGATTTTTATATTTGTTTTTGTTGATATGATAAATTATATTGATTTGTGGATGTTGAACCATTCCTGCGTCCAAGGGATGAATCCCATTTGGTCTAAAAATCTATTGTTTCATGATATAGAATCTGGTAAAAGTCCTCAAGATTCACTAAAAAGTCCTAACAAGTAATCTGACAGGTTATGTAAACAAACACTTTCTTGCAGAAACATACTAAATTAAAGCAAATGTGAATGAGATATAAAACAATTTAAATTGAAATTATATTAGATAAAAATGATAAAATAAGGGGACAGCAAAGTACAAAAATATTCTCTTACAGTGCATACAGCAAGGTGACGAGAGTTCAGAATTAGACCATAACCTAGGTAGAAACCTATTTACCAGCAAAATAGAAATATGAAATAAAGCATTATATATGAAATAATGTATTTGAAAAAATAATTTATTTGCCACATATTAAGATGAGACATTTATAAAACTGCATATACATATATATATATGATTGTGATTATCTTAAAACAATAAAAGTAAGAAAACACATAAATCAGTTTTAATAAATGAAGATTGTTCTTCTCACAGCTAACAAAAGCAGGGATAAAAATAATAATGTGATCTTAAATATCTTAAATAAAATGCTGAGTAGGAATTTTGGAAATGACTGAGGATTTTAACAAGTGTCTTAAATACTATTTTAGAGAAATGAAGATACGATTATATAGTACTTTAATTTCAAAGGGAATAATTGGGAAAATAAAAGTTGAAGAAATTCCTGATAAAACAAATTGCATATAGACAAAGCTCTCTGAAAAGCCATTTGCTGTGAAATGTTACAACTTTGAAATGAACATAATGATCATTAAAGATTAACAATTTGAAGTAAGTGATTTTTCCCCTTAATCCAGAGTTTATAACAAAAATATAAAGGCTTAATAGAAACTACATAGAAATAAATGTCAACACAAATTTAGGAACTTCCAGAAGTAAACATGGTAGAATAGTCTCATGATTCAGCAAGACAACTTCTATCATTTGTAAACGATCATCATTTAGATGGAATAGTTCTTTTTCCAGTGTGGCATGTGAAGGATGAGAGGGGATGTGGTAGTTTGTTGGTCATCATTTCTCCTTTGGCTAATTCTGCTTCTAAAGACCCCTTCTGTTTCTATCTGTGCTGGTCATCAGGTTCCCTTGCATTGCTTGATGCTGTGATCTATTTACATAATCACTGTCTTGCCTGAGACCCTACTTTCACGCTCTGCCTTCAGAGTATTGGTTTAATCCCCACTGGTTAGATGGAAGCTTTCTATGTTCTGTTTGTGCTCTTTTTTTGTTCTGCCCCCTCTCCTAGTCGTTTCCTTTCCACTTGCCACTTCCAGTGAAGAGATGCATAAAAGGTGATGTATCCAATCAATAAAAGAGGGCATATTGCGTTCCCACTAAGCCACAAGTTCCTGGTCTCCTCTCTCTCCAGTGACGCTAACCCAACAGTAGTTGAGCATATGCACCCAATATATGTAGCACAAGCTCGATGTATTTTTTGAAGAGGAGCATACTTATAATTAATTTAATCTTTATATTAGTAACATATCTTAAATTACAAGGTATAAGATAGTAACATATCTTAAATTACAAGAGCATATTTCTGTTTCAGTGAATCTCAGATGAAATAAAAAAAATTTATGATCACAATTTCACTATCAACTGATCTTTCTATGATATGTATATATATTCAGCCATCAATATCGTCATCATTTAGTTCTTTGTCAAAGTCAAGTAAAAATTTCGAAAGCTTGAAATAAAAGAGTACTTAGCTTTCTGTTTTTTTGTTTTTTTTTTAATATATGGAGTACAGATCTAATTTGCAAAATACCTGGTACTGCAGCAAACATTTTTAAAACTTTCACAATGTTGCCATTTGATATAATTTCCACAATGGCTACTTCAAAGCTCCCCCTTGGAATGGTCTCAAGGAATATTCTCTTTTTTTATTATTTGTAATGTCCTTTATTAGATTATCCAAGACAGAATTTAACTTCCTGAAATGTGATTTAATGAAATTAACTTGATAAAGTAATAGCATTTCTGCCAAGGAATAAACTGCCTAGCTAAGTAGCTCTAAGAAATTCCTTTTTCAGAAGGAAATACCTCAGTTCCCTGCCACATTGAACAAAACATTGACTATCCCTCTCCACTGTGGTGAGTAATTCAGGAGCTAATGGCAGGTATTGATGATGATGACAGGGAATACTGAAAATATCTTCTTGATACTTTATTCTCTTTGAAGTCATCATCCATATACTCAATAATAGTCAATCTTCTTATACGAAAATTTTAAAGTCAAGAGGAAAATTTCATCTCAGTAAGCATTACTTTATTGATTCTTCTTTTTTATGTATTTTTATTTTACTTTATTGATTTTTTAATAATCAACAAGACTGTAGGATAAGAGGAGTACAATTTCACGCAATTTCCACTTCCAGAGTTCCATATCCCATCCCCTCCATTGGAAGCTTTCCTATTCTTTATCCATCTAGGAGCATGGACTCAGGATTATAATCGGGTGCAGAAGGTGGAAGGCCTGGTTTCTCTAATTGCTTTTCCACTGGATACGGGTGTTGGCAGGTCTATCCATACTCCTAGCCTGTTTCTGTTATTACCCTGTTTGGGCAGGGCTCTAGAGAGGTAGGGTTACAATACTTTTAGCCCACGTTCATGTTAGCTGTTGAGCTCAGGAAAGATTAGTAAAGTCCTGGGTCCCCTTGGCATATACTCTCTTATCTTTTCCCAAAAGGAATACCCTACATCTCATCTGATATATTCTTACTTTTAGGTTACTGATTAAAAAATTTGTTCTGCTGTATAATTTACTGATACATCTTCCTCTTCCACCATCCAGTGAGCCTATCAGAAGGTGTGAAAGAAAGGAAAGTGCTATCTCAGAGGAGGAAATGAAAGAAATCCATGTGACCACATTCTCCAATACACCGTATCTGTCACATTCCACAAAACCCTTACTTCATGTTTGTTGTATGCTTTACATTGGGTTCTAGTTCTCCCCCGCCAAGAGAATTGGATCAGTCCTGTTAATTTCGCGGGCCTGCTTGGCCCCACCCCAAGGAACCCCCCCCAGAGTTCGAGGGTTCCAGAGTTCCAGGGTTGAAGAGTTGCAGAGTTAGAGAGTTCCTGAGTTCCAGAGTAAGAGAGAGTGCTTGCGCCACCGCAAAGAGACAGCAGAGTTCTGTTTGGTGATTAGTTTGTCTTAGTTTATGAATCGTTGTTCCTGAATAAAGAAATACAGCTTCCCTGCCCAGCCGTTGTCTCCACGTCTCTGTTACCCTCCCGTGAAGCTAGCCCGGCCAGCTAGAGCCTTCCGAAATTTTAACAACAAATGGCGCCCACGTGGACCTGACCTGTGCATCTCTCAGATAAGTAAAGACAATTTGGCTACCTATGCACTATGTCCTTCTCTTCTGCTTGTGAAGAGATCTCCAAAGGCGTCTGCTCTTTCTTCATGAGACTGTTTTGCTGTTTCTGGAACATTTATCTCTGGACCACTCTGTGGTTTCCACTCGCTCGGGCGAACTCAGAACAGCCAGCGGGAATAGCCAGCGAGCGGGAGGCGAGGCGCGGAGCTGCTGTTTCCACCTGGTGGAACAGCCAGCCATCAGGCTGCGCCCAGACAACCCCGCGCACCGCGCCCGCAGCCCTGCAGCCCCACAGCCCGCAGGAGGCCGACGCCAGCACGCAGGAGCCCGATGCCAGCACGCTGGAGCCCGATGCCAACACGCTGGAGCCCGATGCCAATATCTGGAGCCCGATTCCACCACGCAAGAGCCCGATGTCAGCATGCAGGCCAGCCCACAGGAGCCGGCTCTCCACCGCGTGGCACAGGGCACTGGATGCGTGATCCCTCCACACTGCTCGGCCACTGCGAACAGGGCAGCAGACATGGCAGGGCCATGGGGCAGGGCTGCGGCGGCCTATCATGGCCGCCACCCCTGGGCACGTAGGCCCACACCTTCTACAAGCCTGGCCTGCCTGCCCTCTTGCTATGAATTCTGGAACGATCCCGGACCTCCCGGACCCCCGGGCTCCCTGCCGAAACTGGGCACATGAGATCTCCAGCTGCCGGTCCGGTCTGAAGGCAGACAAGCTGGAGTACGCAGATATTTGTGCAGAGATCGCAACCTGCAATTCCTAGAAGTGAAGCTGCGTGGGAAGCCACCTCCGGATGGTGAACCCCCCCCCCAACAACTAAGACAGTACAGATTTAAATTCATGTTTAAAATGACATGTCTTCGTAACAAAGGTTTCTCTCCTAGTGTATTAATGACCATGTTTATGTGTATGTTTAAAGTTTGGTAAACAGTAACTTTAAGGCTAAATTCTTACTAGTCAAAGTTAAATGAAAAAGGTTTTCAACGTAATTCTCATAAAGATAAAATTAACTTACATTTAGAGTCTGAGGTAAAAATTAGTTAACAATCAATATATTTTAACTAAGTTGGTCCAAACAAAAGGTTAAATAGACTTGTTGATATGTAAAACTCTCCATTACATTCTCTATTAGAAATGGTAGATCGCACAATGGCTATGCTAATTATTCTCATGCCTGAGGTTTCCTTTCCTGACTCCATCTTGAATGGGTGTAACAAAAGGTTAAAAGACGTTGTTGATATGTAAAAGTCTCAAATTCCTTCTCTATTAGAAATATGCTAATAACAAGTTTTGTTTCATAGTAAGTAAATTGCAGCCAGCTGCCTTTGGGACTCTAGGCCGTTCCCCGCCCCCATGCAAATGCCCGTCAAGGCAAGTACGCCCCCCAGAGGCAAGAAATGTTTTTTTTTAAGCTGATAAAGTTTAGCCCACAGAGGCAGATATGGCCCCCTCAGGCCTTCCCTTAGCAGCACACTGGTTCTTGTTACTTGCTTGCATGTTTCTCCATGTTTGTGCCAGTTTCTTTTTATAAAAATGCCTGTATGATATAAGTTTCTGTTCACCCCACACCCTTGATACTATAGTCATTTAGTTAAAAAGAAAAGGGGGAATTGTTGTATACTTTGCATTGGGTTCTAGTTCTCCCCCGCCAAGAGAATTGGATCAGTCCTGTTAATTTCGCGGGCCTGCTTGGCCCCGCCCAAAGGAACCCCCCAGAGTTCGAGGGTTCCAGAGTTCCAGGGTTGAAGAGTTGCAGAGTTAGAGAGTTCCTGAGTTCCAGAGTAAGAGAGAGTGCTTGCGCCACCGCAAAGAGACAGCAGAGTTCTGTTTAGTGATTAGTTTGTCTTAGTTTATGAATCGTTGTTCCTGAATAAAGAAATACAGCTTCCCTGCCCAGCCGTTGTCTCCGCGTCTCTGTTACCCACCCGTGAAGCTAGCCCGGCCGGCTAGAGCCTTCCAAAATTTTAACAACACATGTTCAGTATTTTCCCACTCTCATTTGATCATCTTACTCCAGAATCATTAATCCTGTCCTTTGAGCCACTGCTCCCTCCCACCCATCTCACATCATATTTATGAGATAACCAGCCTGCAGAGCTAAGTGTTGCTAAGAGTTTAAGTTGGGGGCAATGCCCCCCACAGAATATTAGAGCCACAGAAAGGAAAAATAAGTTTTGTGGCACTCAAAGCACTTTAAAATTATTACATTTTGGAGGTGGGGCTACAAAGCAGCAGCAGCTGTGTTTCTGTTCTCTCCTCTCACAGGTCAACTAGTAACACCAAAGGATATCCTTTGGGACCACAACAAGGCAGGAAAGAATGACTTAAGGAACTCACCAAATCACCTGTGAGTGCAAATACATGTGACTCGTGGACAGAGAGGAGCCTTGGGAGAGATTAAGTGGCTGGTAACAGTCAGGCAGTTTACTGGTTTAGGCACCACCTCCAGTCTGTTTCATCAACAAAAAGACATCTGAAGGGAGGAGAGGACTCCCCTAAGACTCACCAAATGCAACTGTGAGTCTCCATCGCTACTGCCCTCAGAGGTTGTAGCAGCAGTGGGAAGATCCTGTGCTAAAACCAGGGGACAGAGATCTAACGAGGAAACTCAGGAGAAGATCTACACCTCAGTAGCCTAGCAGTGGAGCTGTGTGGTGGGAGCCTTTCCATGTTGTTCTCCTGATGAGAACATAGTAAATTGTTTCCTCAGAACCTATAGACTATAAACAGGAATTGTTTAGAAATTCACAGGGCCCAGCAGTCCTGCCCGGCTTGGTAGAGAAGGTGCATTGAGCCTGCAGCTTTTCATCCTTGGGGTGTGAGAATCTCTTTGCATAACCACTGTGCTATCTCTCCCCCACCCTGCTTTATCGCTTGGTCAGGAGCAAAGGTTTAAGCTAAAACACCTACTTATACTTTAAAAACCCTCAGGCTCCGATAGCCTACAGGGAAGAAAAAGAACAAAAGAGGTTTTTAAAAGACTGTGCTCCAAGTCAGGGATTAAAATAATATTGAAACAACTGTCAATTTCCACAACTGTGAACCCTTTAAGTACCTTACTTAGACACAAGTCAATCCAGGCAAGAGTGATCAGTAATTTGAAAAGTACTGAGCAAGGGGCCTCATAACATACTATATAGAATGGTTAAACCAACAAGAAGAAATACTGGAGAAATGAACCAGGACAAGAGTTCAGCTAAAAACCCCCGAAAGGGTGAAGCATAAAATAATGAAGTAAATATTCAAACACTAGTTAAGGAAATAATCACAGGAGTAAGTAAAGAGTTTATAAGAATTCTCATCAGAAATGCAGAAACAACAAATGAGACCCTGGAAGAAAACACTAGTTATCTCAAGGTTATTAGATATCTGAAAGCTGAAATAGATAAGCTAAGAATACAACTAGCTGAACAAGCTACAACAGTATGAGTACAGGGTAACAAAACAGATAAACTCCAGGAAACAGTAGAGGGGAAAGAGAATAGAATAAATGAGGCTGAAGACAGAATTAGCAAGATGTAGGACAAATTAGAGACAACTAAAAAAGAAGTAAGAGAAATCAAGAAAGAGATTAAGAGATACTGAAAACAACAACAGAGACCTATGGGATGACTTCAAAAGAAATAATATATGCATTATTGGCTGACCAGAGGAGGAAAGAGAGAGAGGGGAAAAAACATTCTTCAGGACATAATAGCTGAGAACTTCTCTGGTCAAGACAACATAAAAGACATAAAATTTCAAGAAGCCCAGAGGATCATAAACAAAATTAACCCAGACTTAAAGACACCCAGACACATCATGTTTAGAATGAACAGGAATATGGATAAAGAAAGGATCCTGAAGGCTGAAAGAGAAAAACAAAGAGTCACCTACAGAGGAAAACCCATAAGATTAACAGCAGACTTACCACACAAACATGACAGGCCAGAAGAGAATGGCAAGATATCTATTGAGTGTTCAATGAGAGAGGCTTTCCACCAAAACTACTGTATCCTGATGGACTGTTATTCAGACTAGTTGGAGGCATAAAAACCTTCTCAGACAGGCAACAGTTGAAAGAATCAACTATCACCAAGCCTGCCCTGAAAGAAGTTTTGAAAGGTCTCCTATAAACAGTCAGACAACCATAAATATAACATCTATCTGAACACTCTAAAAATAAAAAAGAATGGAGTTAAAATATCTTCAATCTTTGATATCAATAAATGTCAATGGCCTGAATTCACCTATGAAAAGGCACAGAGTAGGAAGATGGATCAGAAAACACAACCCAACAACATGCTGTCTACAGGAAACCCAACTAACTCAACAAGACAAACACAGACTGAAAGTGAAAGGGTGGAAAACTATCATACAAGCCAGTGGCCCACAAAAAAGGGGCAGGAACAGCTATTCTCATATCTGACATGATAGACTTTAAAATCAAAAAAATTAAAAAAGATAGGGATGTACACTACTTAATGCTCAGAGGATCAGTCAATCAAGAGGACTTAACAATTATTAGCATCTATGCATACAAGGAGATGCCATCTAAATACATCAAACATGTACTGAAATAGCTATAGCAATATATTAGCAGCAATAGTAGGGGACATCAACAGCCCACACTCTCAACTGGACAGATCATCCAGGTAGAAAATCAATAAAGAAATCAGAGAGCTAAATAAGGAGATACTAGCACTATTGGACATTTTCAGAGTCATTCATCCCAAGAAATTCAAATACATATTCTACTCAAGTCCACATGGGTCATTCTCAAGGATAGACCATATGTTAGGCCACAAAGACAGCATCGGCAAATTCAAGAACATTGAAATCATCCCAAGCGTCTTCTCAGACCACAGTGGAATTAAACTAACACTTAACAATCAACAAAAGATTAGTAATAGTCTTAAAATGTGGAAACTCAACAGTACACTAATAAACAACTACTGGGTCAAAGAGGAAATAAAGGAAGAAATCAAAATAGTTCAAGCGTTCAGTGAAAATGAAATTGCAAGCTATCAAAATATTTGGGACACAGCTAAGGCAGTAGTGAGAGGGAAGTTCATAGCCATACAAGCACACATTAGGAAACAAGAAAAAGTACAAATAAACAACCTGATTGCACATTTTAAAGAAGAAGGAGGAGGAGGAGGAGGAGGAGGAGGAGAAAGGAACTCTAAAGCAACCAGGAGGACAGAAATCACTAAAGTTAGGGCAGAAATAAATAACAGTGAAAATAAGAAAACCATACAAAAGATCAAAGAAAGCAAATGTTGGTTCTTCAAAAGAGTGAACAAAATCTGCAAACCTTTAGCCAGACTCACGACACAAAAAAGAGAGAAGACCCAAATAAATCAGATCATAAATGAAAGAGGATATATCACAACAGACACCACAGAAATTCAACATATTATGAAAGGCTTCTATGAACAACTATATGCCACCAATCTAGAGAACCTGAAAGAAATGGATGACTTCTTAAATAACTACAGACTTCCAAAATTAAATAAAGAGGAAATATATAATATGAATAGGCCCATAAAAGCTAATGAAATTGAAAGGTATCAAAAACCTTCCCAAAAATAAAAGTCCTGGACCAGATGGTTTTACAAATGAATACTACAAAACCTTGAAAGAAGAACTAATATCTCTACTTTTAAAAGTCTTCCAGAAGATTGAAGACACTGGAATACTCCCTGCCAGCTTCTATGAAGCCAAAACCACTTTGCACCAAAAGCAGACAGGGACACAACCAAAAAAGAAAACTACAGACCAATATCTCTGATGAACATAGATGCTAAAGTATTGAACAAAATTCTAGCCAACCAGATACAGCAGTATACTAAAAAGATTGTTCATCATGACCAAGTGGGGTTTATCCCAGGGATCAAAGGTTGGTTTAATATATGTAAATCAATCAATGTGATCCACCACATCAACAAAAGCAAGACTAAAAACCACATGGTCATATCAATAGATGCAGAGAAAGCCTTTGACAAAATACAACATCACTTTATGTTCAAAATACTACAAAAAATGGGAATAGATGGAAAATTTCTGAAGATAGTGGACTCTACATATAGCAAACCTACACCAATATCATACTCAATGGTGAAAAACTGGAAGCATTTCCCCTCAGCTCAGGTACTAGACAGGGCTACCCACTATCATCATTACTATTCAACATAGTGTTGGAAGTTCTTGCCATAGCAATCAGGCAGGAGCAAGAAATTAAAGCGATACAGATTGGAGGAAGAGAAGTCAAACTCTCCCTATTTGCAGATTGTTGTTAAAATTTCGGAAGCTCTAGCCGGCTGGGCTAGCTTCACGGGCGGGTAACAGAGACGACCAGACACACGGCTGGGCAGGAAGCTGTATTTCTTTATTCAGGAACAACCATTCATAAACTAAGACAAACTAACCACCAAACAGAACTCTGCTGTCTCTTTGCGGCGGCACAAGCACTCTCCCTTACTGTTGAACTCAGGAACCCTCTCTAACTCTTGAACTCTGGCACTCTCTCCTACTCTCAAACTCAGTAACCCAGGAACTCTGTCACTCTGGAACTCTGGCGGGTTTCCTAGGGGCGGGGCCAAGTGGGCCCGCGAAATTAACAGGACTAATCTAATTCTCTTGGTGGGGGAGAACTAGAACCCAATGTAAAGCATACAACAGCAGATGACATGATAGTATACACAGAAAAACCTAAGGAATCCAGCAAGAAGCTTTTAGAAATTATCAGGCAATACAGTAAGGTGTCAGACTACAAAATTAACATACAAAAGTCAGTGGCATTTCTCTATGCAAACACTAAGTTAGAAGAAGATGAAATCCAGAAATCAATTCCTTTTACTATAGCAACAAAATCAATAAAATATCTAGGAATAAACCAGACATAAGAAGTGAAAGACTTGTATACTGAAAATTATGAGTCACTTCTCAAGGAACTTGAAAAAGACACAAAGAAGTGGAAAGATATTCCATGTTCATGGGTTGGAAGAATTAACATCATCAAAATGAATATACTACCCAGAGCCATCTACAAATTTAATGCTATTCCCATCAGGATCCCAACCACATTTTTTAGGAGAATAGAACAAATGTTACAAATGTTTATCTGGAACCAGAAAAGACCTAGAATTGCCAAAACTATCTTGAGTAGAAAAAACAGAACTGGAGGCATCACCCTCCCAGATTTCAAATATTATAGGTCCATTGTCATCAAAACTGCTTGGTACTAGAACATGAACAGGCTCACTGACCAGTGGAATAGAATTGAGAGCCCAGAAGTAAACCCCCACACCTATGGACATGTAATTTTGATAAAGGTGACCAGACTATTAAATGGGGAAAGCAGAGTCTCTTCAACAAATGGTGTGAAAAAATGGGTTGAAACATGCAACATAATGAAACTGAACCACTATATTTCACCAAGTACAAAAGTAAATTCCAAGTGGATCAAGGACTTGGATGTTAGATCAGAAACTATCAGATACTTAGAGGAAAATATTGGCAGAACTCTTTCCAGCATAAGTTTTAAAGACATCTTCAATGAAACAAATCCAATTACAAAGAAGACTAAGGCAAGTATAAACCTTTCTAGTTTGATGGGACTGCATCAAATTCAAAAGCTTCTTCACAGCACTACCCAAACCAAGAAACCCCTCACAGAGTGGGAGAAGATCTTTACATGCCATACATCAGACAATAGGCTAATAACCAAAATATATAAAGAGCTTGCCAAACTCAACAACAAGAAAACAAATAACCCCATCCAAAATGGGAGGAGGACATGGACAGAGTATTCACCACAGAAGAGATCCAAAAGGCTGAGAAACACATGAAAAAATGCTCCAAGTCTCTGATTGTCAGAGATATGCAAATAAAGACAACAATGAGATACCACTTCACTCCTGTGAGAATGTCATACATCAGAAAAGGTAGCAGCAGCAAATGCTGGAGAGGTTGTGGGGCCAAAGGAACCCTCCTACACTGCTGCTGGGAATGTTAAATTGGTCCAACCTCTGTGGAGAACAGTCTGGAGAACTCTCAGAAGTCTAGAAATGGATCTACCAAATGATCCTGCAATTCCTCTCGTGGGGATATATCCTAAGGAACCCAGCACACCCATCCAAGAAGATCTGTGTACACATATGTTCTTGACAGCACAATTTGTAATAGCCAGAACCCTGGAAGCAACCCAGATGCCCAACAACAGATGAGTGGCTGAGCAAGTTGTGGTCTATATACACAAGGGAATACCACTCTGCTATTAAAAATGGTGATCTCACCACTTTCAGCCTATCCTGGATGGATGGAGCTTGAAAAAATTTTTAAGTGAAATAAATCAGAAACAGAAGGATGAGTATGGGATGATCTCACTCTCAGGCAGAAGTTGAAAAACAAGTTCAGAAGAGAAAACACAAGTAGAACTTGAACTGGAACTGGCATATTGCACTAAAGTAAAAGGCTCTGAGATGGGTGGTGGGGAGAATACAGGTCCAAAAAGGATGACAGAGAACCTAGTGGGGGTTGTATTGTTATATGGAAAACTGGGAAATATTATGCATGTACATACTATTGTATTTACTGTTGAATGTAAACATTAATTCCTCAATAAAGAAGTTTAAAATTATAAAAAATAAATTGATGAATTACTTTTGAATAAGGTTGTTGTAGCTGACAGATCATCTGGTGTTTTCAAAAACAATGTGCTTTAGTACATTTTTTTACTTAAAATATACTTTAGGTACTTTTTTTTTTTACTTTAATATAGCTACAGCTAAAGTAGACAAACTGAAAGGTTAGCCAGTTAAGTATGGCATTTTGGGGTAGAGAAAATATTTCTACATTTCAAAAATACTCTTAAAAGAAAAAGATTTATTTATATTTATATACACAGAAGTTTCACATGAGATGGGGGAGAGAGAGAAAGAGAGAGAGAGACAGAGAGAAGCCAGAGCACTACGTTATTACATGTAGTCCTGGCCATTAAACTGGAAGCCAAGAGGCACAGAAGTCTAACACTCTACAAGTTGAGCTGCTTTCCCAACTGTTGAAATTTAACTTATAAAGAGTCTTGGGAAGCGATTGTACATAAAATGATTCACAGTGGGGAACTGAGGACAGGTTTAAACAATAGAAGGTTTTATTAGGGTGAAATAGGTACAATGCAAAATAAGCATTATCATCAGGGTTTAAGAGTATGCTAGGTCCATAAAGTCTGAGTGTAGTTACCAAAAGTTCAGTCCCATAAGATAAACAATTATCAGCTGAGGTATAAGTTGCTCATGGCTGTAGAGGGGTCTTAAAAGTTTACCGGCTAGCAGAGTCACACATGTTCAGTTCCCAGAAGAAATAGCCATGGCGGATACCTGGAGCACCTCTGCCAAGATGAAGCAGCAGCCAAAGAGAGTGGCCTACTTCAAGTCTGTGCCTTTTATACCTTCCTTTGTGTCCCAGCCTCAGGTTGATATCATTCCTATGCTAGTAGTCCCAAACTCCTGTTGGGGTCACAACACCCAACCACAAAAGAAAGAAAGAAAGAAAGAAAGAAAGAAAGAAAGAAAGAAAGAAAGAAAGAAGGAAGGAAGGAAGGAAGGAAGGAAGGAAGGAAGGAAGGAAGGAAGGAAGGAAGGAAGGAAGGAAAGAAAGGGAGGAAGGAAGGAAGGAAGGAAGAAAAAAAGAAAGAAAGAGAGAAAGACTCTTGAACTTCTCTTTATAATTTTATGCTTCTGCTGCACTACAGATACTTACTTGCTGTTTGACAGATCTCAAGTACTATAGTAACACTTCTGGCATTTCCCACCCCTTCACACCTTCCACTCCATGTGAAACTGGGAAGAATAAATTAGACATACACAACTGTCTGCTTGTCCATGTACTAAGTCATAGCTGATCATACCCTCTATATGGAAGTACACACAAATACAGGCACATGCACAGTCGCATATAAGCTACTTTCTTCAACTTAAGTCTCCTCAGTATTCTCCTCACAAATTTTTGTTTCAAATTGCCTGTGCTATCCTACAATTAGTTTAGAATCAAAGCTGACATGAAATGGGGATAGTGAGTACTTTAAAGAAACCCCAAATAGATTTAGTGTTAAAACTGAAATATAAAAGAAAAGATTGTTTTGTTTGATAGATAACATAATAAATATGCAAAGGGTCTCATGGCCGAGAGTGCAAAAACTCAGTTTCAATCCCACATACTACCATAAACCAGAGCTGAGTAGTGCTCTGGCAATATATATATGTAATTTCTGTCTCTTTGTCCAGCAATGTCATTATCTCCCTAGACAATAACCTGAGTCAACCTGCATATCAGATGTCAGGCTCAGGCAAAAACTAAGAAAGTCATGGGCCCTTTGGAATATACCTAACATAGAACTACTAGCTATTTCCAAAACGGAGACTCCAAATCTTCATCTGCTATATTCCAGCCTTTAGGTTCATGATTAGTCAACAATTTGTACATATAGTCAACAATTTGTTAACTCTTTTTCAGCCACCAGGTTCCAGATGCTAACATGATGACAATCAGACTTCCCTGGGCAAACAACCCCACATGTGTCCTGGAGCCCTGCTTCCCCAGAGCCCTGCCCCACTAGGGAAAGAGAGAGACAGGCTGGGAGTATGGATCTACCTGCCAACGCTCATGTTCAGTGGGGAACCAATTACAGAAGCCAGCCCTTCCACCTTCTGTACCCCATAATGACCCTGAGTCCATGCTCCCAGAGAGATAAAGAATAGGAAAGCTATCAGG
This sequence comes from Erinaceus europaeus, assembly GCF_950295315.1. Lineage (NCBI taxonomy): Eukaryota > Metazoa > Chordata > Mammalia > Eulipotyphla > Erinaceidae > Erinaceus > Erinaceus europaeus. The sequence continues at coordinate 88,194,355 of NC_080175.1, read as the reverse complement.
GGAGGGGATGAGATACGGAATTCTGGCAGTAGGAATTGTACCCCTCTTATCCTATGATCTTGTCTGTGTTTCCATTTTATAAATAAATAAATAATAAAAATTTAAAAAATAAAGTGAACCACACCAAAAAAAAATAAATAAAAAGAAATTAAAAGAAGAAGAAATTAAAGGAAGAAGAAAGAAAGAAAGAAAGAAAGAAAGAAAGAAAGAAAGAAAGAAAGAAAGAAAAGTTGATGAGTTTAGAGTAAATATATGGGGTAGGCTTTGGTACAGAGCAGCCCTGCAGTTTTGTACCCTGTGTCTGAGTCTATTCTAGCCTGAATCTATACAAGGACTTATTTATAATAGGACAGAAGGGCATTTACAAAGGTGCTCTTGGCTTTTGACTTCTATTGACTAAGAGGCTTTAGCTTACAGATTGTCTTGACAGATGATAGCTGCAAGGAAGGATTAGCAAGGAAAGGCATAGGATGCATGGGTCTCAGCAAAAGCATGGATGGTTTTGGCCAAATGTGGGGGACTTTAGAATGCATACTGCTGTAGTCTGATCTGGAAATTCACTTAGGGTATATATTCTGGCAGCCAGGACTTTAGCAGATGCCTTGGCAGATGCTGACAAATCACAGAGGCCTTAGTAAGCAGACACAGCTGAAGTAAATACACAAGTATAAAGCTTCACAGGACCTTTAGACACTGGTTGGCAGAATAGAATCTACTACTTTTAAACTCTCTAGCATTCAACATGTGGTAGTAGCAGTAGGGAAGTTCTAGCTTTAAAGTATGAGTTCCAGACCTAAGAAGATAATGCTAGATAGTCCCATTTCAATTCAGTCTTCTAGAATAGAATAATAAAATAATAGAAAAGCACTGCAAAGAAAAAAAACTAAACAAGAAACAGAATACCAGACATATCACCCACTACTGTAGAAAATGTAGCAATGCTGAGCTGGTGTTCAGCATTTGTAAATGTGCAGTAGGAGAAAGATTATATGTGTCAATTCTAATTAGTGCCCTAGGAGCTCAGTTAAAAATAATATAAATAAATAAATAAATGAAAAGTCAAGCTATCTTAAACTGCAGAGGCTATCCTTTTAGCATAGACCAAAGTGAAATGGTAAATAATTTCTAGTTTGTAGATGTACTGCACGAAGTCCTAGAAATTACGCAGAAATAAGTATACCTGTGTATCTCTGTATGCAAGAGTATGGATTCCATGCCAGCAGAACAAACTTATACTCCAGTTAACCCTGAGACACCAGAAATTCACTCCTTGGATGGATGAGGATTGTTAGCGTCATCACTGCTCCCTGATTAACCTTTTAATGGAATGAGTTTTTAACTTACAAAGATTTTGAAAATAAGCGAGAGAAACAAGGAGGTAGAATTTGAGATTTACTATATGTTTACTCTCTTAACACTAACCTTTCACTGATTTAAAAAAATACTTTAAATATTTGTTTATTTTATATTAACAGAGAGAAATTGAGAGGGATGTAAGGTATACAGACAGACAGAGAGAAAGGGACACTTGCAACATTGCTTCACTGCTCATGAAGCTTCATGCCACCCGTGGAGGCCCTGGGCTAGAACCTGGATTCTTGCACATTTGTGTCACATCTGTTCTACCAAGTGTACTGCCACCTGGCCCTCTCCTTACTGAGGCTTTTTTCAAGATGCAAAATGAATTTTGAGAACCAAATTATGCTGAATTTAAACTGTTCTAGATGCAAAGGAATGTCTTCTATATTTTCTGATTTTGAATCCAATGTTGTGAATTACTAACATTTTTAGTTCTTTAGACTGTATAAAAGTGAGTGTACTTGGGTTTAAGTTAAGACAACCCCAAAGGCTTGGAAGAATTGTCTCCATTTCATTGACATTTCTGATTGTAGCTGCAGAAGTCACAAGACGTAAGCATTCACATCTGCCTATCAGAGATCCAACAAGTTATAAAGTTGGGGGAAGTGATATTTTATACTAATTTGAATTGTCATATTCCAAGGACAAATATAAATGCATTTTGAAATTTAATGTATTTTCATTTTAACATTTTGAGAGTTTAGTGAGTGAATTTGATCTTTAGTAATTTAATTACGCTTGGAAATATATAATAGTGGGGAAATTATAATCAAATGTGAGTCACTTCTTTGTTGCCGGTATTTTATTCCAGCATCGATGATCTTTATTCTTGGAATGTGTCTCTTTCAATTTCATTATGGGACTAAGTTTTTCTATATTGGCCTAAATGACTGTAAAATGTTTACAGTGAGAACTAGAGTAGGAAATGACTTTTTAGTAGAATGTAAATTTTCAATTGATCTATTTGTTTCCTGCAGAATAGTGGTTGCGATTGGAAGCCTAGCTGCATGAAGGAATCAAAATTATTGTGAATGACTGTGAATACTCTTCCAAAGGAAAATAGCCAGGACTTTTTCTGTTTATAGATTTAAATTTTGAAATATAATCTATTCAAACAACAATTATAAAGCCAAAGTATAATCATGGCACATTAGAACAATAATATTTCAGGAGAAAACATTTTTATTTCTTTTGTAAGTTTTTCTTCTGCGAAGGGACTTCATAATGATGAAACTCTTGGCCTTGCTCCATCACAAGGAAGATGCTATGATTATATGATGAGTACTTTTGGGAATAATTTTGACATAATTTGCCTTTCCACTTTTCATCTTGGAAGTGTGGTGCTCACAGGGAAAAACATTCTGTTTTGAAGAGGATTTTGATTCTAATGTCACAAGTCTACTTTCAGTTGACCTCTACTATTCTTCTCTTACCTTCCCTAGCCTTTCGATTATTTTCTACATTGAAAGGACTAACGTTGAAAACCATGGGGCATTAGATGAGGTGTATAAGGAAGATAAATGTAGGAAAATGTTGGGTTCAACTCCAGACTTTTTGACTCTTAGACTAACATATATGGTTTAATGTATCACTTAGTAAATAGAGAGCTAATGCTTTGGTCTCCAGTATGTTATTCTCCTCACCTCTTTTACTTTAAAAAAATTTATTTTTATTTTTCCCTTTGTTGCCCTTGTTGTTTATTGTCATTGTTGCTGTTATTATTGTTGTTATTATTGCTGTCCTTGTTGGATAGGACAGAGAGAAATAAAGAGAGGAGGGGAAGACGGAGAGGGGAAGAAAATGATAGACACCTGCAGACCTGCTTTCACTGCCTTTGAAGCAGGTAGGGAGCCAGGGGCTCGAACCAGGCTCTTGATGCCAGTCGGTGCATTTTCCGCCATGTACAGTTAAGTTGTGCCGCAACCACCCAGGTCCCTCTTCACCTTTTAAAAAAAAATTATTTTTATAAATTTTATTTATAAAAAGGGAACACTGACAAAAACCATAGGATAAGAGGGGTACAACTCCACACAATTCATATCACCTGACCTCTGTATCCCATCCCCTCCCCTGATAACTTTCCTATTCTTTATCACTCTGGGAGTATGGACCCAGGGTCACTATGGGATGCAGAAGGTGGAAGGTCTGGCTTCTGTCATTGCTTCCCTGCTGAACATGGGCATTGACAGGTCGATCCATACTCCCAGTCTGCCTCTCTCTTTCCCTGGTGGGGAAGGGCTCTGGGGAAGCGGGGCTCCAGGACACATTGGTGCAGTTGTTTGCTCAGGGAAGTCTGGTTGTCATCATGTTAGCATCTGGAACCTGGTGGCTGAAAGAAGACAACATACAAAGCCAAATGTATTGTTGACTAATCATGAACCTAAAAGCTGGAATAGTGCAGATGAAGATTTGGGGGTCTCCATTTTGTAGATAGTTAGTAGGCCTATTTTAGTTACATTCTAAAAGGCCCATGACTATACTAGTGCTTTTTTTTTTTTTTTCCTTTTCTTTTTTTTCTGAGCCTGACATCTGATATGCAGGTGGACCTAAGTTATTGTCTGGGAAGATGATGTCATGGCTGGAAAAAAGACAAGAAAGCTGGATCAGGGTAAAGAGTAGTTCCCAAATATGGGAAAGATATATAAATAGTGTTGATTGTAAACCCCATCGATTTAATCTGATCTAGGGCCTATATTCAGGTTAGGAGTCTATGTGACCTCTGCATCCCTGTAGATCTGAGCTCACATTCTGTCGTCATGAGTAGGAACATTCCAAGCTGCCCCAATTTCAGAACCCATCTTCCTCAGGTGGAAGATAGAGTATATTGTCTCATCTTTTTTTCAATCAATATTTTCAGAACCAGGTGGTGACAAAAGGTACCAGTTATTAATTCCTTTAAAAACACAAACTTTTATAATATAAGACACTGTTAAGTTCAGGTTCCCAAAATTCAGATATAACTCTACAATTCCTTATTTATGTAAAGCCAGCACAAAAAGGTGACATTAGCTGCAGGCTATTTCTTCCAAAACACATGGTAGCTGTGAGCAAAATTCACTGCCATTTAATTCAGTGTATCTGAGGATGTAGGGATGGTACGATCAAAGTATGGAGACACAGAAAAGGTCTGAGCCTTTATTTAAATAGATACAGGTAATTCTAATTTTGGATATTAAGCTACATAGACCTGTATACTGCTTTTATTCATTAGAAAAAGGTGATTACTTTCTTTTAAGAATTGTTTAGAATTATCAAAGTACAATTTTTGATTGACTAGGTCATTTGAAAATTGTTTAAATAATCATTTATATTGTAATGGTTTTTCTTTTGCTATTAAATTATGTAATAGAAGTTTCCAAGAAGGAAAGGAAAATTTTTTTAACTTTAATGTAAAGTAGAATATGTGATAAGGATAAAAATCTCTCTGGGGTTTTTTAATGCACACCAGTATGAACACGACGGACCTAGTTTATGAGTTAGAAAGATAATATGTGCCATGGAAGTAATAAGAGAACAAGTGGGGAAATGAAAAATATAGAAGCTTTGTGTGTCTAAGGAAAGGCATTGACATTTTCAAATGATATTTGATAATGCCATTTCTGTAAATATGATTTAAGTACAGAAACCTTTTGCATGAAAAACCTGTGGAAAGTTTTTTTTTTCCTTAGGGCATCTTTAGAGACAAGTAAGAATTCTTTGAACTGGTCACTTTCATCAGGAACATCATCATAAGCCCTCCAGTGGGTCTCTAGGACCTTGCTCTCGATGTGAAACAGCCATGGTAGGGACTATCCCAATCTCCGGAGGGAGGCTGGGTCAACCTACTCTGCCACTTGTGGAAAACTGGTCCTGAAATGAATGCAGTCTAGAATATTCCTAGTTGTAACTATGGACTGTGAGTTTAGACTGAGACTGATAGGGATTCAGAGGTTACAGAGGCAGGCTCCTGTGCTCAATATGAATAGGCATGGATAGGCCTTAGGTCAGATGGATGAGGTTAACAGCTAATAGTACTTAAACTTAAATATGATTTGGGAATTACTCTCTTCCCTAATCCACCTTTCTAGTCCTATTCTCAACTCTGACACTGTCTTCCCAGACAATATTTTTAGTCCACCTGTATTAGCTATCTAGCTCAGGCAAGAACTACTAAAGCCATGGGCCACATGGAGCATACCTAAAATAGACTTCCTAGCTTCTTCCCACACCAAGACGCCTACTTTCATTTGCTCTATTCCTACCTTTGGGTTTCTGCTTATTGAGCAATTTTTATTATATCTCCCTACACTCACTTTGTAGTGACTGTAGGGAGTCCAGGGGTAGCACAGCAGTGAAAAGTGCAAGGACCAGCGGAAGGATCCCCAGCTCCCCACCTGCAGGGGAATCGCTTCACAAGCAGTGAAGCAGGTCTGCAGGTGTCTATCTTTCTCTCCCCCCTCCGTCTTCCCCTCCTCTCTCCATTTCTCTCTGTCCCATCTAGCAATGACAACATCAATAACAACAACAATAATAATTACAACAACAATAAAAAAACAAGTGCAACAAAAGGGAAAATAAAGTTTTAAAAAAATTTTTAAAAAAGTGAGTGTACTTGGGTCGAAGTTAATATGACTCCAAAGGCTTGAAAGAACTGTCTCCATTTCCATGACTGTTCTGATTGTAGCTGCAGAAGTCACAAGATATAAGCATTCACATCTGCCTATCAGAGATCCAACAAATGATAAAGTTGGAGGAGGTAATATTTTATACTAATTTGAATTGTCATATTCCAAAAGCAAAAATAAGTTCATTTTTAAATTTAATGTATTTTCATTTTAATATTTTTAGAGTTAACATCTACCAAGTTGTGAACATGACTAGGACACCATCCTGACCTTCCCTAGCAGATGACCTCACTAATGTGTGCCAGAACCTCACCTCTCTAGAGCATTAGAGAAAATGAAAACATGCTAGTGGTATGAATTGACCCTTGTCCTGAGGAGAAGCAAACACAGAAGCCAAAACTCCCACCATCTGCATCCTATAAAGAATTTTGGTCCATACCCAGCGAGAGGGATAAAGACTAAGGCAACTTCCAATAAAGGGGATGGAACATGGAACTCTAGTGTTGGGGATCATGTGGAATTGTACCAATGTTATCTTATAATTGTGATAATCATTATTAAATCACTAATTAAAAAAGAATTCTAGTTTTTCATGTAAACAAATGAAATTGGGTCATCACATGTCACCTGTTTAAAATGATGAAGTCTTTTCACTTGAGTTATCTTGGACGAAACTGGGAGATATCATGTTAAGTGAGACAAGCCAAAAAGATAAGGTCAAATACTAGATGGTCTCACTTATAAGTGGGCCCTAATAATTAAGGACAGAAAGGGAGAAAACAAAGTGAAACTGGAGCTAGGCATGATGTGTTGCATCGAAGTAAGGAACTCTGTGGATAGGGGAGGCAGGAAGGGGTGCAAGAGAGCTGTGGGGGCTGGGTGTATAAGGAACTTATATGTATGTGACAATGACTGCACTGTAAAACCGTAACCCCCTCAATAAAAAAATAAATAAATATATTACTAGTTTTCATTTGCTGGAATAATTTCTAGATAGTCCAATGTGTACTGGAGTTAATTATTGCTTTGGTAATCTAGTAACTTTATAGTCTCCTATTTTTTTTTCTGATTCTCCAACAAGAATTTAGATTTTATTTATTTATTTATTTAATTTTTTGCTAGGTAGATCTGACCCTGATGCTCTATTGTTCCTCAATGTAGACTTTGTGTACATGGAATAAGCTATATTGTGGACTCTGCATACATGGAATAGAGTATATTTTGTGGCAGTTACATCTCTCTTTGCTTGTGTTTGATAACTAGGAAGGAGGTTATGAGGATATCCAAGGTTGAAAGTCATATTGTTATGACATTTGCTAACTTTATAACTTACTCAAGTTATTTAAGCTTTATGAGTTCAAATTTTAATTCATTAGATGATAGTTATACTGTCTTACTTCTTAGAGTTCTTAAGGATTGTAGGTTGTTATATAAAAGTATATTATATGAAAGTCTTCCAATTGATACTAGACCTGGTTTTCCTTTCTCATAATCTTTAACTGTAAAACTCACTACCAAATTGTACAGTACTGGATGAATTTCTTCTTAAATTGATAGTCAAATATATATATATATATATGTATAAATACATATATATTTTTTAAATTTTTTATATTTATTTATTTATTCCCTTTAGTTGTCCTTGTTGTTTTGTTATAGTTATTATTGATGTCGTTGTTGTTGGATAGGACAGAGATAAATGGAGAGGGGAGGGGAAGACAGAGAGGGGGAAAGATAGACACTTGCAGACCTGCTTCACGCCTGTGAAGCCACTACCTGCAGGTGGGGAGGCAGGGCAAGAACCAGGATCCTTAACCTGGTCCTTGCACTTTGTGCCACGTGCACTTCACCCGCTGTGCTACCGCCAGACTCCCTATGTCTTTTTTTTTTCTTCTTCTTCTTTTTGACCAGAGCACTTCTCAGCTCTTGCTTATGGTGGTATGGGGTATGATCCTGAGACTTCAGAGCCTCAGGCATAAAGAGACTTCAACCTCTCTTGAATAACCGTTATGTTATCTATCCCAGCCCAGTATTATGAATTTTGTGATCTTACGTAAGACAATTTTATATAATTTCAATAATGAAAACACTTACTAAGTTTATTTGTGTAATCTACATGTGATATTTCAATTTTCAAGTGATGCACACGATAGAGACCTTTATAAAGATGGCTTTTCCGTTTTTGCAAAAACTGTTCCATGAATAAACACCTGATAACATTGTAGCAAAACTTCTGTGGAAATATGCCATCTTTAATATGTAGCAATGTATCAATAACTGTTTTCTACTATTATTCTCCTTTCATTTACCGAGCTATGTGACCTTAGATGCCATTAGGCTCTTTAATGTCTCATTTTATCCTATGAGCTTAGTTTATTAAAACAACTTATATGCATAAATTTAGTTCAGAGAACACAACTGAATAATCTTAAGAAAAAAATTAAGTGGGGATCTAAACTTTTCTACATCTCAAGCATGTCTTTCTTTTCCCTTTTTTCTTTCTTGCTTTCTCTCCTTTCTTCTTTCAACAGAGCACTATTGATTTAATGATGGAACAGGGACTGATCCTGGGACTTGGAAGCCTTAGGTATGAAAATCTTTTTGCATAATCATTATGCGAATTCCCCACCCTTCTATACTCTATAATCAGCCATACTTAATGACTCCACGTAAGGTTTCAGTATCACCAATATTCTAAAACATTATTTTAAAACAATTTTATATTTATATTTATTTATTTTCCCTTTTGTTGCCCTTGTTGTTTTTCATTGTTGGTATAGTTATTATCATTGTTATTATTGATGTCATTGTTGGCTAGGACAGAGAGAAATCGAGAGAGGAGGGGAAGACAGAGGGAGGAGAGAGAAAGACAGACACGTGCAGACCTGCTTCACCGCCTGTGAAGCGACTCCCCTGCAAGTGGGGACCCCGGGGGCTCGAACTGGGTTCCTTCCATCAGTCCTTGATCTTTGCGCCACATGCACTTAACCAGCTTCACTACCACCCAACTCCCTCTAAACACCTTTTATCCTATACTGAGCAAATATTAACTGGTATCCATAGATAAATGTACTTTCATCAAGTTCTTAATATTCTTTGAAACTCCAAAGCCTTACATTTCCAAATTTCTATTTGCATGTTGTTCAGAACTTAACTTTAGGTCTCCAGCTCTATATTTCAGAATCTCAGTTTCCCTATGCTCTTGCCTACATAACTCTATATACATTGTATGTAATTTTTTTTCTGCAAGAACTCTCATACAATGTAGAGAGCTTACAAATCAGCTCTGTCGTAAATAGCTCTAAATTATTGCCCAAATTTTTTAAGTAAATTATTTGCTGTAATACCAAATAGTCTAGTTTACTTTTGAAATTCATATGGTGTGTGTGAGGGGGATGATGGAAAAACTTCTGCAATAGAATGAAGAGAACACTCAGTGTGATACTGAGTTAGGTCAAGTTGCTCTGATCTTAGAAACCTAACTAGAATCTCAGATAACATTGACAAATTAAAGGAGTCATCCACCAAAAAGTACATGAAATTTAAATGGGACAAATTTAAATTGGGTACCTTGGGGGGAGGACTAAGGATGAATGCAATGAACAAAGGAGTGGCTCTAAGGAAAAAGAAAAATATAAAACAATCAATCAGTATTGACTTGTTGACTTTTAAGAGCTTCTATGATAGTTAGATAAACAGCTATTATAAGCTATCATAGAAAATCAGAGAAGTAGTCTTCTGGCATAATGACTACATAAAAAGATTTTCATACATAAGAAATCAGTCTCTCTCCTTCCATCTCTTCTTTATACCCTCTCTGTCTATGTAATATATATAAACTACTCTTTAGTTTCTCTAATGAGCCTCATACACAGCCTTAATATAGGTGGGCTCCTTCGAGTCCTCAATAACTTAAATAAAATAGAAGACAGACAAGGAATGCATTCTTTCTCTCCTGCTAATTTTCTTCAAGATAGGATATTGGCAATCTCTTACCAACAGACTTGGATAGGGATTGTATCCCCCGTTATTGTTACTGTTTCATAAACAGTTGTACTTGAACTAGAGCTTCATCTTCAACAATTTTAGTTCTCCAACCCTTTGAATACATTTCTTTAGACTCCTTGGTCACTATAACTACATGAGCCAATTTATTTATCTATCTATCTATCTATCTATCTATCATCTATCTTTCTTTCTATTATCTAACATCTATGTACCTATAATCTGTTTTTATTTTCCTTTCTTTATTTCTACTTGTGGACTTCTTAATTCTGTTTCTCCAGAGAACCTAGACTAATACAAATTTTATATCAAGTAAGGCATTATTCGGTGGAATTTTTGTGATAATACAGTCTCTGTGTTGTTCAGTAAGTAGTTACTTATCAACCATACATGGCTGTTGATTACCTATAATGTGATTAGTATGACTAAAATACATAATTTTAATTCTTACAAAATTTAAATAATTGTAAGAGTTAGTATCAACTATTTGGGGAACTACATCCCTAAAGGATAAATCATATTTGTAAAACTATGCAGTTACTAAACATGTTTCTTTAGACTTAATTTTTATTCTCCTCTCTCTCTTTTTAATAATAATTTGTTCTATGCTTCAGGATTATTTTCTTACTATTAATGTTTATATTATTAAAAAGCATTTTAGTAGTTTCCTGAGATCAACTTGGTCTCTAAGTAAACATATTAAATCATCAAATAGTGGAATTATAAGGTGGCTCAATTTTCCATGACTTCACTAAACACGTATCATCAATAAGCAAACATGTAACATCAATGAGCTCTTCAGAGTTCCCTAATCCCCACTATTGGATTGCCAATTTAACTTCTTCTATTTGGTCAAAATGGATGAAAAACTGCTTTCCCCCAACATAGTTTGAGTGTCATCAGTGTATCTTCGTATATTTCCATAGAAACCCCCATAATGTAATATTTCTAACAAAAATAAAATACCAGTTCAAATATTTAAAAAGGCCTATAAAACAAAAGAGTAAAAGTACAACAAAATAATTGACACTTATATTTTAATAGGTGACGATAGCCATCCCTTTGTTTTTACCCCAAACTAATTGCTGTTAGTAAAAAATAAGAACCAGCAAGCAAGAACAGCATTCATGTACAGCGAGAAATCACAAAAGTGCTTTCACTGGATGTCTACCTTATTCATTTCTACATAGTTTCTACTTGCCGGTTCACGTGAATGTATCACACAGACAGAAATCTAACTGGGGGAGTGTGGCGGTAGCACAGTGGGTAAAGTGCAGGTGGCGCAAGGCACAAGGACCGGCATAAGGATCCCGGTTCGAGCCCCCAGCTCCCCACCTGCAGGGGAGTCACCTCACAGGCGGTGAAGCAGGTCTGCAGGTGTCTGTCTTTCTCTCCGCCTCTCTGTCTTCCCTTCCTCTCTCCATTTCTCTCTGTCCTATCCAACAACAAATGACATCAACAACAACAATAATAACCACAACAAGGGCAACAAAAGAGAATAATTTAAAAAAACTTAAAAAAAAAGAAATCTAAGTGGAATTTTTTTTGTAAGTGCTGACATTTTACCTGGAGTGATTATGTCAAGACCTACTATATATGAAGGAGATGGTCCCTTAGAAAATGATGTAGAGCTGCCCAGGACATGATATAGGAGATGAAGACTTGGACCCTGAAGCACAAGGTCCTCAGTTAGGTCCCTGAAATCACAAGTGTCAGAGAGATGCTCTGATTCTATCTCTATCTCATAAATTAATATTTGACTTTTTATTTTTTATTATTTATTTATTTATTCCCTTTTGTTGTCTTTGTGTTATTGTTGTAGTTATTATTTTTGTTATTGATATCGTCGTTCTTGGATAGGACAGAGAGAAATGGAGAGTGGAGGGGAAGACAGAGAGGGGGAGAGAAAGACAGACACTTGCAGACTTGCTTCACCACCTGTGAAGTGACTCCCCTGCAGGTGGAGAGCCTGGGCTTGAACCGGGATCCTTACCCTCGTCCTTGCGCTTTGCGCCACGTGAGCTTAACCTGCTGCACTACTGCCCGACTCCCTTATTCGACTTTTTAAATTAAGAGAAATCAAAGAATCAAAATTTTTACAATTAAAACCGAGCATAGTGTCCATTCTTTCTGTAAATATATTGAGTGGATTAGCTGAATTACTGAAAAGACAGTTGACAAACCAAAGACCCCTATATTCTTGCTTACATTCCCTTTTGAAAGAGAGGAAATGGATGCTCTGTAAATAGATGAAATGAGCAATAGTAGTTCCAGTTTACCAAGCATATGGAGAAAAGTTAAACAAAGTTAAGGTGTGAAAAGTGGCCAGATGATATTAGGGATTGAGGAGCAGAGTGTTATTAGTAAAGTATTAGTTCTCTGAGGCTGGCCCATTTGAGGAGATGCCTTGGTAAAGTAATAAAAATGCTTGTATGATTATGTTGAATAAATGTTCTTATAGAAAAAAAAATCCACATCTAATGACCATGTGACAGGTATAGAATTGGCTTAGAGGGGCCTGATGGTGGCACACCTGACTGAATGCAAATGTCACAATACACAAGGACCAGGGTTCCAGCCCCCAGTCCCCATCTGCAGGGGGAAAGCTTTGCGAGTGGTAAAGCAGGTCTGCAGGTGTCTCTCTGTCACTCTCCCTCTCTAGCTCCCCGTTCCCGCTCGATTACTGGTTGTCTCTATCCAATAAAAAAAAAAAAAAGAATTGTCTTAGATGAACGTGCAATTATTTTCTTGAGATGGTTTTTGTTTGTTTGGTTTAATTTTAATTTTGTTGTATGATTTGTTTACTCTTGTATTTATTCATCTATTGACAAGGTCAATGCTTACCTTTGGCTCATGGTGTTACAGAGAATTGAACTTGGGATTTCCGAGTCTCAGGTATGAGGGTTTGTGTATAAACCAATTTATTATCTCCCTGCCCCTTCTTTGACTTTCAGTGACACCCATTTTCAATATCATTATTTAAGAGTAGAGAGTCATCTCCAGGATATTTCCATTTATGTTTGGTCTTTTGTAGAACAATGTTTAAGATAAACTGGCATCAAGCTCAGCAATTACATACTTTTCTCTACAGTTAGTTGATTGTATGCCTTATTGTGGAAGGAACATAAAGGAAAAAGTTATTTCCCTTGGTGAACTTAAGAAAGTATGGGATGGCCATACATCTTAGATGGTTTAGATTCAGTCATTGTAGACACAGATGTTGTACTTCGTAACACCACAAAGTAATTTTCACTCTTGCTATATTGTTATGCCATCGTTTTTAAATGAGAAAATGTGTAGGTGTTAGCCATTAGTTAGTTCATTGGTAACTTTATACGTAAATGCAGAAGGAGCTCATTTTGGGATTGTAACTTGCTTAATACCTGTGACTTTCTTTGCAATTTGTATCAATGTGTCAGTCTATGTTGAAATTCTAAAAATCGGCATGGATTTGGGCGATGTATTAGATTCTGAAGAATGATACTGAATATATTTAAATAGTAGTAAAAGTCAGTTAAGGCAGCTAGTTGCTATCTACCATATAATAATAATGTGTTATCACTATACTATCATACTATACTATAAGCACTCTATATTATCTCCATGATTTCTTAGTATCTTTCCAACATAGACATCCAATCTCATATTTACAATACTGGTGAGCATGGCAGATGACAAGCAATGTTTTCTGTGCTCAAGAAGCTAATTTTCTTCCACAACAGTCTACATTTTCACCAGGCCATGAAATTTCTTCTTCTAGGTCAATTTACTGTGAATCAATTCTCTATGAGAGTCAATTTTGCATGGATTTTTGAATTTTAGACCTGAAAATCTTTAATGACTATATCTTTAAAGTGTGTTTATGTATTTTATTTAAATTTAATCATTTAAAAGAGAATGCTAAGGGGCCTGTTGGTGGTACACCTAGTTGAGCACACACACCTTACAAAGTGCAAGGACTGGGGTTCAAGCTTCCATTCCTACCTGCAGGGGGCAGACTTCACAAGCAGTGAGGCAGTGCTGCAGAGATGTCTCTTCCTGAAATGAAATTGGAGTATTACACCAAAGTAAAAGACTCTGGGGTGGGTGGGTGGATGGGGAGAATACAGGTCCATGAAAGATGATGAATGACATAGTGGGGGTTGTATTGTTAAATGGGAATCTGGGGAATGTTATGCATGTACAAACTATTGTATTTACTATTGAATGTAAAGCACTAATTCCCCAATAAAGAAATAAATTATTTAAAAAAAAAAGAGAGATGTCTCTCCTTCCTTTCAATCTCTCCCTTCCTTCTCCATTTCCTTCTCTAGCCAAACTAAAATAAATAAATAAATAAATAAATAAAATTTCAATAAAGATTTTATACAAAAAATAAAAGAGAATGATAAACATTCTAACTAATCTGTGGAATCCCAGAAAATGGGTGACAGTTTTCCTATAATCACAACTTTCTGCCACATTAAATCTGTTTTTGCTTTCTACTTGTTTTTCAGTTTTCTTGAAGTATACTGGACAGGTGAGTAGGCTATTTGTAATATGCACACATCAGGATGATTTTATATGTGTATACATTGCAAAAGAACTCCTCAATGAGTCACCATGTTTATCACTTTAACATTGGGGACAAATTGTATTGTTCCTAGTAGATAAAATGACTCACAAGCAGCACAATCATGATGAATCCCAATCTTTCAAACAAGTGTGGAAACATGAAGCACAAACTAAGTGTGGTCTCTGTAAAACTGTCTTCAAATAACTCTAGCATCTAGAGGACTACTGTGGAAGAAGGAAACTGTCATTCAATTCTGTGTAAGTTTATGTTCAAGGCTATGTTTATATAACAGGGTGATCATTAATTGAATGTCTTGCGTGGAAAGTACTGATTTCTTTACACCTTTAAGTTTATTTCAAAACAATGTTTACATTGATACGTTTGCCATGAGATGAAAAAAAAAAAAAGGAAACAGAGGACTAAAAACATTCCACGTAGTTTTAATAGTTTAGATTATTGTATTAGAGACACATGGATAGATGTCATCTTTTGGAAATGTATGAAGTTAATTCATTGCAGATGAGTCATAAAAGGTTAGTTAAGGGGGTCGGGCGGTGGCGCAGTGGGTTAAGCGCACGTGGTGCAAAGCAAGGACCTGCGAAAGGATCCTGGTTCTAGCCCCCGGCTCCCCACCTGCAGGGGAGTGCCTTCAGAACAGGCGGTGAAGCAGGTCTGCGGGTGTCTGTCTTTCTCTCCCCCTCTCTGTCTTCCCCTCCTCTCTCCATTTCTCTCTGTCCTATCCAACAACAAACAACATCAACAATGGTAATAATAATAACCACAACGAGGCTACAACAACAAGGGCAACAAAAGGGGGAAAAATGGCCTCCAGGAGCTGTGGATTCATGGTGCTGGCACCTAGCCCAGCACCCTGGAGGAAAAAAAAAAAAGGTTAGTTAATATGTGCATCTAGGACTTTGTAGCCTCTGGCATGAGAGTCTGTTTGCATAAGTATTTTGCTATCTACCTCCCCCCTTCCCCCACCCACGTTTTTGAGTGTTTTTCTTCCAGACCAGAATAAATGCAGACTCTCTTCTACTCTCCAGGTGTGTGGGCTAAAGAGAATTCTTATCTACTTAAAAGTTTATGTTTCTCATCACAAACTAAATTGTTCTATAATTTACAAATAAAATCACTTCTCTTGTGATAATAAGATTTTGGGGGTTTCTAAAATAGCAATTTACCTAAAACCCTCTAGGTCATGTAATTTCCTCCATTCATAGAATACGCACTGAAATTTTCCCTGGTACTGGGTGTATGGAAAAACAAGCTAAAGACCAGTAGTTTTTACACTTTGTGAGAACATGTAAAGTACTCTAACTTTTTTTGTTGTAATGAGGAATCTGATCCTATAGGTACAGATTAGCGGTTGGGCTTCTGACATCTAACAGGTTCTCAAATGATGGTGATATTGTTAGTCTGAAAATCAGGTATTGCTTAACAAACCTATAGACTGTTTTAATCTAGAAATCTTAAGTGCTCTGGTCAGCAAGAGCAAAAACACAATTGCCTCTTGAGTATTGATCACATATTCATTTGTTCATGCTCAATAGGGGATTTTTTCTTTTAATATAACAATGTTAGAGTGATGCAGTTTATTTTTAGCTTACTGATAATTTAGAAGCTATCAAATAAGATTTTTTCATGTTCTACTTGAGGAAATAAAAAACCAGGCAAATTGAATATATGCCCAAGGTCATATAAGTAGCAGCAACATGTGCACTAGAACCCAGGAACTTTGACTACGCTCTCAATAAAGAAATGCTAACCTCTTTGGCATTTTCATTTATTATATTCCCTTTGACACAAAACCTGAGCATGAGTCAATAGTGATTAAAATTTCACGTTTAGATGCTCACAATAGTTTAAACGATAGCAATATCCTTGGTCTTACTGACTTTTCCCAGCAGCTAAAACTCACAGTAGGCAACTTTCTCCTAACAATTATAAGAGTATCCACAACCCTCTTTCTTCTACAGTTCACACTTGCAGTTTTATTATAGACATTTTGCTTCTTAATTTTCAGAATTCAGGGAGCAAGTGAACAGAGAAATGAACAGGTCATTAGTTAAAAGGCAGGGGTTGAATCTGTAAAAGGTTGTGGCAAAGCAACAAATAGGAAAGAGTGAAGGGCATCGATATTGATCTTGCCTCTCATCTTTCCCACTGTCTTCTTTCTATTGTGTAGTCTCTCAAATAAAACAGACTTTATTTATGGTGTGACTGATTTAACACTACAGAACTAGTCCATCATCTGCTAATTTGGTCCAATTAAAAACTGGTCATAGGGACAAGGCTGGGAATTAAACTCATTTGGAAGCACACTTTCTGATTAATTTATGTCCTGCTCATTTATATCACTTCTTCTAAAAGACACTTTTCAGGGTGCTGATTTATAGAGGTGGTTTTTTTTTTTTTTTTTTTTTTTTTTTTTTTTTTTTTACAGATTCTAGAGTCCCTTTCTCTCAACACATTTCTTGCATCTCTGAAGACGCCAGTTTCCCTATCCCTGGGGAGGGGGGGGTTATTGTTCAAATATTTAATAGGGGTTGTCTAAGATTTTCTATGATCCAAAATTAGTAAATCACATCCAAGCAGCTAAAACCACACTTATGGAGCATATCCACACTACATAACTTTATATTGTCATAGTTGCATTCTCACTTAATCCTTACTATTCCTAGAGCTAAATACTAGTATCCTTGCTTTGCAGTTGAAGAAGTCTTATATTTAGTGCAAGTAAAATCAAATCATACGCAGCAGGAAGTAATAGTTCAGAGACTTGAACTGGGAACTATACCTGGAGTGTCAGCCTACACTGTCAGCAAAGGCTACAAGGAGTAATGTCTGGACTAACTCAACATTTTGAAAAGGGGAGGGGGACCTGTTTTGCTCCACTTCTAACTTTTTAGTCGTCACACAAATTCTTGTAGGTGTTTCGCTCCCTATACTTAGCCTCTCCCACGCCCTCTTCAATCTTTTGCTTTTGCTGCTGGGAGCGTCAGAGAATGAATGCTACTGCAGCTGGTGAGTGGGCAGGTGTAGCCACCATCTGCTCTGGGAGTCCAAATGAGCACAAGAACTTCGCACCCAGGACCTGGCCCAGGAGCCAAGGATTCCAGAACTTGCTGGTGTGTGCGTGTGTGTGTGTGTAGGGGGGCGCTAACCCTGCCCCCTCGCGGTGACGATTGGCTGAACCCTTCTAAAGTACTAAACATTGATCACTGAACCTGCTCGTCTCCTTAGCAACTCAAGGCGAGGCACCTCTAAGGAAACGCGACCTGTCTGCTGCGGCTTCAATGGGGTCTTCAGTTCTTCCTGCCCGAAGGGTCCTTGAGAAGCCTGTTTGTTTTTCCCGGCGCTAGTCTCCACCCATCCGTGCCTCCCATTGGCCGATCCCGGTGGGCGGATGCGTTCCTATTGGTCGGGGGGTGGTGTCTGTTCCTGGCCAGGGCTGGGGCGGGGCCTGCGCGCGCTGAGCTTGCCCTTGTGTCTGGAGCCGCTAGAGCCGCCGCCGCTACCGCCGCCGCCGCCGCCGCTGCAGCCCGAGCATCCGGGAGCCGCCGCCGCCGCCACAGCCGCAGCCGCAGCTTCCAGCGCCGCTTGCACCGCTGCCGCCTCCCCTGCCTGGACCCCCTGAAACACACTGAGCACCAGCGAGCGGCGGCTGCTGCTGCTGGCTGGCTCCCCTGTCCCCCCCCCTCCATCCCCTCCGCCCGCCCCCCTCCCTTCGGTGACCTGCCCACTCCTTGCAAGCCCTCGCCTGCACCTTCCGCGACACCCCGGCATCCCTGCACCGCCACCTGCTCCAGGCAGCCCGGGCGGGCGCTGGGACTTGCTGTGCGCGCCGAGAAAGGCGAGCCCCTAACCCGTGCCTGGTAGCCGGACTGTCGCTGCTGCACCGCCGCCACCACCACCTCCACCACCGGCAGCAGCAGCAGCAGCAGCAGCAGGAAGAGGCAAAGGAGAAGAAGAAGAAGAAACTCTTTCGCCCACCCGAAACCCATTCTGCGGGTGTGCTTCGCTGCTGTCGCTTCTGCCGCCGCCGCCGACCCTCGTCCGCGGGTTCGAGCACCGCAGAGGACGGCGGGTTCTGCGGGCGCCACGAGGAAGACACCGGCAGAACAACCCACCACCCTCGCCCCCCCCCCCCGACCACCACCACCTCCGCAACCCGGTGTGACCCGCATCACCAGCGCCTCCTAGCCTCCCCCCGCGTTCCGTCCCAAGCCTTTTAGACAAGGGACCATGATTTGGAAACGCAGCGCCGTGCTCCGCTTCTACAGTGTCTGCGGGCTCCTGCTACAAGGTAATCCCCGCCCCGCCGCGGGGGAACGGCAACTTCACGCCCATTCCCCAGCATCTGCACTCCACCCCATATTTCCACTCTCCCCTGCCAGTCCCCGAGCCCCCCGCGATGGCACCCCCTCCCCTCGCCCGACTCCCCCGGTGCGGCAGGGTAGGGTGGGCGGGTGGGGGGTGGCACTTTGCTCGCAGCCCCTCGAATCTCTAGCGCGAGCCCAGCCCGTCTCGCCCAGCCCGCAGCCGGCCTCTTCCGCGGCACCTTTCGCCTTTTTCATTCACCTGAGCTCCCCCCACACCTCGCACCTTCCATTCCCGCCGCCCCCCCACACCACCCTCCCCGCCTTTTGGCTGGCAACTTGCTCTGAACATCCCCCCACCCACCCTCCTCCCTGCAGCTCCTACCCACATCACGCTCCCAATCAACCCTCTCTCCATCTCTTGTCATCTCTTTAACCTCCCTCCACCACCACCACCACCATCCCATCCCCTTTTTTTTGCGGGTCGCTCTTCTCTTTTCCCCTGCCGCTGCTCCTCCTCTCCCCATCACCACCATCATATCCGTGTGTCTTTAAAAAGTGTGTGTGAGCCTGGGAGCGAGCCACCGAGACGGCGAGAACAGCAGCACCGTGCAGCACCGTGTGCATTTCAATAACATCCCGGGGGGGGGGGGATGTGTTGTGAGACGTGTCATTCACCTAGGAAGAAGAGAGGAGAGGGTGTCTGGGATCTGGGGGGGGGGTGGGGGGAGAAAACAGTTTTTTAAAAAAATGAATGAATGAAAAGGTCGAGAAATTAAAAAAAAATACAAGACCCAAATCCACTTTTTTTTTTCTAACAAGCCGACTTTTTGTTATTCAGTCTGCGTGGTTTTCCATTCCATTTCTCTCTCTCTCTCTCTCTCTCTCTCTAAAATAGCAGCTACTTTACAGCCAATAGACTGTCGCTTTCAGTCCCTAGCCCTCCACCCTGAGCTCTCTGCCGCTTCTTTCCGTAATTAATATTATCCTTTCACGTGAAATGTAGAAACCCCTTTGACCGCAGTAGAGAGAAACAGTGTAAAACACTGTTTTATGCCAATCGCTGGCTTTAGATGCAAGTGACTAGGAAACTGAGATGCACTTTTCCCCCAGGTCCCCCACCCCTCCTCATTTGGAGGAGGGGGTGCTGTGTGGATCGGAGCACGGTGCTGGTTATGAAATAAATGCCGGTGTGTGGAGTCAGGAGTAGGTGGCGAGAGGACACTTTGGGTGGTGCTGGAGCCAGAGGCTGCATGCTTGGGCCGGATGGACAGGGACCCTACGGTGGAAGATTGTGGCTTTGAACTGAGTAGTAGTGTAGGGATGTGGCTTACCGGGGAGAGATTCAGAGAGGATGGATGTCAAATGATAGTTGAGGCATTTTCATTTTGAAGCTTAAGTGACTCTTGATCTCTTGGCAAATCTTTGTCCACCCCTAGCCCCATCTCTCATCATCATTTTGTGTATTTGTGGGAAAGACAAGTTGATCAAATGTATTTGCCCAGGGTAAAAGGAATTGGAAAGTGTGACACATATAGACCTATAGGCATGGAAGACCCAGTCAGCCTTTGGAGGATTCAAATGAGGTCAATGAACCATCTTTCAGTAAGTTCTTGGAATGCATCCCTCTCTCTTAGCCTCCTCCGGGATACGGAGACCGAGACCAAATGTATTTTTATTTGTGCGTATTTGTGAATGTGACAAGATATAGTGGGCAGAATTTTTTGTGAATTAACTAACTGACCTTGCAGAAATATTTTCTGGTTTTTTTTTTTTTGCATTTTATGTTGGAATGTAAATTTCAGATATGTCATGTGCCAGAATGCTCCAGAAGGCAGACAGCCCCTTCTTCCTGCTTAGCTGTTTTTTTTTTTCCCCACTGTTCACACCCTCACCCCCCCCCCCCAAGTAACCCTGTTGGCTGACACATTACTGGTGTTCCTAATTCATGCTGAAACATCTTCTCAGAGACCCCACTTCACCTCTCGGTAACTTGCATTTTTCAGCTCTGCTCTGAGTGTGTGTGTGTGTGTGTGTGTGTGTGTGTGTGTGTGTGTGCACACACGCACGCGCGCGCGCCCTTGCCTGCCACACTGCCACACTGCCACACTGGGTAAGGAAATCAGTTAATTTGGTGATTGTGATGAAAATTTGACACCGCAGGATGTGTTTTCCCTCACAGTCTATGAGTGCTGACCCCCGTCTCGTCACTGCACACACTGCCCGGTTGGTGCGAGATTATTATAGAGCATGTGGGCAGTGGACGCCACTTGGAGATCCGCTCCTGCTCCTCTCTGCCTTCAGCATTTCCCTGTGAATTGTGTATTCCGTGCACTGCAAAATAACTGTCTGCCGGTGCCTTGCTTTCTCAGCCTGGAGGAGGATTACACTCTCTCTCAACCAGGAGAGATTCCATCAGCTGCATTCTGTTTTAATAATGGAATGAGTCTTTTTTTTTTTTTTTTTAACTAAGTATGTAAACCAGTGATTAAGCCAGTGCTGCTTTTTTCACAGTAGATTTGGGGTGGTGGTGGAAGGGATATGGGTCTCAGAGAAAATGCACCACTACAACTACCAGCTGCAGCGCCAGCAGCAGGTCCAAACAAACAAACAAACAAATAAATACATATTCTATGTAACAAGCAGGGAAAGAACATCAGCTCAAGGATATTTTGGTACTTATGATCATCTTAGATTAATCCACCAAAAGAAGAAGAGGGTTTTAAAAAGAAGAAGAAAAGAAAAAGGAAAAAGAAAAGAAAAAAAAGGAAGAAAGAAACTAGAAAGGGGAGGGCGCACAAAGCACCATGGGATTGTCTTCTCATGTTTGTGGCTCCCTCACATTTATCAGACCCTGGGCCATAGAGGCACAGCACACTTTGTTGATATTGTCAGTTCTTGCTCAGACAAATTGCTCATGCCTTCCTTGTTTTAGTCTTGGCTGAAGACATCGCTTCAGGGTACAGATTTATAGTTCTCCCACCACCCCACTGTCTGCCTAGGACTTTGGCTAGGTTGTAAAATGAAAGATTTTTTTTTTTTTTTTAATTCCTGGGCACAGATGAAACACTTTTGCAGATCATTCCTTTCTATGTGCAGGAAAGGAAGGGTGGTAGAAAAAACCAAATAAGCAGCTGATTTTGACTTGGTGTGTGTGTGGGGGGTGCCTGTTCTGCCTGCGACTAGTTATGACTTGGCACATACTGTAAACAGCAGCTTATTGCCCCCTTTCTGGACTCGGGTGCCATTCTCTCACATAAGTAATACTAATCAATTTATGGAGCTGTAGTATTATTATAATCCCCTTTGTGTAGTGTGTACGATTTTTGACAAGAATAGTTATCTGGACATATTTTTTGCTTTGTTTTCCACTGTCACCATTTATTTTTATTTTTGTTATCAAGCAAAACCAGTGTTTTAGCTTGTCAATATGTGGAGTGGTAAGTAAGTCAGTGGCAACGTCAAGCCAGTGATAAATGAGTGGAGGGAGAAGACTTAAATAATTCTACTCTACAGCATCATCCAGTTTGTTCTCCATGGGTCTTTACGAAATGAATCGTTAGATTGCAGAATAAATGTTATTTCTGACGAAAGTATAACTTAGAATGTAGACTACATAAGTAACAAACTTATTTTCAGTGCTAAGCTGGAGAGCATCTAATGTTTCCCACTCACCACATGCCACCCTCACCAGGCTCCCACTCCCCAATTATATACAGAGAAAAAAAAAGTCTGGGGTAAGGGCAGGTGCCACTTTAAAGAAATGGATTACTCCTGAATGAAGAGGACAATCTACTGGCTAGCCACCTGTAACTAAAGACCTCCCTTGCTTGCAGAAGAAATCCATTCAGTCCAGTTGCTAGTCCTCTCAGAAGTTGTATCCCTTTTCACACCTGAGGGGGTGCTGCAAAGAGAACAGTCTTGTTTATCCCAGGGGCAAAACAAGAAAGAAGGACCGAATGTCACTAGGAAATAGGCATGCATATTGGATCTCAGCTTCACCATTTCAAGATCTCTTTCTCTCTCTGTCTGCATCCCTCTCTCTCGCTCTCTCTCTCTCTCTCTCTGTGTGTGTGTGTCTCCATATGGGAACAGAGCTACAGAAAGACAGTGAGGAAGTAAAGACCATAACTGAAGGCCATAAAGCTATTACTGGAAACCTGGGTCATGTACGTGACAAAACAGGCACTTTCCCAAATGAACTATCTTCTCACTGGTTGGTTGCTTTATTTCTTTTTAGAAGTTTTACTTGAAAACATACAACACACACACTGGAATTTTAGTAAAAAAAAATTTTTTTTTTTTGCCCACAGAAGACACTATGAATGATTTCTTATATGGTAGTGGTAATGATTTCTTATATGGTAGTGATCATTAAATTAAAGCTCTGTTGCACCTAGGCTACTTTTCTCTCTCTACATATCATGAATCTCCCTGTCCATTATTAAAAATTACAAAATACACTTAAATACACTTGATAAAAGACCAGTACCCATCTTTGTGAAAACATCTCTCATCGACTTGTCACCTTCATTTGTTGAGTGTAATGACATCCTTGAGCTGTTTCTCACTCCTCTCTAGCTATGTGGTTAGTAGCAGCAGCTTTGAGAAGTACAATGCATAGACTTCAGAGGCAAAAGCAAGTAGAGCTGGCTTGGAAGAGGCCATGGCAGTAACCTACAGAGCAGAACAGTAAAATGGTAGATGCTTAGTGATTAAGAAAATCTTTCTGCGTATACATGGAGCTCTGGACTGTTGCCTACCCTGATAAGGGAGCTGCTTTGTTCTCTGTGCCCCATATCTGTAACTATTTGGAATGCTGGGAAATAATTTGCTAGCAATAAACATTGATTGAGGTGGCTAGCCTTATAAGATCAAAGACTGGGAAACTATCCCTGTGCCTTTAAGTGATATGACAGTGTCATTTAAATGGAAGTGCAAGGAAAAATAAAAGGTGGAAGACATTGTAAAGTCACTTCAGAGCAACCTGAAATCACCACGAACTGCGTCCATTCTTTTTTTTTTTTTTAAGCGAGATGTACACGGGGTCTTAGATGAGTGAGCCAAGTAGGATTTATTTAATGTGGAGGGTTTTAGAGTACACTAATAGTAAATATAGACCTGTATCTTAATGTCTTGTTCGATTATTCTGGAATACAGTCTGTGAAATATACAGAGACAGAGTCCTCTTTTTAACAGATTTTGTCAGGCCGCTTAGGCAAAATGCCCATGGTGTAGCAGCACACTTAGTAAGTTGAGGAGGCAGAGAAAGGAAATCCCAAACCCAGGGAACAGCACTTGGGCTGAAATCAGATGCCCTGTGTGGAATTGGCAGAGAATGATTTTATATTCTTAGAAAGCTCTAGTGCTCAGTAGTTATTAAACTTAGGCTTCCTGAGGGCCAGCACTAAACCTTATTCATCTGGGCAGTTTCTTCCTCTCAGGTAATAGCTGCGTGATAAATGGTATTAGGTTGAATAGTAGGTGTGCCCTAATTTCTTCTGACTAAATACTCCCTTCTCTTCACAAGAAATTAGCAGTCGCTTTGTTAAATAATGTATATGAGAATCCACTTTTCCATTTTAGTAGGCTGTACTGGGTTAGGAAATAGAAGAGAAAAGCAATCAACTATAGGGCTAGCTCTTGATGCGCATCTTTAAAATAATGCTCTGTGATGAGTCATTCTTCACAGGACATTCCCTACCCATTTCCCCACCCCCTGTGATTAAAGAGCTCAGCTACTTTGCATTAGATTATATCACAAATCCATCTCCTGAAAAAAATGAAGGGCATGATTTAAATGTACTGATTTAACCTAAAATATTGAAAAGGACAAGTTCATTGCCAACACTCTATTTGAAAATGTCAAGCATTTTTGGAGTGCAGTTCTGTAGTACTAAAAAAAAGAGGCATCTTCTGCAAAGTCCTTGTGTAAAGAGGTGGGTGGAGATTAACCTAGAGCTCTGGCAGCTGAAGCCCCCTGCTGTGTGATGATGCAAATGGCATCTCAGGCCTAATGTAGTCTGCAGCAAAGGGCGAAAGCACAGGAGAGTAGTCACGTGGCATGAGTGAAACGGGACGTCTTTTCCTAGCTTGTAGTGGACCTGAAGCTTTCTTTAGATTGTTGTAACCAGCACGTTTCGTAACCATGTGAGCTCATAACTGAGCAAAAGTGAGAATGCGCATTTTAGAGATTACTGGAAGAAGTATATTCTAATACAGCCATCCACATTTCCATGTATTGGTGAATGTTTTTATTTTTGCAAACTATCAGGAACATGGGTCAGTCTAATGAAATGAATATAGATAGCATGGTTCAAGCAGGCTTTCTACATAGTTACATGTGTTTGGCCTAATACTTGTTGGCTGGGGAAATGTTCCATTACCGGCTTCTTATATTGAGAGTAGAGTTATCCCCTTGTCTTTATACTTAGTAGAGCTTTCCCTGTATGATGAGTACACAATAGTTTTAGAAAAGGAAAAAAAAAAAAGGGAATTAAATATCCACTATATGTTCTCATAGTGCCATAGAGGGAAATTTGTATTATATTAAATCACTAGGGAACTCTGAATAAACAAACACACAGGGAAGGAGTTCTTTAAAAATTAGGTCTTATATATCAGTTGTTACAGAAACACTATCACGAAAGCTTGTCAGTTACCAGTAACTAAACTAGTTTTGTATATTTTTTATCCTGTTTACCACAGAACAAAATAACCAAATTATGTATATATACCAATTTTTATTTTAAAAATGAGCCCAGTTGGTTGTGTTAATGTGTTCAGTGGGTTTCTTTAAACAGATATAAATAGTTTTCATCTTAGAAGTGTGCAGTTTATTTAAAAATTGGGAAAGTAAATATTCTGCTTAATTAGGTATCAGTTAAATATTAATGCCAAAATCAGGGATGTAATTATTGAGAAAGGAAATATTCCTCAATCATTTATCTATATATATGCACATACATACAAGTTTAAAATGTACAGCTATTTTTAGTCTTGAAGGACATATTTATAATTTTGTAAGTAATCAGAGTTTGAGGCTCTCTGGGATAAAAGTGAGTGGAAGGCAAGAGTTTATTTTTTGCACTTATTTTCTTTTACCCTTTATATGAAGGTTACAAAAATGTATTTTTTGGAGATCTTATTAAACTGTATTAATGATTAAAATTTCCCCTTAAAAACACACTGACAGATGTGTACAATTTGTGAATTGTGATAGACTTTAGCATTTACTCTGGATCCTCTTTGAGCTTCTGAAACTGAGTGTCCAGAACTGCTGTTACCTAAAAAATTCAGGGCTTGAGGTTGTAAAGGAGATATGCCAGAGCAAGAACCCGCCATTAATTAGCCCCACTCTATTTGAGAGGCCTTTGAAGTAAATATTAAGACAGTCACTATCTCCAACATTATGGATACCTCTGAGTCAGCAAATAGTTTCCACTTGAATATTTAAATTACCTTTTCCTCATTTGAATGCTGAAGGGAGAGCCCTTGCTAAACAATAGTTAAGTTATTCTGGGGACTAGATACTGAATATTGACATCATTGGGGATTACTGCAAAATCGAAAAACAAACAAACACTCATTTGCTTTGAGGAACATAATAACATAATGCTCTTAAAAGTAATGAGGTCAGATAGTGCCTGTAAATTTAAATCCGAATCCAGAAGTTCCCCGTCAAGAGGGATAGGGGAGGTAGCCAGGAAGAGAGAGTGAGAGACACACCTGCAGCACTGCTTCTCCACCTGGAGAGCTTTCCCTCTGCAGGTGGGGAGCAGGGGCTTGAACATTGGTCCTTGCACACTGTAATAAGTGCACTCAATCAGGTAAGCCATCCAGCCCCTTGGGTACAGAAGTTCTTTGATAGTCAAATGGATTCTCCTACAGCTGATATGCATGTCTGGATGGTTTATTTACACAAGCCAGGAACTGCATTGTTTACCTAAAGTTATTTTTGGGAACAGAGTGAGAAAGCCCCTTGCTGACAAGGATGAGCTGCTGATTGCTAGGTGTATAGCTGTTATATTGATTTGTTGTGATTTAGGAAGTCAATTAATTTGTTCTAATAAAGAAAGATGTTAGCTTCTTTGCTAAAATTGTTTGCACTTAAAATTTCAAGCGCCTCCTATTATGCTTACTTAGACTTCAAAGATTAAAATTTATAGTATGTAAAATTATTGCCTTAATACATTCACATTTTGTATGAGATTGTCCTGCATCCTCCCAAGGGAAAATATCCAGGACACTTAAATCTTCCATTCATTCTCATGCTTTCTATGTCCTCTGCGTCTCAATTTTTAGATAGTAGCCATAGGTTGAAATGAAGGGCTAGTAGACTGTATGTAAAAGAAAAAAAAAAAGTGCAGTAAGCTCTTAATTAATTGCCAACCCTTTACTGCTACCCATTTTTATATGCTGCAGTCTGAATATAACTACTCACTCCCCTTTACACTCACCAGGAAGATGATATGCTCTCACAGTCACTCTCCTCCCTCCATCCTCCTCACCCTCAGACACACTGTATCATCCTGATAGTAACTGGAAAGATACATTGCAAAAAGAATGAGAGTTTTGCTAAAGGACATGTCATGTATACTTACAGACTGGGTGTATTTGTGTGTGTGTGTGTGTGTGTGTGTGTGTGTGTTTTCTTTTTACCTTCAAATCTGAAATTATAACATTTTAGCAAAGATAAAACACAATGTTTTTTTAGTTTTTTTTTTTTTTTCCATTGTATTTGTGTGTGTGTGAGAGAGAGGAGAGAGGAGAGAGTTCAGCCTCTTTGGTCTCTTAATAAAATGGGGGGAAAAAAATAAGGGAGGAAAGGAATCTGCTTCAGCCAGCCAAACACAGACAAATGCCTGGCAAAGCCGACTAAATTAGCATATGCTAGGGTGAGTATTTCCCTCTGTTGTTACATAATCCCTTTCTAATACAAAATCAGTTCTCATACTTAACCCTTTCTAAAGGTTCAGAATTTGCCCACTGATGTATATTTATTTTGTCTCATTTATATTCTCATGGATTGTGTAAATCACTTATTGAGAGGTTTTTGTGTCCAATTCTTTTATTCCCTTTTCAGTCTTTCTTTATACAAATGTTCCATTCTATGCCCAACTTCTGGATGCAAGAATCAACTTTTCTATAGCTTTCACTGAGGCTCTAATTAGCATTTTAGGCTCTCTTTACCCATGTGCAGCTTTCTGTAAAAATATGTTAGTTCTATGAGGTTTCCCTAAGGATTCATAATACTCTGGTTTGTTACATGTACTGTGATATTCAGTGTGCCTTAATTATGCACGTGTCCTCATTTCAAAGCCTTTTCAGGGATCATGTGGGATAGAACAGGGGTCTGGCTGTAAGTTCACTGCCATGTATCAATGTGTAGGTGGTATTCAGAGGAGGATGTTTCTGAAGGCAATTATATATCTATGACTCCAGTATAGCAAGCAGCTACTCACATTCTACTCTCACTAGTTATCCTGCCAAAGCAGAATGAAATTCACCATTGTGATACATAATGCAGTATCTGTTCATTCTAAATCGTGCTTTGCTCTGGGAATGAAATAAAATGAGTGAAAAATGTGTATTTCATATCCTGAATAGGGATTGCTTCTTCCACTCTATACATAAATAAATAAATAAATAAATAAGAAAAATCAGGAATTGTTTCTAAATCAGTATACCCTCCCCTAGCTAGCCCGTGATCACACTCTCCTGCAGTGGGATCTTGAAATTATTCTGGTTATTATTAGAGGCTATAGATTTTTAGATAGTATTGCTTTTGATCTTCATAAGCTGCCAAATGTCACTGTTGCCAAATTTGAGACATTATACTTTCAGTTTTTGACTTGGATGCAAATTTGACAACAGTGAGTGTATATAGACATTTTGGAAGGGAAAGTAAGAGGGGAAGACTTCTCAATAGGAACTTCATTTATGGAGGGATATAGTGGCAAGAATTGGCTCATTTTGTACTTGTCACTTTTTCATAAGTAAAATATTTTGATGCATTGTATAAATTTGAGTTAACTTATATTAATGTTATCATTCGAGTTGCTTGAATTCCTTTGTGTATTATATCAGGAGAAACCTTGAGTTTAAATAGTAACTATAATTTTTATTCTTGACTATTGCAATAAAGAGCAGTATGTAAGTTGATAATATCTTTAAAACAGTTTTTTCATCATTATTTTAATCAGTTGCATTTTAAAGCCACATATTTTTATTAATGGTAGCTTTTAAAATGCTGGTGTCTAAGTAAATCCATAGGGATTACTATTAAGAATTTTTGGCCAGAACCTGGTGGGTTTATTTTAGTGGATTAGGACAAAAAATTTTTTTGCCCTTTATTGACCATTTTAAGTATATGACTTTTTAACTTTTAAGATAATTAAGTTTTTTATATGTTGTCTGTGCTTTGATATATATAACCTCTCCCTGTATTTTCACTATAACATCTTGAATGTTAAGTACTTACCTGCTTCTACTTCACAGGCAGAGTAAAGTGTACAACCCTTCACTTTATTTCAAGTTCCTAGTTTGTGTCTTTTTTTTTTTTCTTTTTATATACCTGCAGACCTACTTCACTGCTTGTGAAGCGACTCCCCTGCAGGTGGGGAGCCACCGGGATCCCCCAGGCTGGTCTTTGTACTTTTTTTTTAATGTTTTCAGTTCACTAATTGATTAGCTCTCTTCCAAGTCATTTAATCTTGACATATCTCTTTAGTTGCATCCAAATGATATTTAAGTATTTGTATTATAATTGCCAAAATGTCAATATAGTATTCTGGATAGAATAAATATTTGCCATACATTGTCATTACTGTGTAATGTATAGGAAGAAAGATAGAAATCGATACAGAGAAACAAACACTTCAGAATACTGGCATTCTTCACAAAAATATCCAAGTGTTGCTGTCTGGGTAATGAGTTAAAATCTGGACTGAACATGTTTTTCTCATAGCTTTGAATCTCTCTGATTTCTCTTGAGTGTCTTACCTACTTTAGTCTTTTTTCTTACTATTTAAAAGATTTCCTCCCCTAGCTACCCAAATATTACTGATGATGACTTTGGCTAAATCTAAAACCAAATCATTTTATTGTTCTATTTAAGGAAGCTGCTATTTCTGTATAAATGTATGAACAAAGAGGAATTACAAACTGACCTTGATCTATCAGATTATCAGTGCAGACTGACCTGCTTTTGTTATTGCCAAACTATAGCATAGAGATTCTCTGAGTAGTCCCTTACATACAGATTCAAGGTACATTTTCAACTAACTGGGAGAAATTTTATCCATTTTATTTATAAGGGTTTTAAAGGAAAATCCTAAATATTGGTATTTGTGTGTGTGTGTGAGGTTTTTAAATGCTTAGTCATCTTTCTGTCTTTGAGGATACATGTTTGCCACGGTTTCATTTGTTTCTCTTTTTATATTCTGAAAGACAGTGGGAGGTTGCATGGAAATATTAACTGCTTTTTGAAGATAATTTAAATATAGTTACTGTTTGATGAACACCAAGGAAGAGAAAATGCCCTACAATTTGTAGTGACTCTATTTCCACATAAAATGTTCTAAGAATTTTTCTTTTCTTTTCTTTTCTTTTTTTTTTTTTTTTTTTTTTTTACCAGAACACTGTTCAGTTCTGGTTTAAGGTGGTGCAGGGGATTGAACCTGGGACATGGGAGTCTCAGGCATGAGACTCTGTTTGCATAACCATTATGCTATCTACCCTCCACCATGTGTTTTTTTTTATATTTTATTTATTTTATTTTTGAGAGAGATGCAGAGGGAGAAAGAGAGAAACACCAGAGCACTGCTCAGCTCTGGCTTATGGTGGTGCGGGATTGAACCTGAGACTTTGGAGCCTCAGGCATGAGACTTTTTTGTTTGCATAACTATTATGCTATCACCCCCCCCCCCGCCTCCCCCCCTTTTTTTATTTTTATAAAATCCCAGTTAAATGTAGCTTTTCTTAAAAGTCATATAGTTTTTCTGCAACTTATAAAAAAAGTCAGCTTCTCTGATGTCCTCTGGATATTATTACGCTGTTATATTACTCTTGGAATTAACTAGCTAAGCTTAATTTTCACTTGGTATTAGGGGTTGAATCATTCTATCATACTTATATGGAAAACCTACTCTGTGAATAAATGTCTAAAGTAGGTTAAACTAGCTCAACTTTTTGTTACTGTTATTAATATTAAATATATATGCTCCCATAGCACCTATTGATACTTGCTTTATGTGGATCCAATAGTCTCAGAAATAGAACTTTCTTCTGGAATACAGCATTTGCTAGATTCCTGTTGACTTACTTTTCTCCATCTAGTGAGTAAAAGGGAAAATATTTTGAGAAGCAATTTTTCCTTGACTAGTGCATTGTTTTGATGAAAACTTATTTTAATTTGTACTGGATCTTGTGCATTGTATTGAGGACCTGTCTATAAATCTATGGGTAGATGTGACTTATTTTAATGTATAACCATACGGCATTCAAAGCACCAGCAATATGAGTAAGAGTCACAGTTTGATATTTCTTAATGCCTCTAGTCTTAATGAAGCACAAAGAAATCACATTTTTAGGTTTATATTAAAATGAAGGATCTTCATGTGTTATTTTAAATGCTAGAACATTTCAGACTAACATTCTTATCCAGGGCCAAGTTAAAAACAATGCCCATAGGGGGTCGGGTGGCACAGTGGGTTAAGCGCAGGTGGTGCAAAGTGCAAGGATCAGCTTAAGGATCCTGGTTCGAACCCGCCCAGGGCTCCCCACCTGCAGGGGGGTCGCTTCACAAGCAGTGAAGCAGGTCTGCAGGTGTCTACCTTCCTCTCCCCCTCACTGTCTTCTCCTCCTCTCTCGACTTCTCTCTGTCCTATCCAACAATGAATGACATCAACAATAACAATAATAACCACAACAAGGCTACAACAACAAGGGCAGCAAAAAAGGGAGGGAAAATGACCCCCAGGAACAGTGGGGTCATGATGCAGGCACTGAGCTCCAGCAATAGCACTGGAGGCAAAAAAATGCCCATAAATAAGAAGAAAATTATTTTAAGTGTATTATCTTTATAAAAAAGGCTTTTATTCTGTTACAAAAAGATATGTGTTTAATAACATTTAAACATATTTTAAAATGTTTTTAAAGGCCATGTGAAGTGTAGATACTAGTTTCACAAATTTCTCTCCCCCCATTCCCCCTCTCTTTTTCCCACAAGTATACTATGGTTTTCTTTTTTTTTTTTTTTTATTAATGATTTAATAATGATTGACAAGATTATGGTATAAGAGGGGTATGATGCCATACAATTCCCACCACCAGAGTTCCGTATCCTCTCCCTTTCATTGGAAGTTTCCTATTTTTACCCTTCTGGGAGTATGGACCAAATAAGTATCTTTAATGGGGAGCAGAAGGTAGATTAAGCTTCTGTTAAGTCCTTCTTTGCTGGACATGGACATTGATAGGTCAATCCACACCCCCAGTCTGTTTCTGTCTTTCCCTGTGGGGCAGGGTTCTGGGGAGGTGGGTTTCCAGAACACATTGGTGAGGTCATCTGCTGGGGAATTCAGGTTGGCATCATGGTAGCATCTGCAACTTGGTGGCTGAAAAAGCATTAAGATATAAAGCAGAACACACTGTTTAGTAATCAGGAAGCTAAAGGTAAGAATATAGCAGGTGAGATTTGGGGTCTCCATTTTAGAAAAAAGCTAGGAAGTCTATTTTAGGTATATTCCAAGGGGCCCATGCCTTTATTAATTTTTGACTTTATTAATTTTGACAGCTAACATGCAAGTGGGCTAGGAATATTGTCTGGGAAGCTGGTGTCAGAGCTGAGGATAAGGGCAGAGAGAAGCTGCCGAAATAAGGGAATGGGAAAAGTATATAAATGCCATTAACTGTAAACTCCATCCATCTGACCTCGGGCTCATGTCTACTCATATTTAGCACAGGAGCCTATGTAACTAACTTCTGCATCCTTACCATTAACTGTAAACCCCATCCATCTGACCTCGCATTCCTTAGCCATAGCTAGGGACATTCTAGGTTGTACTCATTGCAGGACCAGTCTTCCTCTAGTGGCAAAGTATGTAGACCCAGTCTCCCTCTGGAGAGGGGAGTTTCTACCACGTTGTTCTACATTGAGAACAAGGTCATGTAGAGGTCCACAAGAGCGTTTATGATATTGTTCATGATGGGGATGACCAGTGATGATGGAGAGAGGGGTCTGTTAGGGGTCAGGCTCATTATATCTCTACGGAATCCCAGGATTCCATGACTAGGGCCCCAGATGATGGGGTGGCCTGGTAGTGACTAAAAGGGCCGCCATTAAAGTGTGCAGGTCTCTTGCCCTTATCCAGCTTTTTTTTTTTTTTGGTGAATCATTTTTTGACATTTATTTAACAAATGTGTGTTGCTACAAAAAGTTAAAATACATTAACTATTTCTAAAACATCATCCTTTTTTTTTTTTGTAATTTAAAAAAGGAGACATTAACAAAACCATATGACAAAAGGGATACAATTCCACACAGTTCCCACCACCAGATCTCCGTATCCTATCCTCTCCCTTGATAGCTTTCCTATTCTTTATCCCTCTGGGAGTATGGACCCAAGGTCATTGTGGAATGCAGGTGGAAGGTCTGGATTCTGTAATTGCTTCCCTGCTGAACATTGGTGTTGACTGGTCGGTCCATACTCCCAGACTGCCTCTCTCTTTCCCAAGTAGTGTGTGGGTCTCTGGGGAAGTGGAACTCCAGGACACATTGGTGGGGTCCTCTGTCCAGGGAAGTCTGGTCGGCAGCATGCTGGCATCTGGAACCTGGTGGCTGAAAAGAGAGTTAACATACAAAGCCAAACAAACTGTTGAACAATCATGGACCTAAAGGCTAGAATAGTGCAGATATAGAGTTGGGGGGGTACTCACTGCAGACTATTATGCACTTTTGCTTTCAGGTATATATTTTGCCCTAGTTTATGGATATGCGTGAACATATGCTCTGTCTCATGGGACCGGTCTATATCTAGGTTTGGGTGCAGTCCTTACTTTTAATCTTATCTGGTTGGACATAGAGTAATTGAAGGAAGTGGAACAGGGAGTAGGTGAGGAGTGTATCTAGATGTAAGTAGAAAAGATTTTGATTAAGTACCTTTGATATCTTTTTCAGGTCTTCCTACTTTGCTCACTACACTTACTGAGTCACTGTAGACTAATGCATACTTCTACTTTAACATATATGTTTGCCACTAACTTATGGATACATGTGCACATGTGCTCTGTCTCATGGGCCCTGGTCTATATCTATGTTCTGTGACTTTGTTAGGAAGTACACCACCAGTGCTAGGGCTTTCTTAAGCATAACTTTTTTTTCCCTTTTTTTTTAAAAATTTTTTATTTATAAAAAGGAAACATTGACTAAACTATAGGATAAGAGGGGTACAACTCCACACAGTTCCCACCATCAGAACTCTTTATCCTATCCCCTCCCCTGATAGCTTTCCTATTCTTTATCTCTCTGGGAGTATGGACCCAGGGTCGTTGTGGGATGCAGAAGATGGAAGGTCTGGCTTCTGTAATTGCTTCCCCACTGAACATGGGTGTTGACAGGTTGATCCATACTCCCAGCTTGTTTCTCTCTTTCCCTAGTTGGAAAGGGCTCCTGGGAAGCTCTTCATCTGCACTATTCCAGCCTTTAGGTTCATGATTGGTCAACATTTTTTCCTCCCAGTAAATATCTACTTAAAAGCAGTACTGCAAATGCAGTTATGTATGTGAACGAGCTAGTTTGGAAACAGTTGAGACGTCATGCATTGGGTTAGGTAAAACTCAGAGTGTTGTCAAATTTCATTTCTTAGGGGCCAGCCTGTGGTACATGCTACATGGCTGAGCATACACATTACAGTGTACAAGGACCCAGGTTTGAGCCTCAGGTCCCCACCTTTAGGGGGAAGGCCTTGCAAGTGGTAAAGCAGTGTTGCAGGTGTCTCCTTGTCTCTCTCCCTCTCTCTCTTTTCCCTCTCTATTTCTAGCTGTCTATCCAATAAATAAAGAGGATAATTTTTTTTTAAATTTTCAATTCTTCACATATTTTCACTTTATGGAATAATTAAGATAAAAGTATTGACAACAGAAAGAGAGCTTTTTTTCCCCCCCTAGGTCTGATGAAGGTCATTAAAGTCAGAATTACTCTAACTTTTTCTCTAACCAGTTTTCAAAAGATTATTTTCATGAAGAAAAAGAGAAAGAGACCGCAGAGCACTGTTCAGCTCTGGCATGTGGTGATGCCGAGACTGAGCCTATGACTATGAGGCAGGCTTTAGCCTCACAGGTAGAAAGAGTTTCTGGGGAGTCGGGTGCAGCGCAGCGGGTTAAGCGCATGTGGCGCAATGCACAAGGACTGGCATAAGGATCCTGGTTCCAGCCCCTGGCTCCCCACCTGCAGGTCAGTGGCTTCACAGGCTGTGAAGCAGGTCTGTAGGTGTCTATCTTTCTCTCCCCCTCTCTGTCTTCCCCTCCTCTCTCCATTTCTCTCTGTCTTATATAACAACAACATCAGTAACAACATCAATAACTACAACTACAATAAAAAAACAAGGGTTACAAAAGGTAAAATAAATAAATATAAGGAAACTAAAAAAAAAAAAAGAATTACTGGTCCTTTTTCCAGCCATGACATCATCTCTCCAGACAATAACTTGGATCCACCTGCATATCAGATGGCAGGCTCAGGCCAAAAAAAAAAAAAAATAGGACTACTAACTATCTACAAAACAGAGACCCCCCCCCCCAACTCTTCATTTGAACTATTCCAGCCTTTAAGTTCACGATTAGTTAACAATTTGGCTCTATATGTTAACTCTTTTTCAGCCACAACATTCCAGATGCTAACATGATGCCAACTGGACTTCCCTGAACAGAGGACCCCATCAGTGTGTCCTGGAGCCCCACTTCCCCAGAACCCAGCCCCACTAGGGAAAGAGAGAGACAGGCAGGCTGGGAGTATGGATCGACCTGTCAATGCCCATGTTCAGTGGGGAAGCAATTACAGAAGCCAGACCTTCCATCTTCTGCATTCCATAGTGACCCTAGATCCATATTCCCAGAGGGTTAAAGAATATGAAAGCTATCAATAGAGGGGATAGGATACAGAGTTCTGGCGGTGGGAATTGTGTGGAATTGTATCCCTCTTATCCTATGGTTTTTGTCAGTGTTTCCTTTTAATAAGTAAAAATTAATAAAATAAATAATAAATATATAAAACAGAAAAAAAATTCTGTACCTCCCTGGGCCTAATCAGTTTTATTGACTGTGTGAGCACATACTCCTAACCTAGTAGACTACATTATCCATTGGGTCATATGAGTATATTTTGTAATACACCATCTACATTTTATGGGTGTGTATAGAGACACAGATTGGGAAGATTAATAATGTCTCTGTCACTTAGTGTTGGCTTTACTATAAAAGACCAGTGAAATTGATCAAGCCTTAGGGATAGTTCCTGCTAGGATCTTCACAGCGTGTAGGTGTAACCAGATGGAGAATGAGAGTGATTTGAAGAAACAATAAAACTCCTTCTGATGTATCTGAGTGAAACATAAGCAGTAATTATGCTAAAAACCTACAGCAAGTATGGCAAGGTTGTCTTTGTGGCTGTCATTCGTTGCCTAAGGAGAATTTTTCTTTTTGCCACCAGGCTTATCACTGGGTGTTTGAGCCCACATGAGAAATTCACTGATGTGATCTCTCTCTCTCTCTCTCATAAAGGGTGGGAAATAGACAGGGGAGATATTCCTCCTGCAATACTGTTCTACCCCTCATGAAGTCTCCCCTCGGCAGGCAGAGACCAGCGTCTTGAATCTGAGTGCTTCTGCATGAGAGTGTGTGTGCTTTACTGGGTGTGTTACTGCTCAGTCAGTTGAGTCTCTGTTCCTAAGGGAAGTTGATATCATTGGCTTAAATTAGAATTTGATTTTTGTAATTACCCTGCAGTAGTACATCAGTAGTAAGAATTAAGTGACCTAAAATTCTCCTCCGAAGCCATTACACTACTTTCTTTCTTTCTTCCTTTATTTATTGTGCTAGAATGTCACAGACAGAGAGGTAAAGAGAAAGAGGGAGAGGAGAGACGTCAGCAGCATTTTTTTCCAAGCACTCTTGAAGCTTCCCCTGCATTTGTGAACTGCAGCCTTGGTATTATGTTCTGCTGATTGAGCCCACCATCCAGGCCCCATCATGTCACCAGTTTATTGACTCTGAGCAGGTTACTTTTCTTGGAATTTTATTTCTTCATCTATATGTTGAGAAATTTCAGCATCTGTTCTTTGGTGGTATGTCGTATAATGATCTTATGATTGTAAACTGCAAAAGTGCAAATTCCTTTTTGTTTTCTCTTTCTCTCCCACCTAAAGATATTTTATAACAACAGTGACTGTGTGACTGTAAAACGTATCTTGCAGACATGTATTCTTTATTTCTACCCATGCGTTATTTAGTATTTAACATTTTACACGCACACAGATTTTATTCCAATGCATTCATATGAATGTGCATGTAGCTATGAGAAAACTATATATTCCAGAGCTTTGCTTTCCCAACCAACCAGTTTTATAAAGTGATGTAATCGTCAGGTTGGATTTGGATCATACATTCTTTTATGATGAAATCACCTCCATAAGTCAACTTTGAAAAATTAGAAATTGATGGCCTGGAAAGCTACAGAGTAGATGAAGAGTTGGACTTTTTAAGAATGAGGTCCATTGTTTGATCCCCAGCGTCCCATGCTCCAGAATGATGCTCTGCTCTTCTCTCTCCTTCCTTCTCTCTTATTGATAAGAAAAGAAAAGAAAAATTAAAAAAATATTGATCTATCAATCATTTTAATGATTAAGGAGTGTACTTAATTTAGTTTTGAAGTTCTAGTTCCTTTTTATTTTATGCATATTTTGTAAGTGTATCTAAATTTTTCTAGTCATTTTATTCTTTGTAACTTTAGTTCTCTAAAACGTAACTTGATCATTCTTCCACTGATTCTTCAGCAAGCACCTATTCAAAGGCAATATGCAAGTGAACAAGAGAGTTTGAAAACAGTTGTCACCCCTATGGAACTTAAAGTCTAGGAGCCGAAACCGAATAAGCAAATCATGCATAATGTCCTAGATAATGGATTTTGAAGTATAACTAAACATTTTAAGTTTATAGTAGTTTCTTTTAATAATGACATAATGTGACTATCTTGATGAGGATATGAAATCATCGATTTAACAGTAATACAAATTTCACTGGGCTTTTAACAGTTTTTTATTTAAGTCTGAATTAGAGTTCTCCTGTGCTCCAGTCACTTATCTTGAAAACATTCTCAGTATGATGCCAGTTTCTTTTTTTTATTTTTTTATTAATACAACTTGAAAGAAGCTGACAAGTGAACAAGAAATATTTAAGCATGCTCTATTCTAGCTGATTTGTTCAAGAGGATGATTCATTTAATTCCATAAAGGATCAGTGGGCTAGAACCACAGATGACCAGGTCAGCAGAGGGAATGTAGGGGAGGTGGGGTCTGTGAGAGGGATCTATGTAACAAGCAGCAATATTTAGTTTTTGAGAGCTGAAGTTCTGCTTGAGCAATTCTGATGTTACCAGCAGCAGTCACTTAAAGAGCTACTGGTGCCTCAGGGAAAACATTTTTTAAGTGTCCTATGGAGAAACAGTGCTCCTTGCACTGTGTCATCTATATTAAAACCCCATCTGTGACTTATTTTACAGTGCTTTGTGCCTGATTAGAACCTGTACTACTATAATATGGCTTCTTTGAGAGTGCTAATGAAGTGTAGTTCCTGAAACCTTTTCCCCTGCTCAGCCTGATTTGAATATAATTGAAATATTAATCACCTAGTAGAGAGAGGGAGAATAGATGAGGATCCTATCTGAAAACATTTTAAAGAGAATGGTTTTTCTACAGCTATTTAAAATTGAGAGAGCAAAAAACAAAATCATAGGAACTGTTTACAATTATTCTTGGTATCTTTATTTATCCCATTGAGCATTTAAGTTTGATGGTTTCAATGTCAGGTGATGTCATATTTCTAAAAGGTTGTGTGTATATTTTGAATATTATTATTTATTGACTAGTATTATCCCCAAGAAAATAAACATCTATCTTGTAGTATACAAGTTCATAAAATGATGCATATATCACTGATTCCTAGGATGTATAGTTACTCTACTTAGAAACTTATTTATCTGGTTTATACTCAACAGTACAACAGCTCAGAAAACATCAGCCTTTTTTTTTTTAAGTTTTTATTTATAAAATGGAAACAATGACAAGACCATAGGAGATAAGAGGGTACAATTTGGGAGTCGGGTGGTAGCGCAGCGGGTTAAGTGCAGGTGGCGCACAGTGCAAGGATCCTGGTTCTAACCCCCGGCTCCCCACCTGCAGGGGCGTTGCTTCACAGGCTGTGAAGCAGGTCTGCAGGTGTCTATCTTTCTCTCCCCCTCTCTGTCTTCCCCGCCTCTCTCCATTTCTCTCTGTCCTATCCAGCAATGACGATGACATCAATAACAACAACTACAATAAAACAACAAGGGTGACAAAAGGGAATAAATAAATATTAAAAGAGAAATTTAAAAAAGAGGGGTACAATTTCATACAATTCCCACCACCAGAACTCCATAGCCCATTCCTTTCCCTGATACCTTTCCTATTCTTTAACCCTCTGGGAGCATGGACCCAGCGTCATTATGGGGTGCCGAAGATGGAAGGTCTGACTTCTGGAATTGCTTCCCTGCTGAACATGGTACGTTGGCAGGTCGATCCATACTCCCAGCCTGCCTCTCTCTTTCCCTAGTGGGGCGGGGCTCTGGGGAATCAGGGCTCCAGGACACATGGTGGGGTCCTCTGCCTTGGGAAGTCTGGTTGGCATCATGGTAGCATGTGGAATCTGGTGGCTGAAAAAGAGTTAAGATATAACATCAGCTTTGAAATTATCTTTCATTTGCTCTCTTTTTTTGTTTTAAAAGAAACTTTAAAATTAAACCATTTCAAGTAAACCCTCTGTCGATTCAGTGTACAAGGTGCAACAATACAGTTTTATATTAAAGAATTTATTTTGAAAATACACTCACTTTTCTAACGTCAGCCTGAGTTGCTAACATATTTGGAAACTTTTATAGAGGGAACTAGGTGGTGCTGTTCTGTCATCTTTGTGTCTAGTGGTCTGCTGTCTATTCTTTAAACACTTTCATAGGCTAGGTGCCTGAGGAAGACACTGTTTTGGTCCCTTCCTGGCATTAGTTTGCTTAACCAGTTAAATTTCCACTGATCTTTCACTATTGATTTTAGCAAAATATACATATGGGGTTAATGCTTTACAGTGAATTCATTGCATTTTCAGCAGTAAAATGTATCTCAGTTTACAATGCCCCTAATGTCTTAAACCTTTAAAATAATACACTATGGCTTAAATCTTGTGATTCCTATCCTATTAAATATTTTTAAAACCTTAGTCTTAAGTCTCTTACTGTATAAATGTATTTGAAATTTGAAGTTGTGAAATTTTGGTATAATTAGAGTTGATTTAATAGGAAAATGTCATAGACTACAACATATTTGTTATTTCAAATGCAAAAAAAAAAAAAAAATTAAACCTTTAACTAAAAGAAAAAAAAAACTTTCCCTTGAAACTTTTTGTTTGATTTACTTTCCTACAATGATAGTGTCCTCAATTAGATAGTTAATCTTTTTTTTTTTTTTTTCTGGTTTAGAATATCATTAACTTACATTGTGCCTTGCGATGATCTTGGTGCTGGCTGGTAGTCTGAAATGAAACCTACTTATTATTTCAAACTAAGTAACAACACTGTTACTTTACTCCCCATATGTACTTAATATACTGGTATCTCTTAGGTACATTTTTCAGGTAGACATTTTAGATTTCTTTAGATTTAGGGAAGACAGATAAAACTTCAGTGGCTTGCATTTTTTTTCCCATGAAGAATCATCTTATGAGATATATAGTTATGTTTCATAATGATTTTGCTATATCTTTGGAAAAGATGTATGCCATTTATTCTTATAAGAAAACTTTTACATAAAATAAAGTAGTTTACCCATTACCTCCATACAGAGTTATAGTTTTGTCATTTCGAAATTTTACATCTTTCTTCCATGTCTCATACGTTCTCCTTGCTACTTTTTATACAATTCAACATTGGACTTTTACCTTAATGAAAAAAGTAGGGATTATATGGAAAACTTTGTTTCCTGTTATCTCCCAGATATTTTATCTGTAGAAGACAAAATCAATACAGAATTTTGGAATGATTCCTTGGCCTGTTATTTTACAATGGAGAGAGATAATCTGTGAGATGAGCATCTTCTAGACCAATAAACCTAAGTGAAAACCATACAGCACTTCTCTGCTTATGTCACTGTCCCAAAATAAAAATAGAAATGACAAGTATTTAGATGGATACCAATGGTTAAACACTTCCCAGAATAAGAGTTCAACATGGAGAAAATTCAGATGGAGTCAGGAATATTCAATCATAAGAAATGTCTTCATTTTCTATAAAATTGAAAACTGGCCCCCCAAAGATTAGGTAACTCCCATTTTATACTCCCTTAAATTAAAAATGTGAAGAAAACTGTTGGTAAATAGATAAGAAAGAGTATATGGGAAATATTTATATTTTGCATGTCAGTTATTTGTACTGTAGTTTCTAGCCTTTAGATCTGTAATTATGAAACTAAAGCTTGAATTAAACAAAGGAACTATGATGCACTCACAGATTTTCATGCCTATATGCTCACAAGTGTATCGTGTTTATTATAATAAATAATCCACTTTTTTGAAAGTTGTCATTTTGTTAGTTATATGAATAAGAAAACATTCAATTTATTTAGGGACCAGGTGGTAATGCACCTGGCAGAGTGCATGCTAGCATGCTCAGGGACCCATGTTTGAGCCTCAAGCTTCCATCCCCACCTGTAAAGGGAAATTGTCATGAGCAGTAGAGCAGTACTTGGGCATCACTTTCTGTCTTCCTCTCTCTCTCCTTCACCTTCTACATTTCTCTCTACCCTTATTGTTAAAAATGAATGGCTCCTAAAAATGGCAGAGTTCTGTGCAAGCACGAATATCAGCAACAATAATAACTTATTAGATACCATGTGTTACAATATAGAAAATTAGATACATTGTTATCAAGAATGATTATTTTTAGATACTTTTAATATTCCATATTGAAATTATTATGTTTAGTAGAAACTATATAAAATGTAAAATGAATAAATTTTAAAAATGTTTACATTCCAGAATATATAAAGTCCACGGGTTACTTTCTTTTCATTTCTTTAACATCAAAATGATAAAACCTTACGTTTTAGCAGTCACTAGTCATTGTTTTAGAGGTAAAATTAGAAAGTCCAAAATACCCCTGGCAATGTGCCTTCTCCTTGGGGAGTTTCCAGAATCGACATCAAAAACAGTATCTGCATTTTTATAATTCTTGTGGTTATTATTTATTTCTTAGAAATCTAGTATGTGGTTAAATTTCTTCACAGTTATTATTATTATTATTTTTTTTGATGAAGATTAATGTCAGGCAGTGTAGTGTAAGTCGTTAACTGTTAGTCATCAGTGGTAGCAAAGAAATTATTTGGCATGCCATTTTTTCCCCCCAAGAGCCACATCTCTTTCTAAATGTTCTGTAGGGGTATCCTTTTCATCTTGCCATGTTTTGTCCATGATAAAAGATTTATGTCTTATGGATCTAAAGGTGTTTTTTTCATTTTAAAATGTGGACTAAAGGAAAAAACAACAACAATAACATGGGACTTTTAGATCTCTTTTGACATCACAATCCGGTAACAGGATTAGATGGAAAAAAGTCAGGAAATAAACCTATGATAATTAAGAGGATAAGAGTAAGGTATAATGCACAAAAAGGATAGAGGCATGTCAAATTTTTTAAAGTTACATATTTTTTCCTTATTCTACTGACAGAAAATTTAATGTCTGAATGAGGCTTAGTATACAACCATAGTTAATACTAACAAATCAAGGTTGGAGTAAGCCAGTGGGCACATATGTAGTACATGGTGAGGGATTTGAATAGGTCTAAATAAGAATTTTAGGAGAGGTCAGAAAAATCTTCACTAGGTAGGCAATATGCTTTTCCCTGGTGCGTGGCACAGTTTGAGCTCGGGCACCACATAGTGGGGGTTGCTAGGGCATAAGAGGAAGCTCCATTGCTGTGATGCTTCTGCCTCTTCTCTGTCTCTCCATCTGACTTTCTTTAAAGTGGCCCTAAGGGGCCGGGTGGTGGCATACCCTGTTGGGTTCACAGCTTACCAAGGGCAAGCACCTGGGCTCAAACTCACAGCCCTTACCTGCAGGGAGGAAGCTTCATGATCTGTCAAGCAGGGCTGTAAGTGTCTACATTTCTTTATCTCTGTCTCCTCTTCTCAATTTCCATCTGTCCTATAAAATAAAATGAATCAGTGTTTAGAGTGGTCTTGAAAGGTGAAATAATAAAATAACAACAACAAAGATGACTTGTATTACTTGAGGCCAGGTTGGGTGCCTGACACCTTATAAGCAAGAAAAGAACTCTGCCATCCCTTCCCCTACATCTATTATGAAATAAGTAAAAACTTTTTTAAAAAGTGAGAGAAAGACTTTTCGATGATCTTTGATGCAGTGTGCAGAAGCTAATTGCAGTAAGAAATCACAGGTTATGAACTCTGGCACTATAATAAGTATAATTGATACCAATCGCAGACAACTAAAACTAACACAGTGAATAGATTTGGAGAAAATATCTTACCACACTCTCTAGCAAATTAAGAACTTTCTAAATTTATTTCCCTTGGTTGATTTTTTTTTTTTTTTGGCGTCAAAATCTAAATTGTGGGGCCGGGTGGTGGCGCACCTGGTTGAACACACATATTACAGTGCACAAGGACCCGGGTTCGAGCCCCCAGTCCCCACCTGCAAGGGGAAAGCTTTGTGAGTGGTGAAGCAGTGCTGCAGGTGTCTCTCTGTCTCTCCAATAA
The DNA here is from genome assembly GCF_950295315.1 of Erinaceus europaeus. Taxonomy (NCBI): domain Eukaryota; kingdom Metazoa; phylum Chordata; class Mammalia; order Eulipotyphla; family Erinaceidae; genus Erinaceus; species Erinaceus europaeus. Next base: position 88,150,437 of record NC_080175.1, on the reverse strand, counting down.
ATAAATAAAGACAATATCCAATATCCAATATCCTATCCAATAAATAAATAAAGACAATAAAAATATTTTAAAAAATCTAATTTGTTGTAAGGTGAGCAATCTAGTCTTCCTGTGTTGGCATAACTATGAGCCAAAGGGATTGAAATGCAATAGTTAGGAAGTGCTGTGTTTTGCAGGTCAGTCTCAGGAGAAGCTCTCCTTAGTATGGCTTTGCAGAGTACGAATTGTCAACTTTTCCAAAAAGTAGTTTGTTATTGACCAGATATGAAATTGGGCGAACACAATAGAGCAGTTCTTAAAAACAGAACAATGGTTAAATAACTGATTTGTTTTCATGAGATACTGATTTCCAAACAACAGAAGAAATATTTCACAAAAGCAGTCGATGCCTTTGATTCATGACATACCAGACAGCTGAAGGGTACACTGTTGTGTGAAATTAAACCTTTAAATATAATTTGGCAGTTAGGGAATCCATTCTTATCTAAAAATCTAAAAGTAAATAAAAATGTTAGAAAAAAAAATAAAGGTATTTCCAAAGAACGTGTTTTCTTGTTTGACTTAAAATATATAGTATAAACTAGGGAGATGTGAGAAACATTTAGAAAGGAAAGAGGTCTATTTGCTAATCTAAACATCATGAAATTAATCTAAAAAATGTAAGGTGTCAATTCCCCTGACATTATCTAAGCAGTCAGTCATCATCTGAAGTAGTTTAGGTTAGTTGCTTCTATTTTCTGTCCTTTTCCTGGAAGTCAATAAGCTTTTATATAAATATGAATATATAAATGCAACATATTATCTATATTGTCACCAGGCCACTGAAGCTTCTCCCAATGTAGTGGGAACCAATAGGGAGTACTAAGCAGGTGAATTATCTGGCTGGCCCTATTGCTTGCTGTTTTAATCTTCTGATTCTAGAATATTGCCTAACACTTAAAATCTTCAGTAATTCTTTTGTATATAGCTCAAGCTGGCCTTAATTTATTTTAAAATAAAGGACTCTTCTACCTTTGGCCAACTTCCTATAGTGAAAGGAAGTCAACCGTACCTTGTTTTTAAATATATATATATATCATATTATTACTTATGATTTAGTAGTCGTCTTGTTCTCAGCTTCCGTGTCCCTTTATTGAGTAAATCTTGATTTACAGGGTTATATCACAAGGGTAGCTACATTTCCACATTTCCCCAAGATAAGTCTTAGTTCATTTCACCCTTCATCCTTCATCGCTGTTTCAGTATGTTATTTTAGGTCCCCAGCTCTGCCTTAGCAGTTATTATTTTAAGCCACTTATGTCATATTTTATTATAAGGTCATGTGTGGTTTGAGAATATTTGTAGCTGTGTTTATTGCATACTATTTGAAATATAGCATATATTATATTGCCCATTTAAAGTGAGGAGAATACAAGGGCCACTCTTCAAAATATTAATACATTTTTGATACTGAGTAGTTGTTCTTGCTAGTGTATAATTCAGGATGTGCATCTATTTGTTCTTTATATAAGAAATGTATCTTTATACAAAAGAAGTAATGGAATTATAGCTGTATTATATAAAGAAAAAATAAATAAAACCAAAGATCATAAATGGCCACAGGGGAAATTCTACATAAGAAACCTGCTACTGTAAAATTGGATGGAAATTTGAAATAAGCTCTGCTGTACTTTAGATTTAAACATGATCTCATTTCAACCTTATTTAAATCTTATTTCCGAGGCAGCACAGTGTAAATGGAAAGTGCGAGGGATGGGGCACCAAGAATTAAAGTTTTCTTGACGACTGTGCCACCGAGTCTCTCCATCACTCTGGGAAAAACTCATCTCTCTTGGGGTCAGTTTGTCAGAGGGTGTTAGACTTGGATCATCTCTCAGGTCTGTTTCAACTGGAAGACTGACTGATTCAGCAGTTAAAGTAAATGGATATATTTTATAAAGGCTAAGATCCGATTATGCCTTTGGCAATAAATGAAGTCTTAGACTACTGCTATAAAAATGATGAGATAAATTACTAATTTTATTTGTGAAATTCTGTATCTACACAAGTATGTTGTGGATATGTACTATCTTGTGTACTTATATATTGGCTTGCCATTTATACATAAGTATATGATTCAGTAAGTCAGTTTTTCTATATTTCACTTGTTTAAATATGTGTGTGTGTGTGTGTGTAGCTAATTTATAGCATTTCTGACTTCTCCCTATTTTCTGTAAAGAGACACATGAATAACTGGAAGAGGCATCATTGAAGAATTGTTCATTTTATAACACACTTCTCTCTGATAAATCTTTAACAATTAGTAATTATCAGTTTTAAAGAAAGGGGAAGGGGAAGTTCAGTGACTCTCAGAATAGGTTCCAATAAGTAAAAATTAATTCATGCTGTCTGGCATAAAAAAAAAATCAATTCTTTTATATATTCATTAAGGCACAAAACAAAGATGTTGTTAAACTGCTCTAAAAGTATTTTCAACTTTAAGAATTAATTTCTAGGCAGAGCTACTAGACTTCAGAATAAAAAGCAGAAACAGTATTTCTCGGTGTCTAAAAGTACACTTGTATTTTTTTTTTCATCTTTAGTGGTTAATTTGAAAATGTGTCCTCTTAAAAATAGAGACAATTGAGAGGCTTAAAAAAAATGAGATAGCTCTTCATAAAACCAGTTTGCACAAGTTGTAACCAATTCAAAAATTTACTTTTACGAAACAGAATTTGTTAAGAAAGCCAAACGCTTATTTTCTTTGTAAGCCTGCCATTAAATAAAGGTTGCATTGATTAACATAGAGAGGATTTCATAATAACCTCTAATCATAATCATACAAAGAGTTAAATTCCCTTCATTATGGCGTAAGGCAACTGCAGAGTGTTTATAGGCGAGCTAGAAGGTCAGCACTCAGACTAATTCACCGACAGCCCCAGATGCCTGGTTAAGCTGCCAACACAGTTGCTTTCCGAGTCTGCCAGAAAGTCAGCTGCAGCTGCAGGGAACATTCTTTTTTTTTTTTTTTTTTCCCCTCCACCCATTGCTAAGCCTGTGGATTTTACAATTGCCATGGAAAGAACAGAATGAGGAAATATAATTCATGGTGATGATCACCTCACTTACCCTATTAATGGGCATCGTATTAATTTATTTTGAACAGCAAAATATAAACAGATAAGAGAGTTTGCACACGTGCATGCCCTCAAATCAACCATTTCACCATATTTGGGAAGATGACCTGGTGAGGCTGTCTTGCAGGCTCAGTTCTATTTACTGGTATTAGGATTTCTTAGTGATAGCAGTAACAGCAGCATCCACATTTTATGTCGTACTTGATCTGCAGTTAAAGAAACAGCCACAGAGGTGCCTACAGGTCACAGGGTAGTGATATGCCCTGCCTATGAAATTACAGAGGCCTGTATTCTGAGAGTCTTGTGTCGCTGTCTAAATTTGAAGACATGTTTTTATTTCTCTGGAGTTGAGCTATTTTGCCAGGAAAAATGAGAACTGTGCTATTTATCTTACCGAGTCTTGTGAGGGTTAACTAGTTTAGTACCTAATTAGTTAAGCACCTGATCTCATATCCAGGAAATTATGTCCCCCATATCATAAGCCAAAAGCTGAGCATTGTTCTGGAAAACATAAAACATAAAAAAAGAGAAAATTATGACTGTTCAGTACATTATGAGTCACTGTAAAAAAAACCTAAAAGTAATTTGTTAAATCTAAAGTTTTCATTAGGTCCCCTGAATTTGGAGTGCACATTGCTCAGGGTTATTTTGTAACATATTTTTAATAACTATAGGAGATAAAAGAGAAAAAAAATAATATAATGAGAGAAAGACTGGAGAAGCCTGGACAGTCATTATCAACACATATCTAAAAAGACACAGAGCATTATATACTCTCATTTCAAAGGCTAAAGGAATTTGGGCAAGAGCACTTGAACAAGGACAGAATAGAAGGGAAAAAAATGGAGAGCTACAGGGAACACAATACCATTTATAAATCTAGAGTCATATTTATCTGAAAAATGATCATAAACTATTATTTATTGAGCTATCAGGCTTATCTCTGGGGCTCAGTACTTGCATAACTCCCCATTTTCTACTTTATTATTTATTTTATTTTATTTTATTTTTTACACCGACTCTGGGGCTTGGTGTCTGAATCGTCATTCAGACACTACTCCAACTGCCATTTTGCTTTTCTTTTTATTTGATACAGACAAAGAGAAATTGTGGGAATAGAGATAGAGCAGAAGAGAGAAAGAGGAAAAACTTGTAGTACTAGCTAAAGAAATTTTCCTCCTGCAAGTACAGGCCAGGGGCTTGAACCTGTAGGGCCTTGAGCAAGGTAACATGTATGCTCAACCGAGTGTACCATTGCCTGGCTCCTTTTCCCCGTCCCTTCCTTTCCCTTCCCTTCCTTCCCTTCCCTCTCCCCTTCCTCTCTCTATCATTTCCCTCCCTTCCTCCCTCCCTTCCTTCCTTCCTTCCTTCCTTCCTTCCTTCCTTCCTTCCTTTCTTCCTCCCTCCCTCCCTCCCTCCCTCCCTACATCTTTCTCCCTTTCTCTCTCCCTCTCTCTCTCTCTTTTTTTATGAAGGGTTAGAACCAGAGAGAACAGAAGAGAAAATTAGAGACACTTGTAACACAGCTCTGCTTGTGAAGTTTCCCCACTGCAGGTGGGATCTGGAGGCTTGAATTTTGCTCCCTGCACTTCATATAGCGTGTGCTCTCTACCAGGTGTACCACCACCTGACCCCAGGCCATAAAATATTTAAACTATAATATTTAAAATACAACTTAACAGTTGATACACTGAAAATTTCACATTCTACATTTACAGTGCCACCTTGAAAAAGACTGGTACACCAGTATAGACAGCTTCTACTTGCTTCTTTTCCTTTTATGTCTCCCTCCATGGGTTCCTCTCTCTCTCTCTACCACTCTCTTCATTTTTTGCAGGGGCCAGAATGTATTCCAAAACCCTTTATTTTGTTGTAGATATTAACTATGTTCCTGGAAAGATGCATCTTACTTTTTATAAGTGGATTTCAGAAACTATATGAAATAAATCAACTATGTGACCAAAACTAAATATGCCACTCATGTTGGTTCCATTTGGTTTTAGTGAAGGAAATTAGTTGAAACAGAAAGTCCTGCGTCGATTGTCTCTGAACTCAATTTGAGTTAGTTTGGCAGGAAGTTTGCAACTTACAAGCCCTCTCATTAATACAGTTTAATAAAGTTTTAAAACAGTCACAGCGGAACTTTATAATTCATACTCTAGTACATATTTGATATATGCTAGACTTTAGGGACAATACACTAAATATTTGGATATCTAAAAATTCAGTTTATGTATTTTTATCAAACATAAGCAAACTGTGTCTTCATTTTTTTTATTACTTTATGCATATACACATCCAGGTTAGAGAATATTATAGGGAAAAAGTATGGTTTAATACTGAGGAAACAATTAGGATTTGTGTTGATAGTTATATGTGTGTATTACTGTACATATTTATATACCCATATATAGTTCATTCTTCCCATGACTTATTCAAAACTTGAACTAGAACTTAAATATTGCTCTTCAATTATGGAACTAATTTTTTTTTAAAACAATTTCTTTTTGCCTCCAGGGTTTTTTTTTTTTTACTGAGCTGGGGCTCAGTAAAAATTTTTACTGAGCTGGGGCTCAGTGCCTGCACTAGGAATCCACTGCTCCTGGAGGCCATTTTTCCCATTATTGTTGGTTTGTTGTAGTTGTTATTTTTGTCATAGTTGTTGTTGTTAGATAGGACAGAAAAAAATCGAGAGAGGAGGGGAAGACAGAGAGAAGGAGCTATAGATAAACACCTGCAGACCTGCTTCACCACTTGTGAAGAGACCCCCTGCAGGTGGGGAGCCAGCAGCTCAAACTGGGATCCTTTGTGCTTTCTGTGCTTAACCCACTGGGCTACCACCCAGCTCCCCCCTCCTCCTCCTCCTCCTCCTTCTTCTTCTTCTTCTCCTTCTCCCTCCTCCTTCTCCTTCTTCTCCTTCTCCCTCCTCCTTCTCTTTCTTCTTCTCCTTCTCCCTCCTTCTCTTTCTTCTTCTCCTTCTCCCTCCTCCTTCTCATTCTTCTTCTTTTTCTCCTTATTCTTCTCCTTTTCCTCCTCCTCCTCCTTCTTCTTTTAATTATCTTTATTTATTGGCTAGACAGTCAGAAATCAAGAGGGAAGGGGATAATAGAATGGAAAAAAGACAGACAGACACCTGCAGCCCTGCTTCACTGTTTGTTAGACTTCCCCCTGCAGGTGGACACCAGGGGCTTGAACCCAGGTCCTTGCACATAGTAACGTGTATGCTCAACCAGGTGTGCCACCGCCTGGCTCCTGGAACTAATTTCTTAAGAGACAATGCAAATCACTTTTCTCTGCTGGAATAAAATAGATGAGATGTATGTCAAATGCTAAGTATGCAATTGTAATATATTATACTAAAACAGATAAAGATTACAAGATATACAGCAATTTAAAAATGTCAGTGAGGTGACTTTTTGTTGCCCTTGTTTTTTTTTTTATTGTTGTAGTTATTATTATTGTTGTCATTGTTGGATAGGACAGAGAGAAATGGGGAGAGGAGGGGAAAACAGAGAGGAGGAGAGAAAGACAGACACCTGCAGACCTGCTTCACCGCCTGTGAAGCGACTCCCCTGCAGGTGGGGAGCCGGGGTTCGAACCGGGATCCTTATGCTGGTCCTTGTGCTTTGTGCCACCTGCGCTTAACCCGCTGCGCTACAGCCCGACTCCCGTGAGGTGACTTTTTGAGGTACCTCTTGTGCAGTGGAAAAGTTACATTTTATTTGACTATTAAAACTTCCATATTGGGCTGGGGGATAGCATAATGGTTATGGAAAACAGCATTCATGATTAATGCCCAGAAAGTCCCAGGTTCAATCCCCAGCATCACTTTAAACCAGAGCTGAGCAATGGTTTCTCTCAGTATCTCTTATTAAATAAATAAATAAATAAATACATTTTAAAACTTCAATATATTTATATGTATAATATATGCTATATTTATAGTACCACTAAAATCATCCTTCATCAGTTTTATCTTCCTTTTTTTTAAGAAGTTTTTTATATTTATTTATTTATTCCCTTTTGTTGCCCTTATTGTTCTATTGTTGTAGTTATTATTGTTGTTATTGATGTCGTTGTTGTTGGATAGGACAGAGAGAAATGGAGAGAGGAGGGAAAGACAGAGAGGGGGAGAGAAAGACAGACACCTGCAGACCTGCTTCACCGCCTGTGAAGCGACTCCCCTGCAGATGGGAAGCTGGGGGCTCGAACCGGGATTCTTACCCTGGTCCTTGTGCTTTGGGCCGCCTATGCTTAACCCACGGTGCTACCGCCCGACTCTCTGAAGGTTATCTTCTAATTGGTGTAATGCCAAAACCATAGCCCAATAAATTTAGTCAGCTCGTTTTTTCTTTTAGAGGCTTTTTGTCTATATTTTTTGTTCATTGAAAATAAAGATTTTGTTATTCCTGTGTAATAGCTTGGAATTTTATTATTAAGTCTGAAATTATAAGTCAATTTCTAGTAAAACAAACTTTATGTGAAATCAGATGGATATTTTTTTAAGAGTACATTGATGAAATAATACTTGTACATTGCAAGGAAAGCTTTTTTTTTTTTTTTTTTCTGTGCAGAGTTCTTGGAAGTGTCCAATATCATTGTCTATCTTCCTTCTTTCTGCTGATAGCCAAGCAGGGAATTTGAAAATGAGGAGAATTGCTCTGCACACAATGGCCTTTAGTGAATATTATTGATAACTAGACACCTGCTAGGATGTAAAGGCATTTAATCCATATTATTTTGCCTTTTAACTTGTCAGCTCAGACATGGCAGCCAGAAGAGTTTTCTGTCAAATGTTAGCCTTTGCATTGCATTACGGTTTTTATTTTTCTTTCAGTTTCATTTTGCAACACCATTGGGGATGGAAGAGACATACAATTGATTTCCCCCCCTCTCAAATTAATTAACTAGTGATTTATATGACTACATTTTGCTAGGAGTGTACATAAACACCATTCCCACCACCAAAAGACTGTGACCCATCCCTCTCGCCCACTCCCACCCCCCACTGGCCCAGGAAGCTGCATGTCTACCCCTCACCACAGGGTTTTTACTTTGGTGCCCTACTTACAATTTGGTCAGGTCCTGCTTTTAGTTTCCCTTTCAGATCTTCTTCCTCAACTTCTGTTGATGAGTGGGATCATCCCATACTCATCTTTATCTTTCTGACTTAGCTCACTTAACATAATTCCTTCTAGCTCTGTCCAAGATGGGTCAGAGAAGGTGGGTTCATTGTTCTTGATGGCTGCATAGTATTCCATTGTGTATATATACCACAGCTTTCTCAGCCACTCATCTGTTGTTGGGCACCTGGGTTGCTTCCAGGTTTTAGCTATTATGAATTGTGCTGCTATGAACATAGGAGTACACACCTCTTTTTGGTTGGGTGTTATGGAGTCCTTGGGGTATAACCCCAGGAGAGGAATTATTGGGTCATATGGAAGGTCCATGTCTAGCCTTGTGAGAGTTTTCCAGACTGCTCTCCACAGAGGCTGTACCAATTTACATTCCCACCAGCAATGTAAAAGGTTTCCTCTGTCCCCACAGCCTCTCCAGCATTTGTTGCTGCTGTCCGTTTTGATGTATGCCATTCTTAAAGGAATGAGGTGGTATCTTAGTGTTGTCTTAATTTGCATTTCTCTGACAATCAGTGACCTAGAGCAGTTTTTCATGTTTCATATGTTTGTTAGTATATATATGGACCAACCAGTCAACACCCATGTTCAGCGGGGAAGCAATTACAGAAGCCAGACCTTCTACCTTCTGCAACCCACAATGACCCTGGGTCCATGCTCCCAGAGGGATAGAGAATGGGAAAGCTATCAGGGGAGGGGGTGGGATATGGAGATTGGATGGTGGGAATTGTGTGGAGTTGTATGTACCCCTCCTACCCTATGGTTTTGTTAATTAATCCTTTCTTAAATAATAAAAAAAAGAATATACAGAAACAACAAGTGTTAGTGAGAAGGTGGGGAAAATGCAGTCCTCCCACACTATGAATGGGGATGTAAATTGATCCAACATCCCTGGAAAAGTCTGGAGAATTTTCAGGGACTCTAGAAATGGAACTACCCTATGACCTGGTGATTCCTCTCAAGTATGTTATCAGAAGGAAGCGATAAACACTTATCAGAAGGGACCTGTGTTCATAGCAGCACAATTTATAATAACACCCATGTCTGTTACTATGCCCAGTGGAAACCTTTCTATGAAACACTATATATATATATATATATATATATATATATATATATATATATATATATATATAAATGTATGTATATATATATATATATATTTTTTTTTTTTGCAGAAAGTGACTACTTTTTTTCCCTCAGTGTCTCAGTCTCATGTCATTATGTCATTTAATATTCTTTCAGACAGGAATTATGCCAAACTTTTTGAGACTTGGTGTTTCTCACAGAATTGTCCATTATGCTTGTCTTATAGTAGTCATGTTGGCCTATAGTTTGAAGAGTACAGATCATAAAGGAAAGAAGAGGTTACATAGATCTTTAAAGACTCTACTGACCCATTTTAATAAGGCACTAAAAAAGAACTTGAGTATTGTTGTTGACTATTCCAACTAAACTATGTATCCGGGCCTGAACTGTTTCTCATGTTATAACTCCTTGTTTTTAACTGCTTCCTGGACATCTTTACTGAAAGATGTGTGAGCATGAGTTAACTCACTGTCTTTTCCACTTAGCATTCCCCTCCCAGTGGTTCTGGACCTCTGGAATTCCCTGTCACAGTCAGTGTGATCATCAGTCCATAAACATCTATGCTAAAAGCCATTAGCTTCTGTCCTTACCTACATCTCCCACTTTCACGTACCTCACTATCCCTAGTACATTACCTTTCATTTGCATTGATATTATCAAAGCCCTAGCTTGGGTTTTTACAATCTTTTATATGTGCTAACTGCTACAGTCTTTCATCAATCTGTCCCTACCCCCTCCACCCACTACGCTGTCTCTAAGGTTATATTCCTAAAATATATATATATATATATATATATATATATATATATATATATATATATATATAAAAGACAAGAAAAAAAGTCGGGTTAACTTTGTCTTTTCTGTAGAGCTCACTGCAGGTTCTCTCTTTTCAGTACTAATTAAAGCACAAACTATTGAGTATAACATAAAAGGCATTCTCATTCTGCCCCTAAATGCTCGCCTCTTACTGTTAACCATCCCACCCACTCTACGAGAGTTCTGTTTTCATTGAACTTTCAGCATTTCCAATAGCACACACATTTTAATATAGCTTTGTGCTTTTTTGCAGGCCAAACATGAATAGCTAAGATAATCATTTCAGGTTGGAACTCAAAGTAATCTTGCAAATAAGTCATACTTGGTTTTTCATGGGTTATGAGAGCTTCTAGTAGTTAATAAGATTATGGATCCTGTACACTGTAGACTCTAGGCGGAAACAAAATGAACCATAGAAAGCAGGTCTTAGAGCTTTTGTCCTTGTGGGCTCATATTTTGTCCTTTAGGATTATTGTTCTCTGTGTGATCAGTTATTGATACAATTCTAGTACTTTAAATCTGAGTTTTGAATTTTATTGTTCTGTGTATATGTATATGTCTTAATATTTTTGCCGGTAATATTCTTTTACAATTTTATAAACTTCATTAAAATTATAATTAATTATATGAGGTTGCTATTAAAAGAGGCATGGGCACTCCTTGTCAACATACATCTTAATTTTTTTTTGCTACCTGGGTTATTACTGGGGCTTGGTGCCTGTACTAGGAATCCATTGCTCTTGGTGGCCACCCCCCTTTTTTATTTCTATTTTTATTTGACAGGACAGAGAGAAATTGAGATGGGAGAGTAAGGGGGTAGAGAAAAATAAACACCTGCAGGCCTGCTTCACCACTCATGAACTGTTCCCCTTACAGGTGGAGAGCGGGGCTCGAACCCGGATCCTTGAATGGTGCTATGTGCGCTTAACCGAGCACACCACCACCCAGTCATATTTGAATTCTTTTCAATAAAATGTATGAAGTATGAATCACCAAAAAGATCAATTAAAACTAGTTAACCATTGCCACACATTCTTAGAAAATAAATTTTTTTAAATTCAAACCAACAGGATATGAAGAGTTTTAGTCATATGATATACTAGAGAATTGAATCATTCTGGAAATTTATTTTTAATTATGGCTCAGTTAAAAAAGTTGAGATGAGTTAAGAAGAAAAATACATGTTCGTCAATGTTTCTGTGGTGCTACAAGATAACACATATTCATATAAGGCTTTTTAAAAATATTCCCTTTTGTCACCCTTGTTGTTTTATTGTAGTTATAGTTGTTGTTATTGATGTTGTTGTTGGATAGGACAGAGAGAAATGGAGAGAGGAGGGGATACAGAGAAGGGGAGAGAAAGACAGACACCTGCAGACCTGCTTCACCGCCTGTAGGTAGGGAGCTGGGGGCTGGAACCGGGATCCTTATACTGGTCCTTGCGCTTAACCACTTACACTTAACCCACTGCACTACCGCCCGACTCCCTATATAAGGCTTTTTGATATGTATGTGTCTCTAGATGTTTAGTGAGTGAGCTATAATTTCACTAAAAGCAATCTACTTTAATATATATATATATATTATATATATATATATATTGTTCTTTAATAAAGTGACTTACTTTAGTAGCATGCTGACCTGATAATTGCTAGAAGGCCAAAACTGGGTGTACTTGAGGTAATGTATCAGTAAGCGATGTACTTTCAATGCAATTAAAATATTCTAATCTAACCTAAGAAAAGATCTTGTTCATGTTGACTCCTTTAAATTCGGACTATGATTTCATAGTTTTAAAGTAGTCCATGACTTAGCTGACCCCATTAGTGGGGTACGACTCTCTCTGGCACTGTCAGTTGCTGCTGAATAAGCATTTTTGAAAGCCTCCGAATGAACTTCATCAGACAACTGTTGTTACCTAATTTCAGAGAAGAACTTATTACATAAAGAGTCACCATGATATTTAACAGTCAGGAAATACTAGACTAAGGATAAAAAAATAAATAACATGACAAGTAACAGTAGCTATTCCATCTGGAATGGCCCAGCTTGTAGTGGGGTGATTCTCATGTTTTAGTTGTCCCCTTGTAATTAATTTAGTGATTGATATGTTTCTGTTTATACTTACCCACAGGGCATACTCTGTGGGAATTATGTCTCCATATAAAAGACAGTTGTCTGACTCCATCTCCCGCCATTACTGTGGTGAAAGTAATTGTCTTTGGAATGTAGAAAGGAAGCTTTTAAACGCATGCCCAAAGTACACCTATAAAAAGACGCTTCTGATTTTTCTGTTTAAAATGGACCTTGTACTTCTAAGCCACAAAGGAAACATTAGGGTAATGATGAAGGACTTCTTACCTATCTTACAAAAAAATTGTTTGTTTTTGGATTCCAGTTAACACCAGTTAAAGCAGTCTTTATAGATCATAGCAATGGGTATGTACATCATAGACCTCATTTGAGTGGCATCTTCTCTTGGTGAAATTGTTATTTTATCAGAGCACTGCTCAACTCTAATTTATTGTGATGTGGGGGATTGAACCTCGGACTTTGGAGCCTCAGGCATAAGCAGCTCTTTGCATAACCATTATGCAACCTCCCCTGCTCCTCTTGATGTTTTTATAGGGAAACTGGGAGACACTAGACAATGTCCTCTGCCAGCCAGATGCCATTTTAAACTGCTGGTCTCTGCTTTTTTTTTTTGTGTGCAATGCAAGGTAAGTTGCTGAGTATAAAGGATTTTCTCTACTAGCTGTGAAGAACTAAAGTTCAGCTTCAATTCCCTTTCAAGAGATGTTCTCTGATCCCTTGAATTTCTCTTCTCTACTTGCATATACTTCATCACAGCCGTCTTTACATTATTAGTGCGAATGCCTTGCCCATCAAATGGCAGTCCTTTCAAGCCCCCGCTCCCCACCTGCATGGGAGTCACTTCACAAGCAGTGAAGCAGGTCTGCAAGTGTCTTCCTCTCCCCCTCTCTATCTCCCCTTCCTCTCTCCATTTCTCTCTGTCCTATCCAACAATGACAACATCAATAACAATAATAATAACTACAACAATAAAACAACAAGGGCAGCAAAAAAATGAATAAATAAATATTTTTTTAAAAAATGGCAGGCCTTCTAAAAGGGAGCTTTCAGATTCACTCCTCATCTGTATGACTTCCTCAGACTTCAAAAGCCTTCCGTGAGTGGTGTGAATTGATTTAAAATCGGCTAATCTGGCCTAATTATATCTTTTATGTAACCACAGTAGTATTCACTGTGATTATTAATGTGTGTTTATTAAAAGTTATGGTGTATAGGGAACTTTCCAAGCAGTCAGCAACTCCTATTTGCTTATGCCTCCCCCAGCTGTCTCCCAGACTTTCTAGACCATGCAGTGCCTTGCCATCCACTAATGCACCACAACTGTTCTGTGATGCATCTGTTTTCCTAATTGGTGGAACTGATAAGGATAAATGAGCCCAGCTCTCCCCCTGCAGTGGTGTCTGTGCTGTCATATACTCACACAACACAGCTCTTATCTGGGGTAGAAGGATGTTATCTCTATAGAGGGGCCTTCCTTGGAACTGAGGCCACAGACACAGAGAGCGAGATAGACACACACACACACACACACACACACTTGAGAAGCTTTAGTGATTTTAATTCACTATTTGACTGCTTCACAACCAGAACCCGGTTGGATATTACTTTTGCATCTTCTCCCTGCCGGTTTCAAAGTTTCTGGGAAACTTTGCCTACATTTCCGTTGTCTACAGAACACTTTATAGGCTGGATCTTAGTATCTTCCAGTTTGACACCAGTTTTCATCCTATACACTTAATTTATTACTTCCATTACCTTATTTGCTATGGAGTCTTTTGCTCTCTTGGCCTTATTCCAAATTCTTGCTGATATGCAACTATTTATTTGTAAATTCACCTTTAGATAATGCTGTTTCTTCTTAATCTCATTAAGGACCAGAGATTTTAAATGTTTATTCATTTTATTCATTATCCAATCTTAATACCGAATGCAGTCTCAAATTTTAGTAAGTATTAGTGGACATCATATAGACTTTCACTTTTATTCTTTTCTTAGGATCACAGACTATTACTGTATAGTTTGGGGTTTTTATGGTCTGAAAACCTCATTTGACATCTTCAAACACCATTTTTTTTTATATATAGTCTTTGTCTTAACTGTTCTGTCAGAATTTTGTTCAAATAAACTTACTTTCCATTATTGAATTTTTCTGTATGCTTCCAATAGCCTGGTCTAAGAGATTTTTAAATGCAACCCTACCTCATTTTCTTAAATAGGGTTTTAAATCTTATTTACCTATAATTGTTACTTTATTTAAATGAAGGGTGTGGAAACTTTCAGATAAATGTACTTTGCCTAAAGAATTTTACCACTGCTATTTTTTCTTTGTAAAAGTTTAGAAAAATATTATTGAATATATGCTTTGTTCTAGATATAAGTCTGAGTTTGAGCAACAATGACATTGTAGAGGCAGTATAGTGTCTTGGATAAGGTGTCACTCATGTCTAGTTTAGAATTCTAGTCTGTCCTTGATTATATAATATGAATTCAATAAGGGTTTGTTCATATAAAAAAATAAACTTTTTAAAAATTATATCTCATGTGAAGTCTCTTGTTAAGTAACAGCATTTTGGTGAAAATTATGATAATATAAAATTAGATCGGTCAAAATAATGCAGAGTTTTCATATATGTTTTATTATCAGTTGACTACTCCTTGGGACAGATTTTATTATTGCTATTTTTAAATCTGTACTAGCTTCTTATTAGTTGGCTAGGATAACATTTTAAAACATGTAGTTTTTAAATATATGCCATTGGGTCTAAGATGCGGGCTAAGGTTTCCTGCAGACACCTTGGGAGATGAGAAACTATACCTATATTGTATCAGTTAGTACACATAGTTACATCATAATGTAGCACATTAACCCTCCAATATAATGGAAATATATATATGTACACACACACACACACACACACACACACACACACGCCATTAACAATGACATTGACAGTAATGTATTCTGCAAATGGTTTTGTAGCTCCTTTTGTGCACTAATAGAGGGAAGTTTAACTGTTTTTTTATAATGGTTAGGCAGCTGAAAGTTTTATTTTTCATTCCAGGAGAATATATTTTTCTCTTTATGCTACTTTGATCTTTATTTTAGTATCTTAACAAGTACTCATCTCATTAGTTACATCATAAAATCCTTGATTAATAACATCATAAAATACTTCCAAATTGTAGTGCCCCCCCATCCCATTTTTATACAGAGACACAGCCAGAAAGGCAGAGGTAGAAAGTGAAAGTGAGGGACCCCCAACAACAAACCTCACTCCAATGCAGTGAACAGCCCACTATCCAAGTGAGCTATTTCACTGGCCCTCAAAATTAAAACTCCTCTTAATAATCTGGCTGCTTTCCACTAAGTTAAATGCATTTTTTTGGGTATAATCTTAATTTCTTCCTCTGTGAAGATGTATAGTTGGGTTTAGCAGGATTGTCTAACTCGTAGCATTATTGTATGAAGTAAGTGAAATTATTTTGTTTTAACTTAGCACTATGCTTATAAGGATTCCATGAATTTTAACAATCATGACTATTATTTTATTTTCCTATCCATTTCTCATTTCTTCACCTACCTGTTTTAAAAAGCAATATAAAATAAAACAGGGATAAAAGTAGAATGTTTTAAAACTCAGACACAGAACAAAAGTTAATAGGCATTTGGAAACAATTGATGAATACTTAAGGGCAGTACTTAATTCACTAAAGATTGTGTATTCTGACAATATTCTACTGAAGGAAGTATTTAATATTTAATTATCTTATCAATTTTAATAAAACATGAGACAGTATGGATTTCAAGAATCTAATTCTATCCATTAACCAGAAGGTTTCATGTAAATGAGTAACTCCATAATTGTACTTAAAAACTGAACACATTTATAATATATTACAATGACCTCAGAAAAAGTCTTCTGAATTTCTTGGTATGTTGGGTACTTTTAAAAAAATTTTTTTTATTTAAGAAAGGATTAATTAACAAAACCATAGGGTAGGAGGGGTACAACTCCACACAATTCCCACCACCCAATCTCCATATCCTACCCCCTCCCATGATAGCTTTCCCACTCTCTATCTCTCTGGGAGCATGGACCCAGGGTCATTGTGGGTTGCAGAAGGTAGAAGGTCTGGCTTCTGTAATTGCTTCCCCGCTGAACATGGGTGTTGACTGGTCGGTCCATACTCCCAGTCTGCCTCTCTCTTTCCCTAGGAGGGTGGGTCTCTGGGGAAGCTGAGCTCCAGGACACATTGGTGGGGTCTTCAATCCAGGGAAGCCTGGCCAGCATCCTGATGGCATCTGGAACCTAGTGACTGAAAAGAGAGTTAACATACGATGCCAAACAAATTGTTGAGCAATCATGGACCCAAAGCTTGGAATAGTGGAGAGGAAGTGTTAGGGAGGTACTCACTGCAAACTCTAGTGTACTTCTGCTTTCAGGTATATATTTTGCAGTAGTTTATAGATAAGTGTGAAGATATGTTCTCTCTCACAGAAACTGGTGTATATCTAGGTTTTGGGACTTTGTTAGAAAGTGAACCACCGGAGATGAAATTAGAGTATACTGTGAAAGGTAAGGTCTCACCCGAGTAATGAAGGTGAAGGGTTGTCATTCCACATGTGAAGTCTCTGGACACAGTCTGAAGTGAAGCATGTTGAGGTGGCAATCGTTGCATTGGTTAGGTTGTGATCAGCGGATGCAATATTATTTGGTATGGATTGGGAGAGGCATACGGGAAAGTGGGCCCTATCCAAGGGTTCCAGGACTGGGGGGAAGTTGGGGCTCTATAGTGGAGATATGAGGTTCCTGCTGTCTTAGGGTTCAAAAAGACAATCGATAGTTACTATTATCATCACATTATTTGGTAATTGGGTTAACTTTGAAAAGTCCTTTTGTTAGGGTTTGCTGTACAGTACCCAGTATCTTGTATATATCTGTGCTATTGGATGCTTCTGATCTACTTGGTCTAGGCTTTTGAGAGAGTCCGCATATCAAATACACAGCCTATATATTAAAAAGATTCAGTTTTTGGTTTGAAAAAGTTTGAGACATACAATTGATTTTCCCCCTCTCAAATTAATTAACTAGTGATTTATATGTCTACATTTTGCTAGGAGTGTACATAAACACCATTCCCACCACCAGAAGACTGTGACCCATCTCTCCCACCCACTCCCACCCCCACTGGCCCAGGAAGCTACATATCTACCCCTCACCACAGGGTTTTTACTTTGGTGCCCTACTTACAATTTGGTCAGGTCCTGCTTTTAGTTTCCCTTTCAGATCTTCTTCCTCAACTTCTGTTGATGAATGGGATCATCCCATACTCATCTTTATCTTTCTGACTTAGCTCACTTAACATAATTCCTTCTAGCTCTGTCCAAGATGGGTCAGAGAAGGTGGGTTCATTGTTCTTGATGGCTGCATAGTATTCCATTGTGTATATATACCACAGCTTTCTCAGCCACTCATCTGTTGTTGGGCACCTGGGTTGCTTCCAGGTTTTAGCTATTATGAATTGTGCTGCTATGAACATAGGAGTACACACCTCTTTTTGGTTGGGTGTTATGGAGTCCTTGGGGTATAACCCCAGGAGAGGAATTACTGGATCATATGGAAGGTCCATGTCTAGCCTTGTGAGAGTTTTCCAGACTGCTCTCCACAGAGGCTGTACCAATTTACATTCCCACCAGCAATGTAAAAGGGTTCCTCTGTCCCCACAACCTCTCCAGCATTTGTTGTTGCTGTGGTATGTTGGGTACTTTTACAAAAGATTTTACTGAAATTATTTATGTGTTATTATTATTATTTTTGAGCACTTGATCCAATACAATTTTATATTTGAATTTTGCTTTGGATGTGTTGTTGCTAAGTAGCTCTAAAACCTGGTGTATTACTAAAATTTATATCATTTCAGCATTAAAATATAGTTATTTAAATAATAGGCAACCCATATCTTTGACCTTGGGAGAACCACTGCAGTTTCCAGTGGAAGGAATGGGGACACAGAACTCTGGTGGTGGGAACAGTGCGTGATTATACCTGTTATCTCATAATTTTGTAAATCAGTACTAAATGCCTAATAAAATTAAGAATTACGTATTAAAACAGTTGTTATAAAATAGTTAAGGAACGAGGTGGTGGCACACCGAGTTAAGCTCACATAGTATGAAGCATAAGGACCAGCACAAGGATCCTGATTGAAGCCCCAGGCTCCACACCGGGGGTGTGTGTGTGTGTGTGTGTGTGTGTGTGTGTGTGTGTGTGTGTGTGTGTGTGTGTGTGTGGTGTTGCTTCACAAGTGTTGAAGCAGGTTTACAGATGTCTTTCTCTCTCCCTCTTTATCTTCCCCTCCCTTCTCAATTTCTCTCAGTCCTATCCAAAAAAAATTTAAAAAAACAATGGCCACAGGAGCAGCGGATTCAGGCACCGAGCCCCAGAGATAACCCTGGAGGCAAAAATAGTAATAAAATAATTATTTTATTTATTTATAGAGCACTGCTGATTTCTGGAGATTGAGCCTGGGGCTTTGAAACTGCAAGTGTGTTACTATACAATGGACTTCAACTGGATTGGAGTGCTTTGCAGAAAACTGAGACTTTTAA
This sequence comes from Erinaceus europaeus, assembly GCF_950295315.1. Classification (NCBI taxonomy): domain Eukaryota; kingdom Metazoa; phylum Chordata; class Mammalia; order Eulipotyphla; family Erinaceidae; genus Erinaceus; species Erinaceus europaeus. Next base: position 88,131,574 of record NC_080175.1, on the reverse strand, counting down.
AATTATTATTCTCTTTTGTTGCCCTTGTGGTATTGTAGTTATTATGGTTGTTGTTATTGATGTTGTTGTTTGATAGGACAGAGAGAAATAGAGAGAGGAGGGAAAGACAGAGAGGACGAGAGAAAGATAGACACCTGCAGACCTGCCTTACCACTTGTGAAGCGACTCCCCTGCAGGTTGGGAGCCAGGGGCTCGAACCAGGATCCTTATGCTGGTCCTTGTGCTTCGCGCCACATGTGCTTAACCTGCTGCACTGTCGCCCAAATCCCAGAAAACTAAGACATTTTACACATGTCGCAACAACTGTATTTACTGTTGACTGTAAACTATTAGTCCCGCAATAAAAAAAAAATTAAAGATACTTCTTACCTGCATTAATGATCAATTTATTAATTGATTCATTCCTGGCAGAAAACATCCATCTACCATAATGACAAAGAAGCTATATGCTTGATTCATGTATGAACATTTCTTTATTATTTTTTTTTACTAGAGCACTGCTCATCTCTGACTGCTTGGTGATCCCAGCAATTCAATCTGGGACATGTTACATGTAAATCCAGTGTGTTACAACTCTGCTATCTCCCCAGTCCTAATGTTATATTTACAAGACAAAATAAAGATGCATTTAAAAATTTTTGAGTATGTGTTTAGTGGAAGTAACTTTAACAAAATATCATTTTAAGGAAACCAAAGTAAAATATAATTTAAGTTTAAACTAAACATTGCTTATTCTGTTACATTCCAACTTAGTTCACATTTCAAAGAGAAAAAGTCAAATGTAGAATAATTTCAGTAGCTAATTTGGGCAGGCTTACAGATTCCAAGTCTCATTTTTCTTAATTGATAAGCTATACAAATAAAACATATATTGATGAGATTTTTTTTTTTTTTTAAATTTCACTTATTTATGAGAAAGATAGGAGGAGAGAGAAAGAACCAGACATAACTCTGGCACATATGCTGCCAGGGATTGAATTTAGGACCTCATGCTTGAGAGTCAAAAGCTTTATCACTGCGCCACCTCCAGGACCATGATGAGATATTTTACAAATGATGTCTAACACTTTTTATTGCTTTTGGGGAGGGTGAGCTAAGGGGAAGTAACACATAATGTCTGTAACAGGTGACTAATCTTTTCTTTAAACTTCCATGTTGGTAAATGTCCAAAAGACCCCAGCTGGTCAGTTTTTACTGACTTTCACGTTGTTGGATTAGTCATGACTAATTATTCCAAGATAAATCCTGGCTCATCAGGTCTGTTCAGTTTATTTTTACATGAGTTTGTAGTTGTGTGTGTGTGTGTGTGTTCTTTTTTTTTTTTAATTTTTATTTAACCATAGGATAAGAGGGGTACAACTCTATACAACTCCCACCACTAGAACTCCGTATCCCATCCCCTCCCCTGATAGCTTTCCTATTCTTTATCCCTCTGGGAGTATGGACCCAGGGTCATTGTGGGATGCAGAAGGTGGAAGGTCTGGCTTCTGTAATTGCTTCCCTGTTGAACATGGGTGTTGGCAGGTCGAGTTTGCAGTTCTGCGTCTTTATTGGCTTCATAGTCTATGCTCGCCGGTGTTTTAGATTTCATTAGGGATTTTCCTGGGTTTTATAAGCAAGTAAGAGTTAGAAGCCTCTTGAAAATCTGAATTAAGCTAAGATATTAATTGGAGGTAAGTGCCACTCTAGACTACAGCTTACATTGTGCGTCCTATACCTTTGGGTCGCAACCTTCACACTATGCCATTCTGATGAGCACACACATTGTGAAAAAGCAGGCTCTGCTTGTAGTGTTTCTAAATTTTCTAGATGCCTTTTTATCTGAGAAAGCCTTTAGACTTAATAGTCTATCATGAAATGGTTTGATTAAAATCAGTCATAACTCCTTGGGTAAAAAACTGATACAGCCCCAAGACCTGGAAGGCCCCCCCCCCCCCCCGGACTCTCGAGTCACAGTGCATGATGGTAGAGGACCTTGTTTTGCAAAAAAATAAGAAATGTTGCACATGTACCAACAGCTGTATCCATCGTAAACCATTAATACCAAGAAAAATATTTTAAGAAATTTAATGAAAGTTTGTTTTTTGTCTGCTATCAGTGTGGATTTCCCTGTGTTTTTGTTTTTTGTTTTTTACAGTTTCATTTTTCATTCCTTTCCCTTAGTGTGTGTGTCTTTAGGGGCTAGTTGATTTTTTTATAGAGAGCACGGCACTATGCCCTGATTTTCATCCAATGAGCCACTTCTTGGGGCAAAGTTTTAATCCACTTAACTCTAAGTAATTATTGTTAAGCAAGATCTTGCTGTCATTTGCTCTTAGGGAATTTGTTAGATAATATTGCTTTTTTGTTATCCTAATATCATTTGTATAAGTTTGCAATGATATATATATATGTGTGTGTGTGTGTGTTTTGAATTCCTTATCATGTTCTTTTCTGTTATTACTACATTATTTTTTTTACCATGAGACATGTGTATGTGTAATAAAATGGCCACAGCTTATCTAAAAAATACAACAATATTTTTGAGTTTTCAAACACATTTATAGAGTAAACTGAAAAATAAAGACTTTAGAAAATACTGTTCATCATACAGAAATGGGTCTTCCGTGAACAATTAGTACTTGATGCTTGGATTGACTTAAATGTTTGGAGGCTACCAATCACACTATAGATGTAGGGCTAATCAGCAAGATTTACTGACATCAGAGACCTTCAGTTACTACACAGTTTTCATTACGGTCTCCAAAGTAGACAAAAGGGAAAAAAAGAGGAAGAGAGAGAGATGTAGTGAGAGGGAGAGGGAAAAGTAGAGGGAGAGAGAGATGGAGAAAAAAGGGAAAGGAAAAAGAGCTCTTCCTTGTTCAGTCATGGCGACAGGTGGTGACAATAAGAAACTGTGCTAGCGGTGAAAGGGAAGAGAAACAACCTTCATGTGGTGACTGACATTTCCTCGGAATTAAAGTTAATAATTTAGCTTGGTGTTAAGTGTTGTCAATCCTAGATAGTGTTTTATTTATTTCTCTTAGCAACACTAAGAATGTCAACACCCTTAATATTTATTTGCTAGTAATAAAGATGTAAAACTAGACTAGAAAAAAAAATGAGAGAAAGTCAAAATAAGCAAACAAACAACCTGGCATATTAAACTAGGGAATCTTATTAGCCCAGGCTGGTTCAATAGCCTATCAACTCTTTCTATTGGGATGTTGGAAAAGTCATGACATATTTTTGCATAGAAGACATAGAAAAAGTATGTCATGACTTTTCTACACCCCCAAAGCAATGGGGTTATTTAGCAGCTCAAGCTCAGTAAAGTCGAGTTAGAAAGGAAACACTTAAGAGAAGAGAAATGGTTTCCAAAATAGAGATGGAAATCTGATTATTTCCCATTGTGCAATGCTGAATCTCAAGTAGTAGCTACTATCTTGTTTGCTTATTTGTTTGTTTTGTTGTCAGTGGGGATTCACTGATTTGAGCTGACTTTTTATGATAAAGGAGTGAGAGTCAGAGGGAAAGATAGTTCAGCATCAAAGTTTCCTTCAGAGTCCTTGAGGCGAGGCTCAAATCCGAGTCTTACTTATGAAAATAGATATGCTCTATTCATGTTAGCTATCTAGTAACTAGGTTTTTGTTTATTTGTTTGTTGCTGGTTTTGTTTTGTTTCACATATATTGATTTTGGTCAGGTAAAACAGAAGTCACCTTAATAATTAAAACAATGGGGGGGGGGTAGGGCGGTAGCACAGCGGGTTAAGCATAAGTGGCGCAAAGCACAGGACTGGCAGAAGGATCCCCGTTAGAGCCCCCGGTTCCCCATCTGCAGGGGGGTGGCTTCGCAAGCGGTGAAGCAGGTCTGCAGGTGTCTATCTTTCTCTCCCTCTCTCTGTCTTCCCATCATCTCTCCATTTCTCTCTGTCCTATCCAACAATGCACGACATCAACAACAACAATAATAACCACAAGGCTACAACAAGGGTAACAAAAGGGGGAAAAAAAGTAAAAAGACCTCCAAGAGCAGTGGATTCATGGTGCAGTCACCATGCCCCAGCAATAACCCTGGAGGCTGCCTTTGGATAAAAGAAAAGCAACATGGAGGGGGTGTACAAAGAAGGAGGAAGAGATTGCAAGAACTGTGGGAAACGTAGTGATTATAATAGTTAAGAACAAGTTTTTGGATTTCTAGTTATAACTGTTAAGGATCCATTCTAAAAAGTAGGTCTTGAGCTGTACAGCAGTGGTCAGTCGTGCACCATTAAGGAAGATGGAGCAAACAAGCCATAAAGGTATGTGATTTCCACAGAAAACACCTTGCTTTTGCTTTGTGAAGTGAAAATCTAAAAGACATCAGCAGAAACTCTGACAAGAACTGTCATTTTTATTTTTTTTACTGTTTTCTGCTTTCAGAAATCTTTTTTAAAGGAGTTAGGTTGCTTTATTTAGCTCATAACATGCCTGGTAGCCTGAGGGACCAGAACAAAGAATGAACTCTAACCCTTGTTTCCTGCTATTATCGCTAAGTGCATCTTAATGTGACACTAAATATTAATGTCGTTCGTAATAGGAATTGTAACACAAAGTAACGGAATTAACGTTAAAACTCTTTTTCTTCTGTTAAAAATGATGTTTCATTAGTGATACACCCACCAAATAGTACCTATTCTTTTGAATTGTTACACTCATTCAAAAGCCTGCAAATTAGTGTAAACTCCGGACCTGCCCAACATCCTCTCAGCATTACAAGATTCCAGAAAATGTGAATAGGATGTTTCAGTTGTTAGATAATTTTCCAGATGTGTGTGTGTGTGTGTGTGTGTGTGTGTGTGCCCGCGTGTGTGCTCTGATAATTCAAATGGCTTCCTTTCAACACTCCAGGCTTGTCATGTACACTATATTAGAGTATAGCATTTTTGAAAGAATTTGGCACAGATACTGCTTTTCCACTTTCACTCGCTAGGTTTAAAGAGTGCCTGCCAAGATCAGTATAAATACATGCTAATAAGTATATTTTCACCGATTTTCAAAGTTCCCTCTTATTAAGTGTCAATATTGTATGTGTTATGATAAAAAGTAGTTTAATTAGCTGTGGTTTCACTGATACTTTGAGAGCTTATCTGGTGGTTCTAGCAGGGGAACGCAGCTACTCCTATGTCTCTGTTCCGGAAAGGCCGTCCTCTTTCTCTGAGCGAAGCTTTGGGAGGGATTCACATGGAGCTAGCGGGTGAGGGAGGAAGGGGATACCCCCTAGGCAGCCAGATCAGCTAAATCAACCCTGGTAATCAGTGAGGTGACAGATGTTGCAGCCAGATCGCCCTCACATCCTTCACTGATATTTTGTATGAATGAATCTAGGTTGTTTTTATAGCAAACCTCAACATTTTCAAATGAGAATGACAGCACTGATTCATGCATGATCATTCGTTCTATTTAGCTACACGTTTATGAGTTTAGTTTCCTCAGTATTTCTGCGTCCATAAGTAAGTGGGAAAGCAGTTTAAAACACATTAAAGTTTTCTTAGAATTTTTTTCACTGCTTATTTGGATAACAAAATCATATCCATTCAATATCTTATACTATCCCTCCTACCCTTGAACAAGCTTTTGAATATTAGTATAGTATCAACATATTTAGATGGTGATTTAATAAACTTTTTAGAAATAAAATTATTACATCTGGGCATACTAGAAACTGTTTTAACTCAGAGTATACAAGACCTGGTTCATCCACAAACATTCATTTCTTGGAAACTTACAAAAATCTATCTGATGAATGCAAATAACTCTCAGAAGCTTTTTTTTTTTTTTTTTGACTAGTTGAAGCAGTCTGATATATGGGTTAACCACATTCTATAAGAGTGTTACATTTTGAAGACCTGATAGAATTTCAAATGAATATGATTCAAAACTGATCCTGACAGAGGACTGCCAGTGTGTCTGGTAACCAGCTAGAGTAGAAATGAAGTGAATGCACAATTTAGCATCGTCTCAGTTCACCAACTTTAAGATTATGTGATTCCTGGAAGATTTTATGATTTCTAGCATTGACATAAATGCAAAATCAGCCAGTAAAGAGAGAATTCACACAGGTTGAGATTTATTTAATATAATTTTAGCTACACCGGAGTGGGAATAGAATATGCTTTTTTTTAACACTTAAACTTGAATCCTCACAATGAATAAATTTAGTCAAGTTGCTTAATTTTTATGTATCTCACTTTCTTCATCTATAAAAGAGGATGACAATATCTACCTCAGGTGATTGTTGCCTATCTATGTACTTGTTCCATAGAGTAAATTAATATTATTTTATTTCCTCTGATGATTGAGTCCTGACCATTCCCTTAGGTTCTTACTTCTGCAATAATTTTAAAGCACATATGGAAAATTACTTTTGAGGAAGATCAGAGATTGTTTTACAGTAGGTTGAAGATGGCTGAAAGTTTAGAGATGTTGCAAATACGTCTGACTAATAATGCTAGCTTATTTTGTAATGCGATTTCAAAGTTTTTATATTTAGCCTTGGATTGATTGATTGCCTTTATGTGCCTACTATTACCAAGGAAGGGAATTGACTAAGTTGATAAAACTCCCATGACAGGAGAGACCGTAAGCTATGGGAAAATAGATGAACAGGATCTTTCAGCTCTAGAAAAATCTGACGTGTCTACTTTTATAACCCCACTACTGCTAGTATTACTTTATGTGCTTGAGGTTTCAGGTGAAATGTGAATAACACCAGATTGATAGATTTGTTATATCTGAAAAAAAAAAAGTGAAGTGTGGTTGTACTTAAAGCCTAAATTGGGCAGTGCTTGTTTTCACTGAAATGTGTCAGTAGCAAATGACAAATTTAAAAAAAAAATTTTATTTATAAAAAGGAAACAAAAAAAAGGAGTACAACTCCACACAATTCCCACCACCAGAACTCCGTATCCCACCCCTCCCCTGATAGCTTTCCTATTCTTTAACCCTCTGGGAGCATGGACCCAGGGTCATTGTGGGATGCAGAAGGTGGAAGGTCTGGCTTCTGTAGTTGCTTCCCTGCTGAACATGGGCGTTGACAATATGACAGAGTTTTAATAGTAACATAAATTGCCTAATTTATGCTTACAGTGTGACTCTGAAAAAAAAAACAGTACAGTGACTCATAAATATTAGTGTGCTTAATTCCTTTAATCCAAGTTTCACTATTTATTTAATTCACTAGTGCAAATGAAGACGTTATTATAGTCAACGTTGTAGTACCAAATATTCTGGACCGGTTTTAATTTGACTGATTAAGGGAAACAGCTACGTTCTGTTATTCAAATCACTTTACATTTTGAAGCTGTATTTCACAATGGAGACAGAACAAGACAGAAAGAAAACGCCGGAGCAGCAGCTCTGGCATATACAGTGCAGGCGACTGAAACTAGGCTTCACACGCGCGAGTTCTGTGCTCGCTCTACTGTACTCGTTCTACTGCTGAGCCACCTTCACAGACGCAATGTCACTTTACAGTTTGTAAGTTTTTAAAACTTGGTGGGACCAGTTGATAGCTCAGCTGGTAGAGTACAATACTTTTCATTGGTGCAACACAGATTCATGCCCCCAGAACTGTGCGTTCTGAGACGGGGCGGGGGGGGGGGGGTCTAGCACTGTGGTTTATCTTCCTGTCTCCTTCTCTACCTGAATTAAAAAAAAAATTGCCCTGAGAGTGGTGAAATTGTGCATAGGTGAGACCTTGGCATTGCCAAAAAAAGACATTAGGTTATGCACTTAATGTCTTTAGTGGTAAGGGATTAATTTTCCTTATTGATATTATACATCTCATGGTTTTTATACCTTATTATTTGCATTTTATAGTTCCTTTTTTTCTCATTGTCCAGTAACTTTCAAATATAACTGATGTTTCTGTTTTAATTTCCATGTCAAGATGATTTATAATAATGAGATCGATAAAAATACTCTAATGATGTTCTCCGGACTAGTATTTACTCAAAAATTTCTGAGTAAATAAATACGATGCTGAAGAATTCCTTACAAATCCATCACTTTTCTTTTGGAAGATTTATTTTTATTTGTTTCAGATGAGACAGTTTCACATATGACAGACAGCAAGAGTGAAAGCAAGAGCAAGAGAAGCGAGAGCACCTTTTTGTACATAAAATACTGGGGGTTAAACTGGGACCTCAGGGGATGCAAGTCCTGTGCTCTACCAGGGAGTTACTTACCTGACTGCACACATTCCTTAAACTTAATGAGAAGGAAAAATCGCTTCAAGGAAAGCTCTAGGTGATATTCTTATTGAAAAGCACTAGTATTTCTCAGTATTTCAGTAGAGAGAGGCAAAGAATGCTTCCTCGTGCTATCATTAGAGTCTCAGTTCTGTCGCAAGACTCTTTGCTGGAATCAAACCTTTTAAAATTCCTCTGAACCTCAACAGTATTTCAAGATGCTTGATGTCAGTTTTTTTCTTTCTTTTTCAAGAAAATCTGAAATTATTATTGCTGCATCTTGGGATGGCTTTTCCTATCTTGGACTCAGTGGAGACACATATGTTTTAGTTTGGAATTATTAGTGACATTCTTTCCGTCATCTCAAGTTCATGCAACATTTTTGGATGAGGGTGATTCTTTAAATGAGCAAACGACTATCTTGGTTTTTGCACGTATTTTTACTATCAAATTCTGTATTATCTTAATCATTTAAAAAGTCTGTTTTTACAGCTCACTTAAAGATTATAGCAAGTATCTTGCAACATGGAAACGTAAACCTGCTTTCCTCTTCTATTTGTGAATTTTGAAAATTTTTTTTCTCTAGTTCTTAACAAAATGGAAATGTTAAAATTACCTTAAGTAATAAGGATTTTTTTGTTGTTGTTCATTCTGTAAGTCATTTTTATTTTATATATCTTTAAGAGGCTAACTTGCATTTGTACTTTCGTTTATCTTCTGTTATGCTTTCAGCTGCCATTGAACTTAGTTTGTTACATGTGAATGCTAAAAAAATAACTACAGGTTGGTATCTTAAGATGAAAATAACCCTAGCCACTAGACTCCCAGGGAACTAATATGTTGAAGTGAAAATAAAAATGAAATCTGAGTAACATGCATCTTTTAAAATTATGATGAGATGGGTGTTCTTGGGTTCGTTTCATTGGATAATAGCCCATGCAGAGATCTCTATATGAGGAAGCTGTTGCCCACTACTGCAAGTAGACTGTCTTGAAACTCATTTCCTTGGTTGTCATTCCCATGAATCTCATGTTATCTTATTGTAAATTTAATTTTTTCCCATGTAGAATTACAGATGGTTATTTTACTTGATTTTGTTCGTCTCTGTGCTTTTTCCATGTGGGCTGTAGCTTCCTGACTTGCTCATGACAAGAAAAGGCAATACATAGATTGAAAAACAAATCAAATATTACCAAACCTTCTTTCTCATATTTTCATTAAGTTTGAATTTACTTAAGGTAGAGTAAGTTATCTTTAGGAACGTCAAATAACTGATGAAAGAAATTGTTTTGTGGCTCTTAGTCAATGTAGCATGATTTAAAAAAAAATCTTTTCGTTAAGATAATTTTTGTGAACTTTAAGATAATCTTGCCTTATTTTCTTAAGCGCCCAGTTTAAACTTAAAAAAAAAAAATTGCTGCTGCCATTTTTCAATGTGATGAATGAGTTTTCTAGAACCAAATATACTTCCATCCAGTTTTAAGGATCTGATGTCCTTTTGATGTCTGATCTGACAGAATGAAGAAAAATATTTAATCAGAGAAAGATGCTGAGGAATGAAACTCAGATACTGCACAACTTTGAACTACAGTGCTAACTATAAAAGTTTAATTTTAGCGTCCTGCACAGTCTGAAGAGTGTTCAGTTGACCATGTGGGCATTCTAAATATTTATAGCCAACTTTGTATGGCAAATAACCCTAGCAGTTATTTAACAACTCTGCATCTTCCACAGCCTTCACTGAAGTCTTAAAAACTTTGATTCGTGTATATATAGCATAACTTTCTTAGCTATTCATTCATCTGTTGTTTTGCAGAAAAATTGAGAAATTTTACACATGTATCAAAGACTGTATTTACTGTAAACCATTAATCCACCCAATTAAAAAATAATAAGAAATTTGGATTTTGTAGTTTTCATTAGCAAACCCAAAGCATCTCATGTTTTCCTGTGTTCAGGGGCAGGCAGCCAGAAGCTTGGATTTGCTAATTTTAGTCTGGCACTGATAAATAGCCACCTGGTTGATTGACAGTTATACAGAAATAAATTGTACAGAAATAAATACTAAAGGAGCTTTTTTATGATACATCAAAAATCTCTAAATATTGTCCCAGATATGTTCATTTCTTAATGTGTGAGAAAGGGCAAGACATAGGAAATTATATGTATATCTGAAGGAGGGAATGGATTTCAGAGTCTAAAACGTCCTCAAATACGATTGCATTGTCACTGATTTACAACAAATGCACCAAGTACACAAAGGCATAAGGTGTTCATTTGGAGAGCTAATTTTAACCTAGAGCTTCTCCTAATTGCTAACACCCTTTGAAAGATTTATGTGATCCAATATTAGCTTTTGTGGTGAAATATAGTCTATCCTTATAATTGGCAGTAGCTGTGTTCTATGGAGTCTCTGGAAACACTGATTTACCCCATCTAAACCTAGATCCCTAGAAATATACAAGGTTCAGTTTTTGTGAACCTCTAATTCACATATGTGTGTGTGTGTGTGTGTGTGTGTGTCAGTGGGTCAGTACATAATTTTTCTTTTGTGTGTTTCTGTTTGATTGAAGGCATCATATTCTATATACATTGTTAGCTTACTCACATTAAACTCAAGGCCAGCAACCCCATAACTCATGCCTAAACAAAGCTTAACAAATACAGAAATTTTCTTTCTAGACACAACACAGCCTTGTTGTGCTTAGGACCACTAGACAGCACTTCAGCATTATGTGTGGGGCCATTTAAAAGAACAAATTCATCAACATACAGCACACAACTGCGGGAAGAAAAAAAAAATCAGAGGGAGAATTAAATACAAACTGAAAATGACACTTGTGTAGGATAGGAAAGCTAAAATTCGAGGGTAGTACTACTTTTTAAAAAAACAATTTAAAAAAGTATTTTTGGCTTTATTTATTTATTTTGATAGGTCCGAGAGGAACTTAAAGGGAAGGGGAATAGAAAGAAAGGGAGATAGACACCTGCAGCCCGGCTTCACTGCTCATTGAACTTCCTCTTGCAGGTGGGAGCCAAGGTTTGAGCCCATGTCCTGTGCACTGTAATATGTGCACTTAATTAACCAGATGAGCCTCTGCCTATCCCTAATACTGCCTATTTTTTTAATCTCAGCTGGGGATGTGTTCATTAAATACATAATTTTACAATGTTGATGCCCTTATATGTCTGCACCTGACCCCTACCCCAAAACACTGTGCCACTTTCAGAGTCAACAAATGTACTTTCATGAGTTAGTGAATTTGTAAACTGCAGATTCTGAAAATAATGAAGATGAGTCAATACTCTATATTGAACGCCAGAATGATTGAGCTTTGTGTCTATGTTGACTGTATAGAGCTTCCCCTGAACACTAGAAAGGACTTACAAAATGTTATTTCTTAAGTTTTATCAATTCATTTCTTTAAGAGACCAAGAGCTATTTGAGCAGTCTTTCTGTTGGGCCATTTCTTCAACTGCTAAATACTTTCAGCGTTTGAAGAAGAGTTCAAATTCCCCGAGGATGTAGACATTTCACATAAATGATCTGCAAAAAGTAGACATCAAACTTATTTAATAAATTGGGACCTTATAACTTTCACAAGTTCCTATTATGACTCTAAAAATATAAAACCTGTATCAATCACTTCTACTTTTTCATCTTTTAAAGCTAGAAAGCACAGGTTCTTTCCTTTGTTCAGGAAATTCTTTTGAAATCCCAAGGTTGCTAATACTTTTCTAAATGAAATATATTCTTTAGATGACTTCTTAACATTTGCTTTATATGTCTTCAGCCAAATTGTTGAATAAAAATAAATACATAAAAGCTATATAGGACAGGCTCAAATACAAAGCTTTAAAGTTTTATATCATAATTGAATATGTCTTTTTCATTTAACTTTATACAAATAATTTACTGGTACAAATTAACTTTTTTTTCTATCTTCATTTGTTTTGTCCAAGTGCTTTATTAAAAATACACATCTTTAAAAAAATTTTTAAAAAAGAAAATACACACCTTTCTGTGTATGTTAAAATTGTTATAATCATAATTAGTCTCTATGGTGATATTGCCAATAGGGAATGAAATAAGTGGATTTACTAATCAAATTTATCCTACACAAAGATTGACTTTATATAATTTTGCTATATTTCATAATCAATGTGATTTTTCACCTCCTGTCTACAAAATATGAGACTTGTGAGTATTCTTATTACTAAAACATTAACCTAGATAACTTAATCTGTGCTTGCAGGTTAATCTTACTGAACATGTTAAAACAGCTTAAAAAATCACTCTATAGGTTGCTCTCCTGACATTTTTTACTTGTAACTGAATACTTTTTCTTTCCTTGTCTCTTTTCCCTATCTGTATTATCTATAGAAGACTACTTTTTTTAATTAGTGAGATTTCTCTCTCCTGCTCTATCTCCCCCTCCCCCAATTTCTATCATGTCAAATAAAATGATGGGGGGGGTAGGGGAGGAAAAAAATGGCTGTCAGGAACAGTGGATTTGTAGAGGTGGCACTGAGCTCCTGTGATAACCCTGGAGTCAAACATTATAAAATAAAATAAAATAAAATATAACATTTCTCAAATTTTTTTTTTTCTCAGCCTCAGATTAGGTCCACCGTCCCACCATCATGCACTAGGACCTGGAAGTACTTTGCTTTGGTGCAGTACACTAAACCCGGGCCAAGTTCTACTTTTTTCCACTTTCTGTATAAGAGTTTCTTCAGAGTTGCTCAAAATTATTTTTAAATGATTTTCATTTCATACAAAAAATTATGTTTCCTATTTCTTGTAATGTAATATTTCTAATATTTTGTCTTTGATGAATATTATCTGTCATCTGTTTACCTTTCTACTTGTCAACTTATCTATTTCTTGAAGCATAATTCTAATACTGGGTTGTCAGATAAGTCATGATGCATTTTAGCATTGAAAAACATAAACAGTATGTCATGGCTTTTTCAACAACCCAATAGTGTGTAATATCCTAAATGTGTAGATTTAGTTCTCGATACTTTTTTTTTTTTTTTTACTGCAACAGACTTCTTTATTTTTTAACATTTTTTCCCCTTTTGTTGCCCTTGTTGTTTTATTGTTGCTGTAGTTATTATTGTTGCCATCGTTGTTTGGATAGGACAGGGAGAAATGGAGAGAGGAGGGGAAGACAGAGACGGGGAGAGAAAGACAGACACCTGCAGACCTGCTTCACCGCCTGTGAAGCGACCCCCTTGCAGGTAGTTCTCGATACATCTATTTTTGCTTTAGATAATAATAGTCTCAAAGAGCAGGAAGGCATCTTTTTTTCTTGTTCACTTACAGATGGCTATAAATGTATCTTTTCATGCTTTTTTAATTGAGAGGAGAAGAAGAGATAGAGAGGGAGAGAGAGACAGAGAGACACCTACAGCAATGCTTCACCACTTGTGAAGCTTTCCGCCTGGAGGTGGGGATCGGGGGCTTTAACCTCTGTCCTTGTGCACTATAGTGCATGCACTCAACAAGGTGTGCCACCACCTGACTCCACTTTTTATATTTCTATAGTTGCAAATGATAAATATTTCACAGATGCAAATGAAAGCTAAATGAACTAAAATTCATTACATCATGGGATTAATAAAAAACAACAATATCTTCTGGAAAGAATAGTTGTTACTAATAGCTTGATATAGTAAAGACATTTAAAAAATTAACCCTCTAGTATTTTTACATTTTAAGGGTATTTTTCCTTTTATTACAATATGTAGTGTGCAGGGGGAAAGCATCATGAGTTCTGAAGTAGGGCTGCAGGTGTCTCTCTATCTTTTTCCCTAATTTTCCCTCCTTTCTCAATTTTTCTCTCTGTCGTTTCATCACCAGGCTGGCACAGACCTAAAATGCTTTATATTTTTAAGATTTATTTGTTTTATTTTATTTTATTGAGAGTGAGACAGAGATAAAAACAGAGATAGGCAGAGAGAGCCCCAAGCTCTCATCAGTTGTGTTATGTCTACTGTTATGTCAGAGATTGAACCTGGGATTTCTGCCTTCAGACTTGCCTTTCTGCTGCTGAACCATTTCACTGTCTCCCTCGGTCTGAAGTAGTGCACTTTAACTTTGATTTTTCATGATGATTATGCATTTTGTTGTTCAGATAGTAATTTCTTTACTCTTAGCATGAGCTGCTCAAGTTGACATACATTAATCTAATTTCACTCGCAAATATTGCTAGTGAACTTCTGCCCTATGGGTTGGCATCTCAGTAACTTTTCTGGTCATGTTCTGGGCTCTTTTCATCCATCTCAGCTATCTTTGTATTAGGATCCCTCTGGGTATATATCTCCTTTACTTCTGTGGTGCCTTACTGTTATGCCCCTTGGTATTTTTCAAGGTCACATCTTCTTCTTCTTCTAGCGTTTGCCATCACATCTCCTGCTGTGCACTATTATATACATTTCTGTCAGTGAGTGACAGCAAAGAGGAATTTCCTAGACTCTTGATCTTGTTGAAGTCAATGTTACAAAGATCACAATGAATCAGATTCACTTTACTGCCCATCACAATCAGAAGCATATTGTAAAAGCGGATAGATTCATTCAAAAGAAGCATAGGTAGATGAATTTTTACATACTTTCTTTTTTAAAGTCCTGCATTTCTAGGATGATAGGTTATTTAGAGGACAATTTGCTAGAATGTACACTTTCTGGGTTTGTTTTTTTTTTGCCTCTGCTTTTTATTTCTTTTCAATTTTGGTTTCCTCAAAACCAGCTGGTGAGCATGTTAAGTTGAAAGTGTCTGTGTGCAGAGACATTCATTAGAATTTCTAAAAATTTACTCGTTTTTCTTTGAAGACCTTTATCATGATAGAGATATGTTGTTTTCGACGGGTTGTGTTGTTTTCGCCGGGCTGGCTTCACGGGCAGGTAACAGACGACCAGGGACTCATGGCTGGGTTGTATGCAGTATCTCTTTATTCATGCAGGACGCAGCCCAATCTAAGCCGAGCTAAGCTAAACTCAAGGTAAAGTAAAACTCACAATGCTGTCTTTATATATACTTGCCAAGTAGGGTGGAAACAGGATGTGACATAGAGAGGGTGGAGAGAAAAGTGACTGGTGACAATCAGAGTGTGACAAGGAGGGGGTGGAGCAGGTGAGAATCCTATCACTGAACCACAAATGCCCTGGAGGGAGGGTGGTACTTGTTAACAGTGGTTATGTAAATAGAATGAAGTGGTTATGTAAATAGAATAGTGTTAAGCAGGGGGGATTTAAACCAAATGAAACAGAAGGGGTCTCATGCATACCAACAGAGATACACTGTTGTAGTAAAAATATAAAGGTCAAATATTAAAATAGTGTTGTAATTTTTCATTAAATTTACTTCTTACCAGCTCCATTGTTCATTTATTCCAGGTTTAGTTGACATGGGTTGGCATGATTTATAAGCATTAAAAAAAACCCACTTTAGAGTGTCTCTGACTAGGAAGTATATAATGTGTTTTCCATGCTGTTTTCTTGTCATTTGCTTTTTTCATATATGAGATGCTTTTTCCCAAAGGTATACAACTTACAGGGCTATAGATTTTTGTGGAAAAGTTATAAAATGACCAAAACCATAAAAAATAAAGCAATTACAGAAGCCAGACCTTCCACCTTCTGCATCCCACAATGACCCTGGGTTCCTACTCCCAGAGGGATAAAGGATAGGAAAGCTGGGTGGGGGTATAGTATATGGTTATGCAAAGAGACTTTCATGCCTGAGGCTCTCAAGTCCCAGGTTCAATTTCCCACACCCCCACACTGCCATAAGCCAGAGCTGAGCAGTGCTCTGGTAAAAAAAAAAAAAAAAAAAAAAAAAAAAAAGAAAGCTATCAGGGGAGGGGATAATAGGGTATGGGGATCTGGTGGTGGGAACTGTGTGGACTTGTACCCCTCTTATCCTATGGTTTTGTTGATGTCTCCTTTTTTAAATAAATAAAATAAATAAATCTGGCTAAGAGAGAATTTACCATATTTGGTGAAAGATATGAATCAGACAGCAAAATGGAATCTATTCTTGGAAGTGAGGTCTTTGTTGCAATCTGTTAAACCATTAGAGTTAGCAAGTTTTATTATCAATCTGTTTCAAATATAACTACTTTAACTAAAATAATGGTTTAATTACTCTTCTGCCATTTTATATATATATATTTATATAGAATTATTTATTGTATTGCATATATATATATCTTACCATTCTTGAATAAACTTTGTAAAGAAAATATTATAATTGATATTTAAATTTTAAGCATGCCGACTGGCAGAGAGATCAGAATTTATGCATTTATAATTTATTGCCTACTTTATGACCTTGAAATAGATGGTTTAATTTATCTGTGTATGTATGTTTCCTCATCTGTAAAATATAGATTATAAGCTAATTTGAATATTTAGACTATAATTATAGCTACTAGGTGATAAAAGCAGAGGTCTTTGGTAGCCAGCCATACTAGCAATGCTTTCAGAAATGACTTTTTTTTCCAGTTCATAATCTTTCAAAATAATAATTACATTGCCAGCTGCCTTTCTTCCAACAAAAATCTATCATCAATCTACATACACATGTCTGATATTCATTGAACTGATTTGAATTAGTTCCTAGATGCAGTCCCTGCTTTCACTATCCTATCTTCTTAATGAAATTGTATTTTTTTAAATTTTTGATGACCAACTCTGAAGTAGCAATATTAGCAATATTTTTTAAATATCTTAAAATGAGATACAGCTATGCTTTTGCCATTAAGTTCCTTTCTTATGGGATTTTTTTTAACTGAGAGAAAAGTCAAATATTAGCTCTCATTGTAGCTTTATTAATAAATACCAAATAGAATGCTCTCCTACTGATAACATATAGATAGGTGACCAGCAGAAGTAAGTGCAAACAGTCACCAGAAAAGAAATGCTTTTAAGACTCTACTGAAGCAAAGATGCAAACAATGTGACATAGCTGGATAGCTGTGAAATCGAAACAGCCAACAGATCAACCTTGTGTGCAATCTTAAGCAGTACCTTCTGCTTCAAAACAAACTTAGGGTTGACTCTGAACGCAAAGTGTTATGTACAGAAATAGGTCGTTGAGAAGGAGGTTGAAGATTATAATCAAAGTGCATATCTTGTGTCTTCCCAGTGGGGAAAGTACTTTGGGAACTACATTTGTGTTTGAGCCACACAACCTTAGGATCACATTCACTGTCAGAGAGGCTGTCTACAGACCTGGAGGAAAACATCAAAAGAGGTCCTTTTCTCCTAGTATCATGTGAAAAAAAAATAAAGAAGAGCTTGAACATTTTTTTCTTTGAATCAGCAACAGATAACTTATTCTAGCCTTGAAAAAAAATTGAAGTTATTGGTAATGTTAAGTTTTGAGAAGGTAATTTCTGTATTCAGATTTTTGGGATACGTCTTCATAACAAATGCCAGAAACATGATCAAGGATGAAAAAACATGCTTGGGCTGGTTGTCCTTAGTTTGACTGGCCTTTTTTTAAAGATAGCAAGGATCAGTTGACTTCTAAGTTATTTTACAGACACTCATTGAGATGATACTTTCATCTTCACTACTGCATTTCAAGGTACCTGTATTAAGAGCACTTCTAAAAAGAAACTCTAATAGTAATAGCGAACAATTAAAATGATAGAATGTAAAAAGAATATAACCCATACCACTGCTTTAATCTATTTTGTTTAAATATGTATATTTTCTAGTGTTTCTAATATTAGCAACCTAATTTCTTCTACTTCATTTTGACTATCACATAGACCTATGTAGAATGCTCCTTAAAGAATTTTTTATCTACTAATTAGTGTCCAGTAATATGCTTCTTAAAGCTGATAGTTTAGTCAGATTTATTTTTATGTTTTATTGTATCATAATTAGTACCAGCTACATATTAAAAACATATATGTCTCATTTAGTTTCTTTACAACAGTTACCTCGTCAGTAGATGAGAGGAATATACGTAAAATATATACAAAGAAGTATGAAGAACAGTTGAGGACATTCATTAAACAATGTTTTATTGTTGTTTTCAGTGCTAGGGAATTAACCTATTGCTTCCCGTATATTTGAAACAGCTGAGCTGTTTTCTTGGGCCAATTTGCATTCTATATTTATGAGAGCACAGAAAGAGAGAGAGAGAGAGGCATTTCTAGAGCACAGCTTTAACACCCAGTGAGTTCTTCCTGCTCTGACTCTTTGTCCTAGCATTGGTATTCTTGTGTTGCCTGGGATTGAAATTATGACTTCAGGCATGGAAGTGTTGTAGCAGAAGCAGGGTCTCATGCCACTGCATATTGGAGGAAAGCAGGTTACTGGTTCTGAAATGATAGGGAAGCCTCAATGAACTTTCCAGGGCTGGGTCTTTCTCATTAGTTATGACAAAGAAAATGTGGTTACCCTTGAGATAGGCAACGCAAACTTTATCTGTGGGGATGAACGGAGGAGTGACACAGAACCATGTAGCACACCACACACAGTGACCCCCAGCTTCCCCTAACTAAGTTCTTTTGCAGGGCTTTGACAGACCAAATGGGAGCAAGTTGACCCCTTCTATTGGTCCCTGCTATTGGCCAGCAGCCACTGGTCATTCTAGGATGATGTATTTGCATAGAGCCGTATTCCACTCAATCTCACAGTGGTTATTTTTATCCTAACAGGTTGTGGACATCCTCTTTGGGAAAACCCTTCCAACAGGGCCTCTGATTCTAACTTGCCCCTCATAAAAGACATGCAAGCTCTCTACTGTGTCACCTCCCCGGCCTCTTTACAGCTATTTTCATTTTTTATTTAAGTAGGATACAAGTTTGTGTATACACAAAGATGTATATGAAAACACCTATATCATTTAAGAACTTCTAATATTTTTCAGAGACCAATAAACTTTTCATGTACTAGGATAAAGAGTAAATATTTTAGAATTATAGAGCATATAGTCTCTGTGGCAACTATTTAGTTTTTCTGACAAAAGCAGTCATGGATAGATGAGTAGAACTCCATTAATACAAAACTTCATTTGTACAAGTGGAAGGACACATACACACCAATGCTCAAAGTTTCTAAATCCAACTCTGGCCTAAGGAATGGCAGAGACAAACAGACAAATCTTTAAATTTAAATGTTATATTTTGCACTAGTTTATGGATAAGTGTAAACATATGCTCTTTCCCATGCTCCCAGAAGGATAGAGAATGGGAAAGCTATCAGGGGAGGCGATGGGATATGGAGATTGGGTGGTGGGAATTGTGTGGAGTTGTACCCCTCCTACCCTATGGTTTTGTTAATTTATCCTTTCTTAAATAAAAAATAAATTAAAAAAATTTAAATGTTATAGAGAATAAAATGTTATAGTCATTCAGTGAAGGTGTTCAAAAGATGTAGAGTTTTTAAACCTGTTTGAATGGTTTCCACAGAAATTATCATCTTAAATGGATAATAAAATATTGTGCAGAAATTAATTATTTAGAGAAAATAAAGACAAGCAAGTAAAAAACTCTGGTCTAGAAAAGGTTATAGTGTACTTAAATAGTTTTAAAATCCTGCAGTGAAGCATACTATGTGTGTCTGCAGAGGAATCTGGCAATACTTTTGGTGTCTAAAATGGAATCCTGGCAAATTTGGCACTATTAATGGTTTTAATTGCAAGTGAGTAAAATGATAGTTCAATGACAGGAAAACACTTGTTTAGGAATGGGGGGGGGGGAAAGATCTAGAGGCATTTTCTGCTCTTGGAGGCATTGTCAGAAGAGCTAATGGAAATTCAGGTGGGCTGGTCCTTTGTGAAGTATTGGATGTCTATATTTCGGTATAGAAAATTGAGAGAATAAGCTGATGAGAATCAGTGCTGTTGAAGTCAGATGGTTCAGTTACCTAGAAAGCTGCCATTGGTTCATGCCAGTTATATTTGCAGATGACGGTAACCCCAACGTTTACTTCTGTGAGATTTCAAATGATGCAATGTAATAGTGTACCTTTCAGCTAATTCCTAGGCAGGTATTCATTTGTGGATTTCCCCATTACTTCTTGCATATTGCTATGATAAGGCTCATTTTGTTTTTAATTTATTTTATTTTGAAAACCCAGATGTAAAATAGGATATGCTTTTTTTTTTTTATTCTCAGTCCACTATGCACTCATTTGTAGGTGATACACTCATTCAATTTTCAGTTGGGTGTTGAATTACCTTACATTTCACACTTAACTTTTTCCAACTTGGTACTAAGTGTCAGATGCTTCTTTTAAGGCTCCACACTGTCCTTACTTATCTTGGAGCTTTGCTGCTTCACAAGGTTTTAGACTTTACTGAGATGTCTTGAGGACCTATTTTTCATCATATCAATGAGAAGCAATAAAAACAGAAAACAACAACAAGAAATCAGACAGATGAAAACAGAGAACAGTTAGGCATGAAATTAAAGAAAAAGAACAGGAAAACAAAAAGGAAACGTAGTGACTTCAAAAGTTGAAAAATGAAGTGGCAGAAGTTTTTTAATAGATGAATTAATATATACAGATATTTTTACATACACAAAATAGTCTATGACCTTACACAATTTTATTTTTTCCCCAAAATATCAATAAACATATGTTTGGGACTCTTTCCATCTCTGTACTAATATCTATCTCCATACTTATATTTTTACTTAGTTGGCTCATTCAACTTTTAACAAGTTCTTAAAAGGAACGTAGACTTAAAAATCTGTATAGGGGGAGTTGGGCAGTAGTGCAGTGGGTAAAGCGCAGGTGGCGAAAAGCACAAGGACCAGCATAAGAATCCTGGTTCGAGCCCCTGGTTCCTCACCTGCAGGGGAGTCACTTCACAAGTGCTGAAGCAGGTCTGCAGGTGTCTGTCTTTCCCTATCCTCCTCTGTCTTCCCCTTCTCTCTCCATTTCTTTCTGTCCTTTCCAACAACAACAATAATAACAATAATAAAACAACAGTGGCAACAGTGGAATAAATAATAATAAAAAAAGAAATCTATATAAGTTTTAGGAGGATAGTCAGTGCTCAGCATCTGCATACATTGCATTATGGCTTACTCTAAAAATCTGGTTTTCATCCGTAAGCATGCAATTGGCATACCCTATCCAGTTTGCACACCCTCACATCTTGTTTCTTTTCTGAAATGCAGATGAAACTGAATGAAAAGTAGCCAGTAGCATTTTTAGTCTGTATTTTAGACAAAGCATGAAAAATAACAAGGAATGTGGGGATACTAATAGAAGAAAATAGAATACTATGTCGTTGGAGTCTGTTACTGGGATGCCCACATTTATGAGTTTCATTGCTTATATAAACATTTTTAGTGTATATGTGGTTGGGGAATTAACCTAGATATAGTGCTATTTAGGGCAGGTCTTAATCTCAGATTGAGGTTCACACTGGGAAAGGTTAAATATAAGTTGCTTATAGCCTTTGGCCTTTCTTCCAGCATAAAGGACTTCTTTTGTCTAATATATATTCTTTTGGTTTTGTATTGGATGGACTAAAGATTTAAATTATACAGTTGTTGGTACATATGCAAAATTTCTTGGCTTTCTGTAAAACACTCTCACCCCCTGCCCAGTTCCTCCTCCACCATCATGTACCAAGATCTGAAAGACTTCCCCATCTATCCACAAACCCCCGAGTCTTTTACTTTGGTGCAGTATACTAATCCCAAAGTTCTGGTTTTTGTTTCCCTTTTCTGTTCTTATTTGTCAACTTCTGTCTATGAGTAAGATCACCCCATATTCATCCTTCTCTTTATGGCTTATATTACTTAACAGGGTTCTTCCAAGCTATATCCAAGAGGAGGTGAAGAAGGAGAACTCATCATTCTTAATAGCAGAGTAGTGTTCCATTGTGTGTATATTCCACAACTTTCTCAGTCACTCCTCTGTTGTTGAACACCTGGATTGCTTCCAGGTTTTGGCTATTACAAATTGTACTGCTATGAACATAGGTATGCACAGATCTTTTTTGGATGGGTGCATCTTCTTCCATAGGATATATCCCCAGGAGAGGCTTTGCAAAGTCATGACTATTTTAAACCCAGTCTGCATTTTAGACATCTAAAGACAAAAGTGGCTTGGAGGTAGTAAAAGAGATCATAGATGAGAATTAAACCTGTGATAGACTGTGAGAGAAAGATAGGTTTTGATCTGAGAGGTGAACTTCCTTCATTTACAGCTCTGAAGTCAGAAATCCTGGATTATAATTTAAAAATTTTTAGCAACAAAATGTGTAAATCTGGATAATTCACTTCATCTCTTTGATTTTCATCTGCAGATACAAGGAGTAAACCAGATGATACTGATTTCAATCCACTTGATATAATTTAATTTTGTAATAAATACCATTTTTTTTTAAAAAAAGAGCGTCTTTGTTTCTCCACTTTCAATCTCACTTTATTAAAAAAAATGTTGATTTAGAGGATTGTTGTCACCAGAGCACATTTCCCCAAGGTACAGGTCCATTGTACTCTCTACCAAACTTTGCTCCTGTTTCATTTAAATACCAGTTTTATGCACTTAGTGATGACTCATTTTGAAAATATAGCATTCATGTAATAAATGAGCTTGACAGGAGAAGACTATGAACTACAAATTTTGGATCTGTCTATCTATCTGTATCTATATTGCAAGTACTTCTTATTATATTGGTAAATAATTAATACACAAATGGTGATATTGCTTTTTTTGTTTGTTTGTTTTTGGCTTCCAGCATTATCTCTGGGGTTAAACAATGTAAGTCCACTGGTTCTGGAAGTCATTTTTTCCCATTTTTGTTGCCCTTGTTGTTATTTTGTTATTGTTATTGTTGGATAGGACAGAGTGAAATCGAGAGAGGAGGGGAAGACAGACACCTGCAGACCTGCTTAACTGCTTTTGAACCATTGCCCCTCTGCCTCCCACCCCTCCACAGGTGGGTAGCCCAGGGCTTAAACCAGTATCCTTGTTCTGGTCCTTGCGCTTTGAGCCATGTGCGCTTAACCTGCTGCACTACCACCTGGCCCCCATGATATTACTTACTAATTTTGATTTGTCTCTGGCTCACAATGCTATAGCATTACAAAGGTATACTTTAATACCTTTATAAGTGAATGATTCTCTACACCCTGCATGGAAGCTCTTATATTATCTCACTATCAAAATAAGCCCTGTACTAATTTCTCTCATCTCTTTCCCTTTCCTGTGGCCAATAC